>NC_133455.1:26968458-27285792 GCF_048565385.1 Saimiri boliviensis | reverse complement strand
TGATCTGAGGTCTACAAAGGAAAGAAATACCCTCCTCCCACACATCCCCTGCTATCAATGCTTCTGCCATGAATTGGGACCTACATTGTATTCTGTCTACCTGTGCTTCCTTCTTTTGAAAGAATCACTTTCTAAGCCAAGGGTTACTGCACTCTTTTCTGCACTGAAGCCTAAGAGCATGATTTATATCAAGTAGAAAACTGGATAAATTATCTGTATCCCTGCAAATCAAGGGTCCTGTTAATGAGGTGCTTTAACAGAGCAATTTGTAAGTATGTTGATGGATATTTAAGCATTGTCTTTATTGCTCTTAAATTCCTGTAATTTTGTTATCGTTTTTATGGTCTTTATGATATTGGGAAAAAATACTGATGAAAAGAACTTGCCACTTTGAATCAATGAGATCTGGGTTCAAATCCTATGCAGACATTAGACCTAAGCAAATGACTTAACTTTTTGGTGTATCAGTCCCCTATCTGTAAAAAATTTGATCATAATACTTGGGATAATGTATGCATTATAACCCAGAACAGTGCTTCATCCATGTTAGTGCCTAATTTTCCTTGACTCTTACATTGTTATTTTTAGATACTAGATAAGTGATGCTATCCTTTAGGGAAGTGGAAAAATTATTGACTGAAATCACCTGCTTTGCTATTTTCATGGATGTGGTCTGTGATATTTGATTATCCTAGGTAAAGATTATCTTCCACAGGGGAAATTTAGGGCAATCTGTGTTCACACTTTGTGAACCCAGAGATGAGGATACTAATCCTGGTTCTGCCATTCACTGTCTTTGTGACCTAAGAACACTCAACTCCTTTCTCCATGCCTCCATTTCCCTAGCTCTTAAATGTCATCCTGACTGATCTCCAAGATGCCTTGTGAGGAAGCCATCTCAAGAACTTAAAATCAAAAATTGTTCTTTACATTTTCATGAATGCCCATTTGTGGGTAGGGGACTGTGCTCTTTGTTGAGATTTGGCTTCATGTTGGTGGAAGTTGGGGTAGACACTTATACTTCTTAAATCTGTGCCCTTCCATCAAATGATCAGGAACCCAAACACATTATTGAGCCTATTGAAGCCAAGAGAATAGCTTCAAAGGTCCTTTCCAGTTCTAATACTCCGTTTCTTATTGAGATATATGATGATTTTTTCTAGAAGACCCCCAACATTACTGAACACAAAATTATAGGTAAAAGAGTCTTCTAACATAAGATAAAGGACTTTGGATGAATATGAAGTTACAAACTAGAAGAGGAATGAAGCCCTCAAGGCAAAGCCATTCTTAACAAGTTCCCAGAATGAACATTCCATTTGCTTAAAATGAAGATTCAACTCCACTTAACTCCAGAAACTTCTATTGAGCATCCACCATGAGCCAGAATTTATCCTCCGTCTTAGAGATACCAGGAAAACATTTAAAAGCTGGAAGCAAGAGACTCACAAAATCAGATGTGCATTTTAGAAAACTTACTTGGGGGAGCAGCGAAAGAGGGAAGGCAGGGAGATCAGAGAGAAGGTTTAGGGGCTTCACTGAAGAAGTTCAAGCAAAATACTGTGGTGGTCTATATGTGGGTAGTTCTGATGGAAGTGAAACCAATAGTTTGAAGAGATTTCCAAGAGAAAAAAATACCCAAACTTTGTGACTAGTTAGAAAAGATATGTGCAATGGGTTTATACTCGTACATGCGTGTTTGAGCTTCTATGATCTAAAGGGTTAGGGGACAGTCTGGAATGCTAACCATGAGATGCCTTCTAGAAGCTAGCCTTGTTCCTAGGACTAGCTGAAGCTCAGGGGGTTTCTGTGAATCCTCCTCATAAATCTGTACAGGAGAAAAACAAGAGGCCAGACAAGAAGATGCATGTCTGAGGTAAAAGGAAAAACATGTTTGGTCCTAATAGGATTGTAGTGGGGGAATAAAGGGGGAGCAATCTGCCCTGAGGTAAGGACTGATCTGTGAGGCTGCCAGCACCTGCAGCAAGATGTTAATGGGGGTTATCAGCTGATGCTGGAGCCGAGGTAGAGAATATCTTGGCAGCTGAAAGCCCCAGCACAGCCAAAATGTGTGTCTGTGTGTGTGTGTGTGTGTGTGTGTGTGTGTGTGTGTGTGTGTACAAGTCTCAGAAGAAACACCAGCCTTATTGTCTATAGACATCCTCAGAGAACAAATGGTCTTGGCAAGGCAAGCTCTGAATACCAGTTACACAAGACAGACACCTTTAATGGAGATCTGGTGCTGCTCAGTGCGGACCATTTGCATGAAACCATTTCATTCTTTCATCTCCGGCAGGAAGAGGTCCCTTTTATCTCAAAGAAAACCTCCCTCCACAAATGGGATGACCCCATCCGAACCAAACACACGCAGTCATGCATTCTCTGTCTTGAAGGCCTGTCCAGCCTCATTTTTTCCTTCCCCACCCACTTGCCAATTCATATTTAGACACCAGCATTTATATTTAAGCACATTCCTCTTGAGTGAAGATTCCCATAAATGTCGCTCCTAGAATATGCTTTGTAAATGTGTTCAGGGCTAGATAGCAAATGGTGGCAGCCCAGTGACATTTTTCAAGAGGTACTTTGGCATTTTACTCTGTTTGACACCATTGTAAGGGGGTCCAGGAATCTACTTGATGTTCTGATGGCCTGGAAAATAATCCAACTTCTTCTACAGGAAGATAGTAAGAGCATTAAATTTGCAAGTAGGTAGACTTGGGCTGAGCCTCAGGTTGGCCAATGACCATGAACCTGTGTCTCGGTATCTCTTATTCAGTTTTCTCACCTGTAGCATAGGAATAACTATGAACAGGCAACTACTTCTATTCCCATTTCACAGATTGGACCACTGAGACACAAGGACTTAAACAACTGTTCCTAGATGAAGCAGCTGGTGACTACCACTGCTTACATTTGAACCCATGCAGTCTAGGTCTTCCTGTTCATAACCATTATGCCACATTGCCTGCCACACTTACGCATAATTTCTTATTTAATCCTCAAACAACTCTGCCAATGGGACCTTGGAAAAATTACTTAACTCTCTAAGCTTCAGTTGCCTCAAGAGAAAATAGGATTTTGGTACTGTAGACCTCAAAAGGATATCATAGGCAATAACTGGGAAACCATCCTTGAGCAGTTATGGGCATTGTAATAGAGCCTGCACTCACTGCAGTGATAACACTGATTGTTGCTAGCATCACAACACCCATGGTACTTACAGTTATTTGTTTAAATGTTTGTAATTTCCTTGAACTACATATTCCATGAGGACAGAAACTGTCCCTTATTTCCCCTGTACCCACTACACTTGACAACCTAACACAAATAAAACATATTCCAGAACATACTCTACTTTCAATGCTGTTTATTGATGAATTCGTAAATGACTTTAATACTGTCTCTCTCTCCTGAATTGCTATAAGAATTAAATAAGACAATGCATATAAAAAAAAGCTAGTACAATGTTAGGTTTCAGAATTCCATCCAATTAATGTTAGTTCTTTCCCTTTTGCAACAGAACACATTATTGGAGATAAACACTCTGGAATCACATGGCCAAGAGAGGAAAAAACAGAACACCTGAACTTCTCGAGGAACAAAAATATCCCAGCTAGAACCAAATGCCATGAGACATGGACACGTGAGCTGATGAGGAGCATAAGCTGGAACCCACCTTGGAGGGAGCATCACCAGGCATCACAGGCAACCTTGCTGCAGGCACATCTGGAAATCTCGAGAGCAGGAAAGGGAAGGCACTCTATGTACTGGTTGAGTAAAGCTACTAATTAGGTCCATGCACGGTACAAATACTGGCAGTTCTTTCTTACCGGGGCAACAGGGAAGAGATTGGCAGAGGTGAGCAAAACTACAGCCAATTCCTCTGTGAGGCAATGAGCATCTATAAAGGGAGGATTCAACTGAGTACATTTGGAAACAGAAATTGCCAACAATGTTCAGAAACTCTAAGTAAAAATATAATGATCAGGTGGGCCAAAAAAATCTCCTTCCTGCTTGAAGCTGCTCAGAAAATAGTCAAAAGTCAAGGCAACAGACAGTGGGAAAAACATGGGCTTGAGCATCAGAGAGACTTTCCTTTCAGCCTTGGCTCTACTAGCTATGACCTGAGACAAGTTAGCTAACACTTTGGAGCATCCTTTTTCTCATATGCAAAATAGAAAATGCCCACTTCACAGAGGCATGAGAAGCTTAAATAAATAGTCAAGGGACCAGCAAATAATACTAGGTTCCCTATCATCACCACGACAACCTGAAGGTAGCTGTCTTGATTATATGACCCAGACCACCTGGAATCAGTGCTTTCATATTATCCTTCTTAAGTGGCTCTGGTGGTTGTATTATTGTGTGGTGCTGTGAGTCACTGTCTATTAACATAATTTACCCAGGGCTTGTAACAGGACAACTGGTAAATAAGGATTCAGAGATGGAAGGAAACTGGGTCATCCTCAAATAAAATGAGCCACTCAATAAATAAATAACAGGGCATTGGCTGGGCTGTTTGGTTGGGGACTGGGGGAGATCAGGGGCTGAAATGGACTCAGGAAGCTGGGAAAGGGAAAAGTCTAAGCAGAGGAAATGGGAAGAGTGTTACAGGGGTGAGCTGAAGACCAGCACTGTCTGAGAATGCGTGAGAAATAACTGAATCATAGTGCATCACCCAGTTTAGTGGTTCTCTCCCAGGGCTGCCCACCCAGTCTGAATTATGGAAGGCTAAGCCATGGCAGAGGCAGCAGCCAATGGGAGGTAAGCTAATTCATCACTGACAGCCTTGGAATATCTCAGGAAGTGGAGCAGCAGATCTTGCAGGAGGTGGGAGGTGGGCCTAGGCTGAAAACAGGGGGCTGGCAGAGCATCTATCTAATAGGAGCCTCAACACCATAGTCCTCCATATCACTCAGATACCCTGGGTCTTGGAGAAGATAAGTGGATCTCTGGTGAAACTGAACCCAGAGAATCTCTAGACTAGCCTTTCCAACCCTTGAAATAATCCTAAGTTCTCAAGGAACCTAACTATTTTATCTACAGCTCCTGGTATATTAGCATAACCAGTAACTTGTAGATATATTGGTCCAGTAATAATTTGCCAATGCTCTTTTGAGCAAAGAATATCATCTGGCACTCTATTTTTGCTTATCAATTTTCTGTGGTTTGTTGTTCCGTATAAAGAATATCAACCCTAACGCAGGCCAGGTGTGCAGGTAGAAGAACGTTTCATCTCCCACGTTCCTTTTTTTCAACTTTCTTATTTAATTTTTTAAAAAACTTATTTAACTAGAAGTAAAGTCTTAAATATCTACTATACAAGAGGTGAATGGTATGTAATACATAGGCTGTGCAAGAGTAGGTTTTTACCCCTTATTTAAAACCTTTTTTAAGCCAAATTTTACAGAACAAAATAAACAATTACACTGAACTTACATGTTTTGAAATTACTCATTCTTTCCTTTCTATACAGCTTTAAAATTTGTAAAGAGAATGCAACACATTTCTGTTAAATAATTGACTTAAGACAAAATGGAGTTTAATTTCTCTAAAGGGAGCTTGATATATTTAAATAAAGGTTGTAACTTATATTATGACATGTTATTTACAACATGAAAATGTATTGACACGTTGTTGAATAGTAAAGCTATTGAAATCACAAACTAAAGCAACGTAAATAAAAATATGGCCTAGGAGAATTTATATAATTCTTAAAAAAAACATTTTCTTATTAACATAATTAGGCTTAACTATAGGCCTGGCTGTTTCAAAACAATTACAGGCATGTGTTAGTTTCCTGATTTCTTATAGGCTTGTGTGTGTATTAACAATGTTATTCTTACATAAAAACTAACATTTACCTTTTTAATGTGAGATTTGTGCTTTTTTTTCAGCACAATTACTCAGTTCTTGGTCAAACTTGAAATAAGCACATGCAGATTTTATTTCCAACTTACATGAGAGAGGTTCTGTCTTTGCCCTTGATGCATATGAAACAAGGAAAAGCTTAGTCACACATGTAGGAAGCTGAAAATGGCAGCAAAAATGTCCTTGCTTTTCTTGCAAGAGTATCTTTGCAAGGCAAGATACGCTTCTTCACAAAACCTGAAATGTGAGGAGCAGCAGATCAGTAAACCTCATTTCCAGCTTATAGTCTGACTGTGCCTCACCAAATTCTTCCCCTTCTCTCAAAGTCAAGTTATCAGGATGAGCAGATGATGGAAAAAGAGGATTCCTCATTCCATCATACAAGTGTGTCAAAAAGGAGGTAAAATACTCTTCACTTTGGTCCTGCAGATCTTCTAGGTGGTTTATAGTAAGACTTGAGGCTTGTAGATATCCTTCCTCTCTCTCAAGCCCAAGCACCAATAGAAATGTCAAGATTTCCTTTTGCAACATCATTTTTTCCAGGAATCTTGTCACTTGAAATCAAAACATTCTTTCTAAGCCTTTGCATGGACTTGTTTCACTGGTGCATGTGATGAAAAATGTCTTCTAGGTAAGCTAATCTCTGCAGTTGTTCTTCACCTTCAAAAGTCTCAGCAATTCTTGCTATTTTCTTGAAAGTATCCCTTCAGTTCACATGTCAGCTTTATTACCTGTTGATAACCCTCCCACTTCTAAGCCACTAAATTTCTTTATGTAGCAGGAGACTGTATGTGATCTTTGTTCAGGCTACCATAATGTTTTAAACATTCTTGAGTAAATTGGTCTTTGCTGTTTAAGCTAACCATTTTTGCAGGATTATCTGGATTCACACCACCTCCAAGAGTAAGCATCTCTCTGAAAAAAGGAGTGTGTTGTGATAGTGGCAGGTTTTTTTCTTTTTTTTCTTACAAGAGAGGTCAAACCGTTCCTGGAGCCAACCACCAAAGAGACACCACCAATGCATAGATCCTCAAAGACAGACTTTGTGTCTCTAGACATAAAGATAAGACACTCACTATAGATGGCTTTTGCTTATTTCAGGAAAACTTTTTTGGTAGCAGAAAAGGTTTCTTTAATTTCACCATTATTTACAAATTATACAAACACCAAACACCACATCATGGCATTTATCGATGAAATCTGTTGATTCATCAGACGAACTAGAGAAGCGATTGTTTTCAGCTGATTACACAAACCTCCTCATCATCACCAGCCACATCATCAATATGTTGACTAATCAAATGGCTGGAAAGTGGAAACTTTTCAATTTCTCCTCCTACAATTTGTTCTATTGTTTTCATTTATTTTAATTTTACTAGCATTATTAGGTTTTTACCCACCGTATGACTTATTTTGGGGGAAGCAATAAGTTATTCTGCTAAGTAACTTGCTCCCTGAACCTGAATGTGATGTTTTAGCTAAGGGTTTACCCTGCTTGTTTTGATATTCCAGTAGCCACTTAAAATCCTCAGCCCTGTCCTTGTCTAATGGCTGCAATTTGTAGTTCAAAGTCACATTTTGATGAAGCTACTGCTGCAGCTGCGAGTTGTTTACCACAGGCACTGCAGAGTGAGATAGGACAGCATGGATTCCCCAGCCATGTAAACCAATTGATAAGTAGCTTTCATCATAAAGAACTTCACTGTGTGCCACTTGTGGCAGTGATGCAGGGAAATGACTCCGAAGATTGTAATTATTTGTTGCTAACCTTATCAGAATTGTCCATACACAGAGGATTAGAAAAGTTTTAAGTGGAAAAATAGTTGGGGAAATAGTAAAGAAGGAATACTTGATGGGAAACTAACCCTATCAGACATTGAAATATAAGTTTTAAAAAAATGTAGTACTAACATGTGAATTGGCAAATAGACCGACTGAATAGAATTGAAAACCAAGAAATGGGCCCAATTACCTATGAAAATTGAGTACATGATAAACATGGACTCTCAAATTGCTGGTGCAAAAATAGGCTTTTTAGTAATAGTGCTGGACAACTAAGTTACCAAGAAATTGGACTTACAGAAGCAAGAGGCCTTCAGAAGACCTCCACTGAGCTAGGAAAAGAGATTGTCACTTGGCTGGTGCTGATACCTCTGAAATGCTGATGCCAAAGGAAGTTGGAGGCTTAAACCAACTGCTGGTGTGATTGTGAAAGGACTAGCAAGAGAGAGAAAGAAGTCCTTTTGCCCTTCCTTCTACTTTCCATTCTCTTTCCACAAAACCAACTGATACGAAAGAAAATGTAGCTTTCAGAGTCCCAGCACCAGCATCACAGAGCAGAGTATAAGAAGGTGGGTTTGCTATGCAACTATAAAAAACAATGAGTTCGTGTCCTTTGTAGGGACTTGGATGAATCTGGAAACCATCATTCTCAGCAAACTGACACAAGAACAGAAAGCCAAACACCACATGTTCTCACTCATAGGTGGGTGTTGAGCAACGAGAACATGTGGACTCAGGAAGAGGAGCATCACACACTGGGGGCAGCTGGTGGGGGTTAGGGGAGAGACAGCAGAGTTGGGGGAGAGACAGTGACGAGGGGTGGGAAGGGATAACACGGGGAGAAATGCCAGATATAGTATACACCTAAAGTAAAATAAATAAATTAAATTTTTAAAAAATGAAGGTGTGTTTGGAGCTAAGCTTAATGGCTGGCATAAGTGTAAAACATTGAGTATTTCTGTAGTTAGCATGCATTCTCCTATAACTATGCTGAGAGCAAATGAAGACATAGGCTTAAACAAGAGTGCTAAATCTTCATCTTCTTTAATAGGAAGTCCAGAAAAGAGATAAGTCAAGAAGAGCAGTATAAACATAATACTTAGAAAAACAAGATGAAACAGCTAAAAATAATGATAATTTTAAAAAGCTTAGGGAAAGAGACTCAAGCAGAGAGGAGTGGAGAAACGGTTTACTTTGGTTCATTAAGAGACTTGTGAATTAACTTAGCTTTTAAAATTATGAATATATATTTAACTTATGCTTTTGAAAGTTAAAATTTAAATAAAAACATTTCAGTGAAGAGCAAAAGACTATAGCTCTAGGGTGGCATTTGTAGCTTGGAAAAATAAATTCAATATTATAACGTGATTTCACCATTGGAAAATGAAAGAAGAAATGATTATTTTGATAATACAAACTCCTGAAAGTAAAAATTGAAAACTGCTTTAGTTATTGAATAATATGAGAAATGGAAAAGAATTAGAATTTAAATTGTGGGCTCCACGAGGGCAGATTGAGTGTTTGAGCCATCCATTATACTCATATTTTATGAACAACTCAATGCAAAAAACGTTGAACAGAAGAGTTCACAACAGAAATGGTAGCCTGTATTAGTTCCTTCTCAGGCTGCTAATAAAGAAATACCTGAGACTGGGTAATTTATAAAGAAAAAGAGGTTTAATGGAGTCACAATTCCACATAGCTGGGGAGGCCTCACAATCATGTTGGAAGGCAAAGGAGAAGCAAAGGTACATCCTACATGGCAAGAGAATGTGTGCAATGGAACTGCCCTTTATAAAATTATCAGATCTTGTGAGATTTATGCACCATCATGAGAACAGCACAGGAAAAACCCACCCCCATGATTCAATTACTTCCCACTGGGTCCATCCCACAACATGTGGGGATTATGGGAGCTACAATTCAAGATGAGATTTGGGTGGGGACACAGCCAAACCATACCACAACTGGCACAGCTGCACAAATCTCAAAGAATCCTGAGGGCTTACTACATACAAATAACATCCATCCTGTGCTCAAGATGCTAGTTTTCAGACAGGTGACAGATAATTCTAATATCCATATTTTTTACTTCTCATTATTGAAATAGTCCTAACCAGTGTCATGTGGTTAGGACTATTTCAATAATGAGAAGTAAAAAATATGGATATTAGAAGATGGAGACTATCACTCTGCCTGACAGTAGCTGAAGGTGACCTTGAGGGTTGAGTGGCCATGGCTGTTCTGAGTCTTGAAGGATGACTAAGAGTTTATCAGATAAAGAACACAGTGGGAAGAGAGTGGAAGACGACACAGAGAGGTGGCAGGTCTTGATGTGTCCACAGGAGGGTCAAACATACCATGGGGATGGAACAGAGGATGTGGGAAGGTATGTGGTGGGTGGTGAGACTAGGGAGAGAGGAGGACTTCCAGTTGTGCTCGCTGGAGCTTAACCTTTACACACTGGGGAGTAATCAGAGGGAAAGAGTCCCTTAGACTTGATTTTTAAGGAAGGTCATTCTGGTAGCACTGCTGAGGAGGAATCCAGAGCAAAAGAGAACAGACACAAGGCTCCAGGTAAAACAACAAGAAAACCAACAACAGCAAGAGAAATTATGTGTGTTCAGTAACTTACAGTGTGTTCTGCTCTATACTAAGGCTTGGCCTACTTTGTCTCATTTCATCCTGAATATTGCTCCGTGAAGTGGGAATTTTTATCCCAGTGGTACAGACACAGATGCTGAGAAATAAGAGACTAGGCTTTTATGTAAGAAGAAAAGTATTCCCAAACTAGGAAGCTTCCGATATGTTTTCTGCCTGGGCAGGAACCATCAGCACGTGGAGCTGGCTTGATGCCAGCAGGTGTGATCACCTGGCAAAACAGGAAGCATTTGGGCAGGAATGAGGGCAATTCCTGACAAGCGTAGAATGACGTTTCTTGAGAGAGAAGTAGGACTAATGCCTAAATATGGTTATTAAAGACAAGTTCAGGAACATGATGTCAGAAGACATCCTACCAGTCTTCTGACAACCAGTCCTCCAAAGTCCAGTCCACTCTAGCTCTGGGTGACTTCATCTCTCCATGAAGAGTTCCTAATCATGCCTTCCTGACAATAAGTTACCGTTTATTACTCTCAGCTGATACATGGCATACGACACGTTCCGTAAACGTTACTTTCTTTCGCCTACTCTTCACTGGAATTTCCTCCACATAACCATGCTCTTATTTAATAAACCCACCATTTCTTTCCAAACAAGTGTGTCCTTCCAATTTCAATAATGTCTTCATCTATCCGCACATTGGCTAAGTGAAAAGTCTCGGTGTCATTCTTAACTCTTCCCCTTCTCCACACATAGTCACTACGTTCTATCATGACCCTAATTCCCAGTGCTTTTCCTATTATTCTCTCCTCTCCTCTGACCACCTCTCAATTATCCAAAAAGCCTCTTTATGGTCATCCAATCACTAGTTTCATGCATGCTAAGACAGCCCCTCATAGCCTCTGTTAGGGGTTGAATTGTGTCCCCCAAAAGATATTGAAGTCCTAACCCCTAGTACCTTTGAATGTGACCTTATTTGGAAATCAGATTTTTGCATGTGATCAAGTTAAGATGAGGTCATTGGGGTGGTTCCTAATCCAGTATGACTGAATCCTTATGCAGAGGGGCTGTTTGGACGTAGATAAACATGCACAAAGGAAGAATGCTGTGTGAACATGAAGGCTAAGATTGGGTGACTTGCCTACAAGGCAAAGAAAGCCAGAGATTACCATAAAATTGCCGAAATTTACAGAAGAGGCATGAAATAGATTCACAGACCTCAGAAGAAACCAATTCTGCCAGCACTTTGATCTCGGACTTCTGGCCTCCAGGACTCAGGCAATACATTTCTGTTGTTGAAGCCACCAGTTCATGGTGCTTTGTTGCAGTCGCCTGAGTACACAAACACAGCTTCCACGGTTGTTTTTTGGTTTTTTTTTTAATGCACACCTGATCACTCCAAACTCTGCTTTAAAATACCTCCACAATAATGAAAAGAATAGGTTCTATTTATTGAGCACCTACTGAGGACCAGGTGATCCAACTATATTGTAGTTAATCCCTATGACATCCCTTAAAAGAATACATTATTATTCCCAATTTCGTAGTTGAAGGAAATGATCTTTGAAAAGGCTAAGTCACTGGCCCAAGTTCATATAAGTAGTAAGCAGCAAAACTAAATTTTGACTCTCAGTCTCTTTAACTTTCAAAGTCAAGCTAACATTGCGTGTTCCAGTGTAACAGGATTCCTAAAACGTCTTTTGTAAAGGGCAAGATAATAAATATCATAGGTTTTGCAGGGCATACAGTCTCTCTCATGACTATTCAACTCTGCCATGATCGTACAAAGCAGCCATAGACAATATGTAAAAGTACAGACATGAATGTGTTCAAATAAATATTTATTTACACATACAGATTGAGAGTCAGATCTGGCCCTTTGATTGTAGTTTACCAACCCCACTCGACAACAGTGTATTTACAATATAATCTGTGTTCTCTGATATAATAATCACTAATACTCATATGCTCACTTTAGGCCAGTAGTCTTTTCATGTGTTAATTTATTTAAATTGTCAGTCCTATTATCTGTATTTTCGAGATCGCCAGCTTGCCAAGATCACAGGAATCATGACGGAGCCAGGATTCAAGCCCCAAAGCCTATGATCTCAGTCATTGTCTGCAGGGACCTTCATGCCTTTGCCAACCATAGACCCTACTATGTTCCTTCATACCCTGCCTCGTCTCCTCCTCCAGCACCCTGCATTTGCACAGCTGAGAGGGGAAATCAAGGAAGGACACTGGCCTAGCTCTACCTGCCTGCCCTGTAGCACGCACATGGCCAAGGCTAGAGCCCAGGGTTTCTCAGAGAACCCGCTGCCAGTGGGAATGAGAAGCATGAGAAGAGGACCGTGGGGAGGGGAGAAACTGCCTCCTTCATATGGTTGTTGTGAGAATCTAGGGAGATTAAATCCAGTAACTAAAGTGAAAGTACCAACGGTGCTTGGCAAATTGTCAAGGCTTGCTTTAAAGGCACTGATTATTCACCAGAATCTGGGCTGGTGCTGTACTGCTTGCAGTAACTATGCTCTCCTTTCTCTTTACTAAAATAACCCCGATGTTAATGGCAGCTGGAGATGACCATGTGATATAAGCAGTCAGTGATACATAAGCAGGCCGTATGTTGGGGAATATCTAGGAATGTTTCGTTGTACTGACATAAATAAGCATGGCTTCTTTCCTGGTGCCTTTCTTCTTTCTTCCTGGAATGTGATCAAAGAACTGGAAGTGGAACCCAGTTCCCATCTGTTAGCCACAGGTGACCATGAGGATGAAAGCTCTTCATCAAAGCTTGAGCAGCAGAGGGATAAATGTGGCTGGGGCTGAGACAGAATCATGGAGGCACTACACCCGACTTCACACTTCCTTTCTCCAAACTTCTGACCATGGTTGAAAAATAGCCCCCTCTTTGGTAAAACCACCGTAGTTGGATTTCTGATATGTGTGGACTTAGGTAATCCTAACCGAAAGTCCTGGTCAGCAAACAGGACACATCCTCAGCAATCTCTAGAATGTAATAGGTGTTCAGTAAATGTATGATGAATAAATCAGTGAGCGAATGAATGGATTGGTAACAGAATATAAAAGTACTAGATCACACAGGGAAGTTGCCTATGGAAAATGCAACACTTAGAGCTATGCTTACTTGCTCAGCAACTACCACCTACTCCACATTCTCTCGGCAATCTTCACAACTCTTGGAGGTTGGTATTGTCATTTTTATTTCACAGATCAGGAATTGAGGCTCAAGGAGGCCGAGCTAACTTGCCCAGGAACTCACAGCTGGGCTCTGGTGGGCCTGGGGTTTGAATCCCAATCTAGGTAACATTGAAGCCTGTGCTCTCTCTCTCTTAGGCCAAGCCGCTGCCTTAATTAACCGCTCACTGGACCCTTGAGCCAAGGCTAGTAGGTAGGTAGAGAAATTTGGGCTGGAACTCCAGCCCCACAACCCCCAAGCTATATGAGCATGGGCAATTCTTTCCTGTCTCTCAGTTTCCTCATTTGTAAGAAAGATAAAAATGGCACCTTCTTCTTCCTAGGCTTGCTATATTAAATGTGACAGGTTTATATCAAATGTTTAGCAGAGTGCTAGTAAAGGCTCAAGAAATATTGCCTGTCAGAATTATTTTTATCATCAACTTGAAAATCCCCTGTAAGAATCTATGAAAAGAAAGAGGGCTGGCCCCAAACAAAAGGCTCCGGAGGAGGCGCTGGGGTGAGCAGGGGCCTTGCAGCTGTGTGTTTTTTAACTTTGGAGACTTTGTGCCAGCTTCTCCATTGGCATCCCCTTTAAAGCACAGATCCTCATGGGTATCAGAAATGCCTGTGAGAGTTGTCTTCCTCATTTGATGTTCTAACAATTTGCTGAATTCATTGTCATGCCATGCTGAGGGAGTGTCCCTTGGAGCCTAGAGGCTCACCCTGTAATCCCACACAGGTGTCAGACAATGCCTGATGGGCAGAGAACATTGTGCTCCTGTCTGGCTCCCTGCCGGTCCCACCTTAGCACCCGGAGCAGCCTGGGAGTTGGACATGTCTGAGGCGAGATGTGGGGCCAGATTTGAGTCTGAGATGCTAATCTGCCCAACTGAAGGTTTCACATCTTTCTTGGCATCCACAGACACACGAAATCTAGAGTCAGTTACAGCTCTGAGTAGGCGGGGTGGGGTTCTGGGGCATTGAATACGGGTAGGGCTAGATGCCTACCCTGACAAAGCAGGCATGGGAGATCCCACAGGGCCTTGGACCATTCAAGATACTGAGTATGGGAAAGAATCAGGCAGGAAATTGTTATTTAATGCTGAGTCTTCGGAATTAGGGCTCTGTTGGAATGCCAGATCTTATGCTTATTAATTGTGTGGCTTGAAGTATATTACTCAACCTCTCTTAGAAGCAATTTTCTCATGGCAAAGAGGGAAAAACAATAGTACCTACAGTTGTTATGAGTATTAAAAGAGATAATTTTTTAAAATTTTACTTTATGTTCTGAGATACATGTGCAGAACATGCAGATTTGTTACATAGGTACACATATGTCATGGTGGTTTGCTGTACCTGTCAATCCATCATCTAGGTTTTAAGCCCTGCATACATTAGATATTTGTCCTAATGCTCTCCCTCCCCTTGCCCTCACCCCCTGACACGCCTCAGGGTGTGAAAGGATAATTTAATAAAGCTTTCAGCATAGTGTTTGGAAAACTGTTAGTGCTCAATGCATATGACAAACACTTTAGCATCTAGTATATGTAAGCTGAAAGCTACAAAAGCTCTGAACAATCAGTGAGAAGCTGTTGTGTGCTCTGGGAGGGATACTGGACTGTATTTCATATTTTTTATTGCTGCTTATATACCCCCTAACGGTGTTAAGAATGAGCAGAAGTGATGTTGTAATTCTTAAACATATATAATTCTTAAAGCACAAATTCTGTCAGTGCCTGCTGTCTACTCAGCCCTGTTTGTTGTTCTGAATAAATAAAATTATGTGACATAATCCCTGCTTTCAAAGGGTGCTTAATTGAAAGGGAGAAACATATAAGCAAAGATAAAAGTTATATAAAATGTAAAGAGCCTAAGATAAGTTCTATTGCCAAACACTAATGTGGGTGGCAGTGACCATAGTCCCTGAGTTAATTCCAAAAAGACGGAGATCCGGGAGGCGTGGAAGGAATACCTCTGCTCTGGCTGGCCGCAGGCGTCCAGCAGGTTCTGTACAGTAATTCAGAGGCCCCACCTCTTCCCATCTGTGACTCCACAATTCCCCTAGAGCCAAAGAGACCTCTTCTGGATCTCTCCTGGAGGACCACACAGGGGACTCTCATGGCCCAGCCCAGAAGTGGAACCCTTCCTTTTTATTAGCATTCAGTATTCAGTCACACAGCCATGCCTAACTGCAAGGGAGGCTGAGGAATGTAGTCTAGCCAGGCATCCCAGAAGACCATGGACATCCATGAGCTCGCAGTCTGTGCCATCCAAGGCAAGACGCAAACCATTCGTCCATAGCTCCAAAGGCTGACCCCATATGGAGAGCCGTAGCATCCAACACCGACGGAGATACAACAATCTTGGTCCCAATTTTAGCAGAGGCCTGTAGGTACCTAAATGGCCAGTTGCACAGATGGAAAATAGCAGACTGAAGCAGAGAACTCCAGGCTGTGACTAAGTCGTTAGGAGCACCGTAAGGTCCTTCCTTCCGCCCCGCTCTAACCCCCCTGAAAATAACAAACTAATCTGATGCAGCAAGATCTTTGCCAGTGAGTCAGTGAGCAGAGGCACCAGGCTGGAGCTTGAAGGAGGCTGCCAAGATGCTTTGACTGTAAAAATGTCTGCAAGATGGCTGGATTCAGCCCAGACAGGAAATGGAGAAAAAGAGAAAATAGAACTGTCACCTTGTGGCTGCATCTGCACACAGACAGATCACTCCTGGCAAATTTCTGGTCCTGAGCAAACAGCCTTGAGAAGCAGGCAGGGAAGGAAGGTTAAGAGGACTAGACCACAGACACCTCGAACTCAGAAGATTCAAAACCATCCTGTATTCCATGTCCTGGGAAACTGTACCCCTATCTAGCAAGCTGCCTGAGCTAGAAAGGTGGGTGTCATCACTGATTCTCCACTCAATCGCCAAGCCCAATGGATCTGAATTATCTTTTATTATCCCTTCCAACCTACCCACCCCCATATCCCTGCCTTACCTCAGGGTCCTACCCTCCCTCATCTGGGCTAACAGATCCACAGTTTGACTCCAGTTGCCCCTCGTTCCATAATTAATTTAGTCCTCTAACAGATGTTTGTTGAGCATTAGGACTCTAGGATGGTGGTAGATGCCAGGATATCTGCCTTCCCAATGTCCTTTATCACCTTCTTCTTTACCAACTAATCCCAGTTTGGTCAGGAAAGTAACACGGACCATCAAAAAAAGTCTCACTCTCACACACTTCTTGGCAACTAGAGGCTACCTAGGCAGGTATCTCTAGAAATGGCATCTTTCCTTGAAAGTGAAAAAAGAGGGGTGGGGAGACTTCCAAGGAAAAGCATTTTCCCCCTTCCCCCTAGTGCTCTCTCTCCTTTTGGCATGGGGTGTGGACGTGACTCCTGCATATGTAGCACCCACCTTATAATCATGAAGAAGGAACGCCACGTGGGGAGGATGGTGCTGCAAGAATCTGGAAGAGCTGGATCCTGGATAACTTGCTCAAGCAGCTGCACTTTCCTCCTGCCACCTCCTTCTGGATACTGTGTTAGGTGGGTGTCTTCATTTCCTACTGCTGCTGTAACAAATGACCACAAACTTAGTGGCTTAAAACAACATGTATTTATCTCTCCCAGTTCTAGAGGTCAGAAGTGCAAAATCAGTTTCTTGGGGTTAAACCAAGGTGTGGGCAGAGCTGGTTCCTTCTGAGGGAAGAATCCTTTTCTTTGACTCTTTTGATTTCTAGTGGCCGCGTTTGTGCCAGAGCTTGTGGCCTCTCCCTTTATCTTCAGAGTGCATTCCTTCGATCTCTGCTTTCATCATCGTATCTCATCTCCTGTTTGGCTCCTGCTGCATCCCTCTTTTAAGGACCCTTGCGAGAACATCAGGACAATCAGGATACATCAGGGACATGAGGATAATCCAAGACAACCCTCTCATTTCAAGAGCCTTAGTTTAATCTGCAAAGTCCCTTTTGCCATGTAAGGAATCATATTCCCAGGTTACAAAAATCAGGACAAGGACATCTTTGAGGGCCATTATTCAGCCTGCCACAGGAGGAAAAAACAAACTGTTTCCTTGTGTAAACTACTATTTCAGGATTGTTCGTAGCTCACAACTCAGAGTTGAAGATGATCAGAGCTGATACCACTGCCCGCTCTGTCCCAGGCACGTGCTTGGTGCTGGAGATGTTCCAACCAGGCTGCATATCCCTAGCAGAGAGTCTGTCGTCTGTGTTTGCAGCTATGTATTTGCTGTTGACTGCCTTCTGTGAACTCCAGAGGGCAAGAGATGGTCTCAGCACCAACCCAGGGCCTGACACTTGCCATGCTCAAAAAATGTTGGTTAAGCAAATGAAACAAACACGCAGCTGCCGTGACTCAGCTACCAACTCCTAAAGACAGAAGCCTGAGTTAATTCTAAGCATCACTGAATAGAAGTGTGGAGACTATTGATTAAGGAACGCTCTGTCCCAGCAATCCCCAAAGGAAATTCCACAGAACAGATACCGGATAAAGCAAAAGTGGAAGATACCCTGAAACAAATATGTTTAGAGAATTCACACATTCCTACCTCTTAAAGTTTCAACTCTGAGATGTGCCATAATGAAGAAATCTGCTTAAATTCAACTCACCATTTCCCAAACTTAACTTGGCACAATATTCATTTTTACCTTGAGAACACATTAATCACCTATGAAAACAGAGTTCCTTGGCACACACTTTGGGAAACACTGCTCAGCCCTTCCCAGGACGGCTCTGGGAACTAGATCAGTCCAAGGCCTGCAGGTGGACTCCGCAGGTGACCGGGCTAAAAGTGGGCTAAAGCTGCAAACACAGGAACTGCCGTTTGGGCTGGAGCTGGACTTCCAGGGCTGGATGGCGTTTGTCCTGGCAGAGGGGAAGGGGGATAGAGTCCCCATTTACCCCAAAGCCTGTTTGGCTTATTCCAAATGGCCCAGGTACAGATTCAATGAACTCAGAGGAACAATGCCAAGCAAGAACAACCAAAGGCATTTTTCTTGAATGCCTTGATTCCAAGCCAGCTGACCATTTCCCAGCTACCTCCAGCCAAATGGCAGCCAGAGTGTCAGTACCTGATCCCCTTCTCCAGACCAGCCTTCCTGGATGGAGGACTTCCTTTGCTCTGCCATAAGAACCCGTGTGACCCTGTGGCCCCTCTGCATTGAGATTTATCTGGATTAAAAGAATGACTGCTCTCTGCTTCCACTTAGCAGCCAGCATTGACCAGGCTCCAGGGAAGTCCCCCACCCCTCCCACCTCATGCTCAAACATTTTCTGGTCTGACTCTGGACTCTCTATTACTATGGGGCATTTGTCTGTGAAATAACAAAGCTGAACATGATGTTGAAGATCCTCTTCTGTGGTTTTCATATTGAGATCTGCAAAGCCCTGGGGGCTTGTCAGGGACAACTGGGGTCCACTGATGAAGACATGGGGCAGCTGATGGAGGCTCCACTGTCACCTTTTTTTGTATTGAACTCCATGAATGTTCATATCAGTTAAAGAATTCATTTATATCCCATATAAATGATTTTTTAAAATTTTTGTACCACATTCCCTTGGTCAAGATCTTTATACTACAGATAGGAAAACTGAGTAACAGAGAAGGAAAATAAGCACCCAAGGCTGCAGAGAAAATTAAGGGCACAATCAGAAGAGACTGTGGGTCTCCTGACTCCCAATTTCCATCATACTACGCAGTTTCCAGCGTGGGCACCAGACCAGACTAGAGCATCTGATGCAAAATCTTTAAGAGACATACTTTTTCCCCTGATTCCCCAGATTTACTGCATTGATGAGGAGGAATTTTAACTTATATAGGCTATAAAAAGTGGCATAAAATAGACTTCTACAAATAAATTTGGATTACAATAAGGAGCATGCTTCCTAAAGGAACTCCCCAGGGACCCCATTTGGTAAGTTTAACTACTTTCTCTTCCCTCTATTTTGAAGCTTCCACTGGCTATAAAATGAATCTTCATATAAGGATCTCCTTCCATCCTCCAACCCTCCCAAACCCTATCCACCTCTCTTCTCACCAGCTTCTTCATCATTTTTTAGCAACATTATTCTAGCCAAGGAAGGAAAAGTATTCTTAATCCTGAGAAGCCTTAAAACAGTCCTGTACGTACATATTCCAAAATAGTTAAGCACTTCCCCCACACACAAAGAATATGTACTAGCCCAATCTACTTCCTGATCCAACCCTTCTTCCCCACCCACCAGCTCCAATTCAGGATAAATCAACAAAAAGGTCTCCATTTCTCTGAAGACATGGTAAAGAGAAAATATGTCTATAGGACATTTAAGACATAGTAATCCTCGATTTGCCAATTCCAGGACTTGTGTCAGGAAAGGCTTTGTGAAATGTAAGTAGGATCACGGGATCCGCCCTTTGTTTCAATTAAGCATGTACTCTCTCCTGTTCCTTTCCTGTATCCTTCTCCCTTTGATGACTCTCTTATTTCGTTACAAATTAACCATTTATTTTCAGGGAAGTATACTCTCTATAAGACTAGAATTATGGCCCTAAAACAAAATGAAGATCTGAAGCTCAAAATGGGTAAGTAACTCACTCAGGGTCACACAGCAAGTACGGGGTGAAACCTGAATTGAGACCTGGGTTTCAGACTCCAATCCTCATATTTTCTTCACTGGGGCCTTACCCTCCAAGACACGTAATATTAAAAACATGGTCTAACATTCATGGAGGTCTTGCTATGTGTGGGGCACTATACAAAGCTGTTGCCCTAGAAGAAGTATAAAAATAAACACACATAAGCAAGGAAGAGGAGCAGGTTTTGGATTTTCGATTTCTCTCTGTCCTCCAGTTGATACAGGCAAAAAACAATCATCCATCTCTGGGACTTATAACTGAACAGTATAAGATCCACAGAACACAGACAACCAATTGAATAGTCATCTTTACAATCTTGCCTCTTACATTTGGGGGAAAGAAACATGATCCTCTTAACTCTTCAGATACCTTTCAGCATATCACATCCTGTGCTCTTGCCAGGTCACAGAAATAAATGGCAACATCACTTTCACAGTACCTGTCTGAATATTGGATGTGGACGGCATCCTAGATATTACCAGTCTCCTATGGCAATCAAGCATACCAGATACTTTAGGAGAGTTCCAGATTCAGCATCTGTCCTATTATCCACATAAGTGGCTTGTTTAAACCATGCAGTTACCACATAAAAACCCCACAGATCTGCCCAAATAGTTAACATGAATCTCATGTCACCAAAACCTATAGTTTCAGTATGGGCTTGAACTTGCCCCTGGAATTGCTTGAATTTATGACTATTTCAGTGGGATCAGTTTTCAAATTGCAGTTCATGATCTCAGAGGCTGGCATGAACCTTTCCTCTCTTTAACAGGTTGGTTTCAGAAATCAAAGATTCCAAAGATTGAAGTGTCATCTGTGTTTTGTAGGCAAGTATCTACTTAATCACTACTTCATTGCCTGAGGAGAGACTCATAACCTGTGCATGTATTCCAAAAGAATTTGGTTTCCCAGTTGGCAATAAATATCGTCAGTTTCCAACTGGGCATGTTGAGGCATTTGACATATCACACTGCAGATCTAAGAACAAGACAAAGGGCGTTTTTATGCCAGAACAGAATGGTGGGGAAGCTAAGGACACCCAAAGTTCTCTCATCGAAAGATATTTCACTGCTACCATTGCCATTTTGCTACCTTAGTCGCCCAAAATTCTACCCACCATAAATGTCCAGGCCCCCCCTTCCCTTAAGTTGAAGCAACCCTAGTGTGTCCATCAGTGATGAAGGTTCACTGGGCTTCAGGACCCAGGAAAGCCAGCCAGAGGCAAAAGTATTTATACAAAGGCTAAGGCATAATCAATTAAAAATATAAGAGTTAGTTATAGGGATCAGAAGAGGAGAAACAACTGTACCTTCGGTGTTTCTCTAGCTCCAATCCTCCTAGAGAAATTGCTAGAACTTGTTCTCCCTGCACTGTTCTTTAACCCCTTTGGAGTCACTAGACAATCTCAGATGTGCACAGGAATAAGTGTTCTATTGTTCTTTGACTTCTACTCCATCAGGAATATTTGCTGTCCCCATTCTGCTGTCCCCAAAGCCACCTCTAGCTACCTTGTCATTATCACTGCTAGCCTTAGTCTCCTAGCCTTGCCGGAGAGAACTTCTTCCACTTTATTCTCAGCACTCATTGGGCTGGGGAAGAAGTGATACACATCTGATGTACTGAACATCACTCACCCCTTATGACTGTCTCATGCCCTCTGAAACAAACCTATGCACCTCTACTCTTCATTTACGGTGAATTCCAATCCAGAGTTTTTCTTGATTTGCCATATAACCCACCCCACTGTCCTTCCAAACTCATCTGAATAATGTTTCCATTATCTCATTTAATCACCACCACAACAGCATAGGATAGATTATCTCTATGTGGGTCATCCCTTATATCCCTGTTGTTTCTCGAAGACGCACTACCATCCTGGGAGGTTAATAAGATTAAACTGCGTATCTCTGATTCTAGCCATCCCTCCCCTCTTTCAAGATCTCAGGTGCTCCTGAGTATTCCCTCTTCCAAGGGGGCCACTTCTCCCATGCTCACAAACAAGCTTCACCCTCCTGCAAGTAACAGACTTCTGCTACCTCTAAACCAATTCAAATGACCAGATTTTTTGAACAGAAGAATGTCAGAGAGGATACTATATTGGCCTACCACTACCACTTCCAATACTATCTTTCACTCCTGCCTCCTGAATCCCCCAAGCTCTTAGTACCTGCCATGGCCATCAAATTTGTCAACATGCCACAATGTCAGCCATCATGAAATCATGACCAAACTAGCCAGGAATCTTAGGGTGGCAAGTGACGGACACCCAAGTCAAAGTGAATAAGCACAGGAGGGACTTTATTAGGTCACATCACTGAAGAAACTCAGGGCAGTGCAGTATTCAGGAATCTCAGTGTCCCCTCCCTCTCACTCCTCTCTGCTCCCCTTTGTGCTAGCTTTATTCCCAAAACAAGCTCCCTTCTTATGGTGACAACATTCATCAGTGTAACTGTCAGCTCCAAATTTATTGCTATGAATAGCAGGAAAAGGGAAAAAATAGCTCTGGAATAATAGTCATGGCAAGGTCTCTGATTGCCTCAGGTTGTGTACATACTCATCCTTCAACCAATCACTGTGACCAGAGGAATATAAACTTTAGGTCATCTGTTCACCCCTGAGAACACACACAGGTAGAGGAGAGTGTTGGTCTCATCTTAACTTAATAGAATAGTTTCCATAGAGGAAAGAAAAAAATCTGTCACCAAAATAAGAGGGAGAAGAATGCCAGGAAAGCAAAAGAAACATATTCCCAAATAGATTCCATACCAAGGTCTTAAAATCTCTCTTTACCCCTTCAGGCTTGCTCAGAAACTGGGGTAAAATGAGATTTGCAAGTATGGGGATCAGGGCATCAACAGACACTGGTGTGAAGACCTGGGACCTGGAATGTCAGGAGAAAGAAAGTAGGGACAGCTGTATTTTTGTTTTTGAGATGGAGTCTCACTCTGTCACCCAGGCTGGAGTGCAATGGCACGGTCTCAGCTCACTGCAACCTCTGCCTCCCGAGTTCAAGCAATTCTCCTGCCTCAGCCTCCTGAGTAGCTGGGATTACAGGCACCTACCATCACACTAGATTAATTTTTGTATTTTCAATAGAGACAGGGTTTCACCATGTTGGCCAGGTTGGTCTCGAATTCCTGACCTCGTGATCCACCCACCTCAACTTCCCAAAGTGCTGGAATTACAGGCATGAGCCACCACTCCTGGCCAACAGCTGTTGATTCCAATTCAAACTGGCCTTGGATAAGTTTCTTTCTATACCTGGGCCTCTGATCCTCATTCATGAGCGGATTGGTCTAAATCACTGCCTTAACCCATGGCCCTTGATCTCACCAAAGCTTCATGATAGCCCTATGATCAAACTTCAGCATGAAATATTAAAACCTATTTCCATGCTGTTCTTAACTATGCCTAGATATCAACATTTTAGCAGCTCAAAAGCAATGCCAATAGTCTTGCTGACAATCTTCCATTCAAAAATTTGTCTTCTCAGTTAAAAGACATTTATCACCTCTCAGAATCAATAAAGCAGCTCTCATTTTCAAATATGTTTATATATATTATATATAACAATATGTATATATGAATATGTTCCATAAACCTTCACAATCTTTCTAAGTTGGTCATCATGCAGAAACATTGTTCCAATTAAACAAGATGGCCTCAAATTCTTTCCTTCTATAAAAATCTATGGTTTCATTTTTTTTTTAGTTGAAAAATGATGTTACCTCTCAGTTTTCTATACCTATGAGAAAACCAATGTTTATCATAGAATCATAAATGAATACCTCAGTCTATCTGATAGCAGTTTTAGCCAACTAAAATTATGATGCCATTAAAAAAGAAAAAAAAAGCATGGCACCTAAACTTCATACTCATGAGGATGGCTATAATAATAATTGCTAAAAAGATAGATAATACAAGAGTTGGGGAGGATTGGAACCTTCATACAGTGCAGGCAGGATTATAAAAAGTTGTAGCCACTTTAGAAAACAGTCTAGCCATTTCTCTAAATGTTAAACATAGAGTTGCCATATCAGCCTGTAATTTTATTCCTAAGTATAAACCTAGCAGAAATCAAAACATATGTCCACACAAAAACCTGGACATGAATGTTCAGAGCAGCATTATTCACAATAGCCAAAAAATGGAAACAACCCAAATGTCTATCAACTAGTGGACTAATAAATAAAACATAGTAATTCATACAATCAAATATTATTAAGCCATAAAAAGGAATGAAGTACAGATACGTGCCACGGCATGGATGAACCTTGAAAACATTATGCTAAGTAAAAGAAATGAGTCGCAAAAGACCACATATTGTATGATTCCATTTATATGAATTGTCCAGAACAGGCAAATCTACAGAAACAGAATAGATTAGTGATTGCAAGGTGCTGGAGGAAGGGGATAAATAGTAAATGACTGCTAGTGGATATGAAGCATTTTGGTAGGAGTGATGAATACATTCTAAAATTGACTGTAAATTGTCCAGGTGGTTGTACAGGTCTATGAGCATACTAAAGACCATTTAACTTTACACTTTTTCTTTTTTTTTTTTTTTTTTGAGACAGAGTCTTACTCTATCGCCAGGCTGTAGTGCAGTGGCATGATCTCGATTATCTCAGCCCTCCCGGGTAGAAGTGATTTTCCTGCCTCAGCCTCCCAAGTAGCTGGGACTACAGGCTCACGCCACCACACCCAGCTAATTTTTCTATATTTAGTAGAGACGGGGTTTCACCATGTTGGCCAGGATGGTCTCGATATCTTGACCTTGTGATTTACCCACCTCAGCCTCCCAAAGTGCTGGGATTATAGGCATGAGCTACTGTGCCCGGCCAACTTTATACTTTCAATGGGTGAGCTATATAGTATGTGAATCGCAGCTCAAGAAAGCTGGTTTTTGTTGTTATTGTTGTTGTTCTGTTTGTTTGTTTTTTTTTTAAGTACTACGCCTAAGATCTGGTTGGAAAACAAATTAATACTGCTTGTCAACTATATTTAATTACTGAGAGGATGTGAGGATTTTTACCTGCACAATTTCCATTCTTCTTTCTGCTATGCTATGCTATATTTTTCCTCTAATTGCCTCTTTTTTTTTCTTTTTAAGTTTTTATCTCTATAGGTTTTGGAAGAATAGGTGGTATTTGGTTACATGAATAAGTTCTTTAGTAGAGATTTGTGAGACTTTGGTGCACCCATCACCCAAGCAGTGTACACTGAACCCAATTTCTAGTCTTACTCCTCACCTGCTTTCCCTCTGATTTCCCAAAGTCCATTGTGTCATTCCTATGCCTTTGCATCCTCACAGTTTAGGACCCACATATGAGTGAGAACATATGATGTTTGGTTTTCCAGTCCTGAGTTACTTCACTTAGAATAATAGTCTCCAATCTCACTCAGGTTGCTGTGAATGCCATTAATTCATTCTTTTTATGACTGAGTAGTATTCCATCATATATAAATACTTACATATAGCTTCTTTATCTTGTAGTTGATTTATGGGCATTTGGGCTGGTTCCACATTTTTGCAATTGCAAATGATTATGCTGTGATATTGTTCGGGAAGAAGAACAGCATTTTCTATTTTACGTGTTCCCTGTGAAGCTGCCTTCATCAGTTTTACCCAGGCTAAGCCAGTTAGCACATAACCTTCCCTTGGTGACAGTGATTGGCTCAGCAATAAGTACATGATGCTGTTGGTGACACTGATTGGCTAAGAGATAGGCATGTGACTGAAATTAGACCAATCAGAGCTAATGAGATTCAATCAGGTGATTTTATCTGAGCTCTTGGGGGTTCTACCCTTCTTTTTCTCCAATAGCTGTCAGTCTGAATGGATGTAGAGAGGGAGCAGTTAGCAGCAACTTGCAAGCATGAAGAAGCAGGCTGGGGATGATGGCAATACAGAAAATTAAACAGAACTGAGAGAGGGAAGCAGAGTTCTGACTGCAAGTCATTTGAGCCCTGATTCTTGCCATGCCTACAGCCAGATCTTTCCTCTGGACTGTCCCATTATAGAAACTATCAAGTTCCCTGTTCTGCATAAACTAAAACGGGTTGGGTTTTCCATATCTTGTGGGAAGAGAATTCTAAGCAAAATTTAAAAATAAAAACAAAAATAGGGTCAAAATTGAAAGAGCTAGAGGAGCAAGATCAAAAAAACTCAAAACCTAGCAGAAGACAGGAAATAACTAAGATCAGAGCAGAACTGAAGGAAATAGAGACACAAAAAACTCTTCAAAAAATCAATAAAGCCAGGAGCTGGTTTTTCGAAAAGATCAACAAAATAGACTGACCACTAGCCAGATTAATAAAAAAGAAAAGAGAGAATAACCAAATTGATGCAATAAAAAACAATAAAGAGGATATCACCACAGATTCCACAGAAATCCAAACCATCATCAGAGATTATTACAAACAACTCTATGCACATAAACTAGTAAACCTGGAAGAAATGGATAAATTCCTGGACACCTGCAGCCTCCCAAGCCTAAATCTGGAAGAAGCCGAAACCCTGAATAGACCAATAACAAGGTCTGAAGTCGAGGCAGCAATAAAGAGCCTACCACCCAAAAAAAGCCCAGGTCCAGATGGGTTCACAGCTGAATTCTATCAGACATACAAAGAGGAGCTGATACCATTCCTTCTGAAACTATTCCAAACAATTCAAAAAGAGGGAATCCTTCCCAAATCATTTTATGAGACAAACATCATCCTAATACCAAAACCTGGCAGAGACTCAACAAGAAAAGAATATTTCAGGCCAATATCCATGATGAACATAGATGCAAAAATCTTCAATAAAATACTGGCAAACCAATTGCAACAGCATATCAAAAAGTTCATCCACCATGATCAAGTAGGATTCATCCCAGGGATGCAAGGCTGGTTCAACATACGCAAGTCCATAAACGTAATTCACCACATAAACAGAACCAAAGACAAAAACCACATGATTATCTCAATTGATGCAGAAAAAGCCTTTGACAAAATTCAACAGCCCTTAATGCTAAAAACCCTCAATAAACTAGGTATTGACGGAACGTATCTCAAAATAATAAAAGCTATTCACAACAAACCAACAGCCAATATCATACTGAATGGGCAAAAACTGGAAGCATTCCCTTTGAAATCTGGCACTAGACAAGGATGCCCTCTCTCACCACTCTTATTCAATATAGTACTGGAAGTTCTAGCCAGAGCAATTAGGCAAGAAAAAGAAATAAAGGGTATTCAAATTGGAAAGGAGGAAATAAAATTGTCTCTATTTGCAGATGACATGATTGTTATCTAGAAGACCCCATCGTCTCAGCCCAAAATCTCCTGAAACTGATAAACAACTTCAGCAAAGTCTCAGGATACAAAATCAACGTGCAAAAATCACAAGCATTCCTATACACCAGTAACAGACTTAAAGAGAGCCAAATCAAGAATGAACTACCATTCACAATTGCTACAAAGAGAATAAAATACCTAGGAATACAACTAACAAGGAACGTAAAGGACCTCTTCAAGGAGAAATACAAGCCACTGCTCAACGAAATAAGAGAGGACACAAACAGATGGAGAAACATTCCATGTTCATGGTTAGAAAGAATCAACATCATGAAAATGGCCATACTGCCCAAAGTAATTTACAAATTCAATGCTATTCCCATCAAGCTACCAATGACCTTCTTCACAGAACTGGAAAAAAACACCTTAAACTTCATATGGAACCAAAAGAGAGCCCGCATAGCCAAGTCAATTCTAAGCAAAAAGAACAAAGCAGGAGGCATCACACTACCAGACTTCAAACTATACTACAAGGCTACAGTAATCAAAACAGCATGGTACTGGTACCAAAACAGAGATATAGACCAATGGAACAGAACAGAGGCCTCAGAGGAAATACAACATACCCACAACCATCTGATCTTCGACAAACCTGACAAAAACAAGCAATGGGGAAAGGATTCCCTGTTTAATAAATGGTGTTGGGAAAACTGGCTAGCCATGCGCAGAAAGCAGAAACAGGACCCCTTCCTGACACCTTACACCAAAATTAACTCTAGATGGATTAAAGACTTAAACATCAGACCTAACACCATAAAAACCCTAGAAGAAAATCTAGGCAAAACCATTCAGGACATAGGAGTAGGCAAGGACTTCATGACCAAAACGCCAAAAGCAATGGCAACAAAAGCCAAAATAGACAAATAGGACCTAATCAAACTCCACAGCTTCTGCATGGCAAAAGAAACAGTCAGTAGAGTGAATCGGCAACCAACAGAATGGGAAAAAATTTTTGCAGTCTACCCATCTGACAAGGGGCTGATATCCAGAATTTACAAAGAACTAAAACAGATCTACAAGAGAAAAAAACAAACAAGCCCATTCAAAAATGGGCAAAGGATATGAACAGATACTTTACAAAAGAAGACATACAGGAGGCCAACAAACATATGAAAAAATGCTCATCATCACTGGTCATTAGAGAAATGCAAATCAAAACCACATTGAGATACTATCTCACACCAGTTAGAATGGCGATCATTTAAAAATCTGGAAACAACAGATGCTGGAGAGGATGTGGAGAAATAGGAACACTTTTACACTGTTGGTGGGGATGTAAATTAATTCAACCACTGTGGAAGACAGTGTGGCGATTCCTCAATGACCTAAAAATAGAAATCCCATTTGACCCAGCAATCCCATTACTGGGTATATATCCAAAGGATTATAAATCATTCTACCATGAGGACACATGCACATGAATGTTCATTGCAGCACTGTTTACAATAGCAAAGATCTGGAACCAACCCAAATGCCCAACGATGATAGACTGGATAGGAAAAATGTGGTACATATACACCATGGAATATTACTCAGCCATCAAAAACGATGAGTTCACGTCCTTTGTAGGGACATGGATGAACCTGGAAACCATCATTCTCAGCAAACTGACACAAGAGCAGAAAATCAAACACCGCGTGTTCTCACTCATAAGCGGGTGTTGAACAATGAGAACACATGGACACAGGGAGGGGAGCACTACACACTGGGGTCCGTTGGGGGGAAATGGGTGAGGGATGGGGGGTGGGGAGGTGGGAAGAGATATCATGGGGAGAAATGACAGATACAGGCGAGGGGACAGAAGGCAGAAAACCACACTGCCATGTGTGTACCTATGCAACAATCTTGCATGTTCTCCACATGTACCCCAAAACCTAAAATGCAATAAAAATAAATAAATAAAAAGAAAACAAAATTAAAAAAAAAAATAGGGGATGGCTTTCCTAAGCACTGCTTTGAGAAATGCTAGGACACCTTTCTTGTGTATTGAAAGAGTACTCAACTGACTAGAAATTTCTATCCTTGGGGAAGGACCAGAGCTGGGACAGGGAATGTTGGCAACTGTGCCACATAGTTGAGGAAATAAAGCCAAATCTGTGTGGTGGAAAATGTCTTGTCTTTAGCACCACAGATTATTGATAATTGATCATACTCCAATCTCCTCACAAAGAAAATGGATTTAGAAATATTTCCAACTCCCATTACCCAGCAAGATATGGTAGGTCAATGTTTCCCCAGGATATCAGGAAAGCCAGTGCAGTGAGATTCCATCTGATTTGCAAAGCACCAGGTCTTGGGAACACTAATGTGCTGATCAGCTTTCAAAGAACCAACCAAGCCACAAGCCAGAAAAAGGAAACTTACATGGACTTTATCAATCAGTTATCTTTCTGATTAGTATTTAGTTGCACTTTGAGGATTAATTCCCTTAATACAAGTGAGCACTGGTAATCCATACGAATATACTTGCCCTATAAGGAGATTTGTATTAAGCTAAATACCTGAAGTACTCATGATAATGTGAAACTCAAATCTCCCAAATGAACAACTGAGGACTTATACACAGTGCAGGAGATAAAGCACCTCAATGGCCTTCTTTGAAGGCTGTGGGCCTATTCACCTCTGAGTTTGGGATTTGACTCACCTTTGGGGTTTGAAGGATCTAAGCCAAGTTTGTCTAAATACAAAACCGCAGCTTCTTCACCAGTGTTCCCTGATGCCTGAAACAGTTCCTAGAATAAACTAGGAAGCCAAAAAATGTTTTCAGGTTTTTTTCCCTTCTCTTCTAGAAGAAACTCCAAAGGTCAAAATGTCTGTTCCCTAGCACTCAGACCAATCCTAGACGATTAGCCTTTGGAAAATCAAATTAGAACAATAAAGGGAATTCATTAGCTCATGTAACTGAAGGGCCCAGGGATGGTAGAAGCTTCTGCAAGACTTAATCCAGCACTATATTTTGAGATCAGGACTTGGTTTCCGTCTGTCTTTTTTCTTAAGCTTATTGTTATCCATTTTCTTTGAAGTTGGTTCCATTCTCAAGTAGTCTCTACCCTCATGACGTCGAGATGACTGAAAACGGCTCCACAGCTACATGATTATTCATTCACATCCAACAGAAATAAGACACTTTGTCTCAGCATTTCCAGCAACAGTCTTAAGATTTCCTTGGATTGGACTGGCTCAGGTCATGTGCCCATATCTAAACCAATCGTGATGTTTGTAGAGAGTGCTGCATGCTGATTGGCCCGAGTCAGAGTTCATCTTTGAAGCTAGGAAGAATGTCAATCTCACCCAGACCACATGAGTGGGGAAGTTGGGGTACAGGAGGCAAAGGAAGTGGGGCATGATGGGTGGCCCCATCTTATATATGAAGCAACAGAAAACCAGACAGATTTCATCACTCACCAAGAAAGAAACAGTGAGCTCAGTGAGAAGAGAAACTAGACCTCTAGCCCACTGCCCAAAACAGTCTTATTCTTTCCTCTCTGTATTTAACTTACTCCCAACCAAAACTGTACAAATATCATCCTGTCTTTTTTTACTTGTAACATTTCATGAAGAAAAGGCAGAAATGCTTTAAGGTATTTCTAGGGGAAAGTAACTTACTTGCGGGTGCACTCTATCCCTTAGGATCAGGCTTAGCAATATTTAAGAACAAGCAACACCACCAACAAAAAGATCCCAGGAACCCAGTCCATAGACCAACTCAGTCATCCCAGCCACACAAAGCGACACAAAATGACTGGCAGAGTGAACAAAGAGAAAGCCCCCACTAGGGCCATGGGGCTGACTTCAGATTTGAGGGAGGAGGCTGGGGCCCAGAACTGCCTTTTCTTTGTTTCCAATTCTCCGCAAGACTATTTGCATTTCATTGTGGTCCTGGATGATTTAAGGAGCCCAGTGAAAACCCTTGGATGTGGTTAGGACATTCATGCTCCAGTGATAAATAATGTGACCAATGTGTATAGCCTAGAGTCACTGCATTATCAAAGAGCTCCTTGGAAACTGGGCAAATGGTAGAGCTTTTTTTTCCCTCCGCTTGTAATTGGTTTATTTATTTATTTATTTATTTTTCATCTACTTGATGAATTGATTTCTTATCCCTTACCAAGCATATAAATCCATCCTAGGGACTGACATCCTGTCTTTACAACCAGATCCTTCCAATACTGCTATTCTGCCAGAACTTTGATGAGCAGGTCAGAGTTGACAGAAAAAGATGAAGGCCCCTTTCCCATCTTTTTCTCCTCACCAACTTCTCCAGACACATTTTCTTCCCAAAGAAGTCTCCTGGTTTACTTCAAAGGCAGGTCTGCGTCCAAAAGAGATAATACTGATGGGGAGTGGGGGTAGAAGGGAGAAAGTAGAGAGGAAGGAGAGAGGTCTCTGGACAGGGAGGGAAGTGAGACAGATGGGCACAGAGCCTGCTGCCTGAGTCTAACTTGTCACCGGGAGGCAGGCCCAGGCTGGGAGGACTCAGGCCTTCCTATGTGAGAAGGCGTGACAGTGAAAACTCAGCAGTCCAGGCTTATCTTTGCTGGCAGAGAAATCAGGTTTGGACAGATCTGAAGAGAATGACTACTGGTTATTTCTGGAACAGTTTCTTAGATTTGCTGCCATGTCTGTCATGGTGGTTAAGAGCTGGGACTTGGAAGTCTGGATTCCAATTCCAGCTCTTTCACATTTTAAGTGTATTCAGTTGAGCAAATCTTTTCTTTTCTAAGCCTCAGACTTCTTGTCTCATCTGTTAGAGGAGAGCAATGTGCTTCCTGTAGTCCCAGCAAACCAACAATTAGGGTGAACTGAGTCTGCTGCTTTCCAAAGATGAGGCTACCATCAGGACCAGACACCTCACCCTCTTTCTGTATGGATATAAAAGTCGGTAGGGAAAGAACTTTACCTCCTTTAATGACCTGAAGTCTTTTAAGCCACAGTTGTTGAGAGAGTAGGTATGCAGGATTGAGGAGGAGGCAATTTTCCAGAGGGAAAGGACTATCATGAGGTACATTCACAGATGGATGAGGATGGAGACAACCCAGGAACTGAGCAGACACTTTCAACCTGAATTTTTACCAACCCTTCTTCATCACTATGAGCCAGATGAAAGAATGAGCCAAACTAGACTCAGGGTTTCCAGAATAACCACTCAGCTACAGCAGGGGTTGAGCACCAAATCCTCAGTTACAAGCAGAGGCCTGAGACAACATCAGAGGAAGAAGGGGGCCCCTTTGTAGAGCACTCAAGCCAAGTTCTATTTTTCTGGTTGTCTTTTTTCCACTCGAACTAGAGATACTTGTTTGTGTCTGAGACAAAGTGACCCATATCCTGGACATAGGGATCATAATAGTATCATCTTCTTATAGATTTTAGGATCCAATAAGATAATGTGCACATATGGCACTTTGAACCATGCAAGGTAGGGAGTGCATACTCAAGAAATGGTAGCAGTCATTAGCATTTCAAGAGTTTTCTTTCTTTTCTTTTTTTTATTTTTTCTTTCTTTTTGAGACAGAGTCTTGTTCTGTCACCCAGGCTGGAGTGCTATGGCGAGATCTCTGCTCACTGCAACCTCTGCCTCTTGGGTTCTAGCAATTACCCTGCCTCAGCCTCCTGAGTAGCTGGGATTACAGACACCCGCATCATGCCGGGCTAAATTTTGTAGAGAAAGGGTTTCACTATGTTGGCCAAGCTGGTCTTGAACTCCTGAACTCAGGTGATCCACCCATCTTGGCCACCCAAAGTGCTGGAATTACAGGCGTGAGCCACCGTGCCTGGCCTTCAAGAGCTTTCTATGGCCTTCTTCATTTAAATGGTAAGCTCCTTCAGCGCTTTCTCTTTTCAAGGTGGAAAAATTAGAACACAACTCAGACTTCACATGTTTCCCTCCCTCATTTTGCGTGGTGGCTTTTTGGGCACTGACGCTGGTAGTGTTTTCTTTTCCACTGTCCTATCATCATAGAACTTGGCTTTGTGACATTGTAAAAGTCTTGTGTGCCAGGACAACCAATTAGGCATTGAAGGATGGACGAGCCTGGCACTCAAGGGTTTATTTTTCCCACTTGTCTTTCAAGGGCAGTGACGGTTGCTTTCCAGAGCTACAGTGCTCCAGCTGTGTTAGCCCCTCGAACCAAATGATTTATAGACATGTTTTTAGGGGTACCTTGCCCATTCTGTGGGTTCAGCATTGCCTAAATCACACGCTGACTTCTTTTTGCTGTCTGTTACATACCTGGACCCTTTGTGCCCTTCCTCTAAGCTGTCATCCTGTGGTTACTCAGCAATTGCCAACTGGTTTTTCATATTAGCCCAAGAAAAACATCATTAGGAAGGGCGAGTCTGTGGCCAAATCCATTGCTTAATGGTCTGCAAAGCCAAACAGAAATAAATTGGAGGTAACTAAGCTGAAGGCCTCTCTACTAGCAGGGAAAGTGAAACTTGACACTTGAAGCATGAGAAATGGTAAGGCTGCCATTGCCACACTGCAGAAAGTTTCCTCTAAATAAAGTCACTTATAGAAATGTACTGTTTCTCCTGAGGTCTTCTTATAAAGCTGGTCTAGAAAGGAAGGCCATTTTCTCTATAAGGTAAAGCAATCATGCTCTCGGTTTTCATTAAAATTCTCATTCCCCGCAGAACTGACTCTATTTCTTCTTAATGAGGCTGCAAAATTACAAAGAAGGCAACTCAGCCCCATTTCCTTTTGGGTCGCTCTTTCTCCTTCCTGTCACTCTGTTTCTGCCTTCTTCAGCGCTCACCCATTTTTCCATCACCATTCCACTCCTGCTTCCACCGCCCCTCCCCTCACTGCACTGCCTCACTCCTGCCTTGCGGTGGTTTGAATATTGTGTCCTTCCAAAATTCATATGTTGAAAATTTAATCCCCAGTGCAACACTATTAAGAGGTGGGGCCCATAGGAGGTGATTAGGCCACAAGGGCTTGCTTTCATGGATGGGATTGGCAACCTTACAAAAGTGCTGGAGGGAAGCAGTTAGGCCCTTTTTTGCCTTTCTGTCCCTTACACCAGGTGAGGACACAGCATTCATCCTCTCTGGTGGGTGAGGGCACAAGGCACCATCTTGGAAGCAGAGACTGGGCCCTCACAGACATCGAATCTGCCAGAGCCTTGATCTTGGACTTTTCAGGCTCCAGAACTGTGAGAAATAAACTTCGATTCTTTATGAATTAGTCATCTTCAGGTGTTTTGTTACAGCAGCAGGAATGGGGTGAGACATATCTCAAATGCTCCATCTCTACCTCCACCACCTCACCCTTATTTCCACCATCCACCACTACCTCCACCATCATTCACATTGGCCTTCATGGCCATATAATCCCATGGATACAAAAGCAGAAAAGCCAGTTCCTGGTAACACTCAGGCTGATATCAAGCAGCTTAATAGTATAATGTAGACAGGACAAATTCTGAGGAAAGAAATGGTGACCGAGGAATTTTATAAGCAAGGAAGTTGTACTTTAAATTCAAAGGCAACAGCCAAGTGAAAAACACACACAAACACACACACACCACACAAATCAGAGATGTAGCATTAATGAGCCCTTTGAAAGAAATAGAAAAAGACATCAAATTCAGCCAACCAAAAGATAAATCAAAATAAAGAACTCAAAAAAACAAATTAAAAATGTTTTTATATATCAGAATATAAAACTAAAGCTATTTAGCTACGATGATTGCCACTTAAAAATAAGATGTAAACAATAATCATGTAACATTAAAATTAAGAAACTGAATATGTAGGTGATGAAGTGAAAAAGTTACAATTTCTTAGAGTTCCACTTTAGGGAATTTATAGATAAGCCTAAATTTAAAACTTAAAAAAAAAAATCTGCAACCACAACGTGTTCATTTGTTAAATAATCTTTATGTTTTAGCTTCAGGAGGTTCTTTTGGGAACTTATCACTAGTTGTACCATAAATATTTATTTGGAATTTTAGTAATTCTCTGTTTCCTTCCTTCTATGAAATAACAGACTAATTTAATACTTTTTGTTTTAATAAAGACATGCATGGAACATTTCTATCTTTTCTCTCTATTGTTTTATCCATGTGTGGAGAGAGGCAATTAAATTATGATTACAAGTGTCAAAGGTAGTTATGTCTATGTGATGAGATTGGGGCTCGCCTTTAGTTTTCTTCTTTGCACTTTTCTGTGCTGTGTGACTTGTTTTAATCATTATCACATACCATTTTGCAAAGACAATACTATAAAAGAAAATTAAAATGTGAACAAAGAGTGACTGATGCCTTCTCCCTGGATCCTTGGACCCCTCTCCAACATGCCAGAGGGGCCCTTGGGAGCAACAGGGATTGTCAGGATGAAGGATGTTCCTTCTGAACATTGTCTCCTGAATGATTTCTATCTGTACCAGAGATGGGTTTCCTAGCAATTCAACTCATCAACGCTGCCTTGCACGCACCAACATGGACCTGGAAAAGTCAACGTCTAATGTTTCTACATTGCAGGAAACTGGCATGAGCATACACATCAGTTCAGAGGAGGCGAAAGTGCAGTGACTAATGCTAGAATCCCCACCTTCTGAGTCAACAGTCCAGAGAACAAGGCCCAACAAACACTTTTCGGGCTTCAGGATCAATTTTTTTTATTCTTAAATGATTCCAGCACTTTAAGAAAAATAAAGTTGTGGCTGGGTGTGGTGGCTCATGCCTGTAATTCCAGCACTTTGGGAGGCCGAGGCAGGCAAATTACCTGAGGTCGGGAGTTCAAGACCAGCCTGACCAACGTGGAGAAACCCCGTCTCTACTTTAAAAAAAATACAAAATTAGCTGGGCGTGGTAGCCCATGCCTGTTATCCTGGCTACTTGGGAGGCTGAGGCAGGAGAATAGCTTGAACCCAGGAGGTGTAGGTTGTGGTGAGCTGAAGCCACACTACTGCACTCCAGCCTAGGCAACAAGAGCGAAACTCTGTCTCCAAAAAAAAAAAAAAAAGAAAGAAAAGAAAAATAAAGTTTCTAGAGGAAATCAACAAATGTGAAACAAAAACTTGTGTCAATCAAAATGTAATGACACATAAGGTGTTTTGGTACACCATATTTGGGACAAGTAGAGAGCTCAGCACCTGCTGTTAGGGAGGCCTCCAGTAGGTCTCAGGTACCCAGATGCTCTGGACAATGAGGGGGCAGAGATTCAGAGTCACAATCAGAGCAGCCTTTCAAGAAGAATCTGTTTGTGGCCCCTGCAAAATCCCAACATGAGGAAAACAACAATGTCTTTAATGCATGCACTAGGCACTTGATAGTCATTAAATCCCATTCAATCTTTACAACATCCTTATAAGGTCAATGCTACTATTGTCTCCATTTTACACATATGGAATCTGAAGCTTGAACAGTTTAAGCAATGTAGCCAAGGTCACACAGCTATTGTTGGCCTCCGAATTTAAAAACAAGTAAGTGGTGATCTACTCAACCTTGACAGTATTCCTAAAAAGAACGGGAGAATGAATCCAACAAAAGTGACTAGCTCAGAGAGGAGCACAATGGTAGCTGGGGTCCAATCAGACAAGAGTCTATCTTGGGCAGCAAAGGCCCAGAGCCAGGGAATTCTGAATGGCAGCAGGGACAGCCACAGCAGGCAGAGATGTAGGCCCCAGTTCTATCCCAAAGCCCAATTTATACAACCTGATGGGTCAGGAAGAGGTACGCTGTTCCTCATGATAGCATGGTAGCTAGAAGGATTTCAGAGCTCCCCACCTGGAATCTACCCTTCTCCTAGCACCTATCATACTTGGATGCACTAATTTGTTTATGATCTGTCTCTTCTACTAGACTGTGAGCTCTTTGGGATGTAGGATCGTGTGTCATTCAATCTTATACATCCTGGTATCTACTAAAGAGTCAGAACTCCAGAACTGTTCAATAAATGCGTGAATGCATGTGTGGTGATGGCCATTTGGCATAGACTATTTTTACTCTGACTCCATTCTGGGCTCTGACCCTCAGGTTGCCTGAACACAAGACACAGAGTCTCATTCAAATGAGCTCAGAGGATGACAGACGACAAGAAAGGTATAGCAGGACTCTTGATCCCATTTTGTTTTAATTAATTACTAAGGGATCCAGGAAATGTTGACTGTTAACTTGGAGGCCAATGGAAGATTCAGAGGCATCACTTTCTCAACCAGGAATCACCCTCCTCTCCTGATACTGAGACTAGCATTCCTAAAGCTGAGCATTGCAAAGTAGCTTACTATCTTGAGCAGAAGAGAGACTCGCATCTATGCTGATCAGAGCCTTTACACAGTCACGAGCCTTGGACATGTGCTGGTCCAGTAATTTTCAAACACTGTTACCAATAAAGCCCTCTTGTATACGTGCCCAATATATAAATCAGATAAAAGATGAACAGCTGGGGTTGAAGTATGGGGCCTGGAGCACCCTAGCTCAGCCTTCTCTTTCCCTACCTCTGTAGCATCTCCTGAGGCACCTCTGATACCCCAGGGCTTCACTGAACACAGCATAGGGCTGCTGATTTTGCCTCATTCATCCATCTTGTACGTGAAAAAGAGAAGACCAGAGAAAGCAAGACTCGCTAAGGGTCACAAGCACCTGTGCTGCGGCTTCTTTGGGCATCCCCTTGCATGCAAAGCTGATCCAGCAAGTGGTATCTTTAAATGGCTGGGCCTTGCTGCAACTTAATTCTGCAATAGGGAAGAACGTGTTCTGACCCACCCTCACTTTCTCCTGTGTCTTGAGGAATGTGTTTCTGTAGCATTCCAGTGGGTGGTGAAAATCTTGAATTCACATCGTTCACCAACATAAGCCCCATGATATAGTTTGGATCTACGTCCCCACCCAAATCTCACGCCCAGTTGTAATTCTCAATGTTGGAGGAGGTGCCTGGTAGGAGGTGACCGGAACAGAGGTGCAGAGTTCTCATGGATGATTTAGCACCATCCCTGCTTGGTACTGTATAGTGAGTGAGTTCTCACAAGATCTGGTTGTTTAAAAGTGTTTCACCCACGGCAAAAGGCAAGGCTGGAGCAGGCATCTGACCTGTCAGGAGCAGGACCAAGTGAGAGAAGCTGCTCCTGACTTGCCTTCGGCCATGAGTAAAAATTCCCTAAGGCCTCCCCAGAAGCAGATGCTACCATGCTTCCTGTAGAACCATGAGCCAACTAAGCCTCTTTTCTGTATAAATTACCTAGTCTCGGGTATTTCTTTATAGCAGTGTAAGAGTGGGTGAATACATTTCAGAATATTCAGAATATTCATTTCTGAGACCTGCCGTAACAAATCACCCCAAACTGAACAGCTTAGAACACCAGAATTTTATTCTCTCACAGTTTAGCAGACCAGGTGACTGAGTCAAGATGTCAAGGTTGGTTCCTTCTGGAGGCTCAGAGGCTCCCATTTCTCTCTCATGGATTGCGGTGTTCGCTGGCAACCCTTGGAGTCCTTTGGCTTGCAGATATGTCACTCCAATCTCTGCCTACATCACATCACCTTATTCTCTGCATGTCTCTCTATGTCTTCTTTTAGGGACACCAATTATTAGATTTAGACCCATCCTAAATCCACAGTGATTTCAACTTGAGAGTCTCAACTAAATTATGTCAGTAAACAGCTTATTTCCAAATAAGGTGATATCCTGAGGTTCTGGATGGACACGAATTTTGGGAGAACACGATTCAATACACTATAAGCCCCAAGCGAGTCACTAGATGACTCAAAACCCAGGACTTCAGGTTCATTAGCTAGCACAGGGCTGGACCCCTCTAATTGAGCCAGTGCAGTCCCTGCTAAAATAGCTCTTGACAACACAGGCCCCTTAGCTTCTCCGCCACACCCTATCAATGGTGTAAGCAGGGTGGGGTCCACACCTCCTGTACTGGTACAGATAATCCAGAGGAAATTCTGGGCTGCTCAGATGACACAAGAGATTTTCCTCTAAGGAGAGTGGCCTAAGTTATTTCTCCCATTGCCCTTTGCTCCTCAGTCAGCAATGAATATAGGAAGGGGCTCTCCTCAGCTTCTCCTGACGTCAGCTCAAATATTGATGGTGCCTATAAACCAAGAGACAGGGAGCTTATCAGTGACATACCAAACCCAGGAAATGCTTACTACACTTTCATATCTGGATCTGCAAGCCAACATTGACAGTATCCTGGAGCGCCTTCAGATTATATCCAGCGCACCTAAAGAAAAAGAGAGGGCAGCTTTCTCTGCAGATAAACCTGGCAGCCAGGGTTGGAGGAATGCAGTTGCTGGGTGATGCAATGGAAGTTTCAGAGATGGCCCCAAGAGAGGTGTCTACAAATGAGACTTTGGTGAGAGTTGTGAACTTGAACAAGGCCAGTTACCATGAGATAGCACCTTAGCCCTAGATGGTGACAAGTCTAAACACTCTGAAATTGAAATGATGCTTTGGTTTCTGGGTGCCTTTTTGCTGCATTTTGGCTTTTCATATCCAAGCCTGCCTGCTTCTTGACCCGTACTATGCCCCAACAGTACCTGCTCTCCCTCTGTGTTAGTGAAGCTTTGGGGGTTACAATTGTTAGACTGTGATAAGAGCAGACGTTTTGGCTTCAGACAGACCTGAGTTTGCGTCCAAGCTCTACCACTTAGGGACGGTATGACTCGAGGCAAATTACACTGAGCTAATAATAATAGCACATAACAGGATTGTTATAAGTTAAATAATCAACTCATGCAAGGTGCTTATCCCAGTGATGGTACACAGCATGAACTCAATCAATGTTAGCTATCATTATCATTATTATTACTATTGTTATTCACAATATCATAAGGAAGTGAAACTTACATGCTCCCCCCAAAAAAATACACTCTATGTGACACAGTTGAAGAAGAGTTGGTGTCATCTCATGTTCCCAGTGATCTTTGGCCTGCACTTCCTATGGCTGAACAGATAATATTATAAGCTGCTAACGTATTTTGAAGGTTTGTTGCATGTTACATACCATTCTAAGTGCTTTACTTCAACCAACAACCCTGAGAGCTGCAAATACTATTATTATCGTCTCCACTTTATAGAAAAAGAAGTAAACTGCAGAAGAATTATGCATTGCCCAAAATCACACTTCTAATAATGGTGGAACTAGAATTAGAACCAAGGCAGTCTAGCTCAGAATCTGCAAGCTTAGCTATCTACTGTCCTACGCACCTGATAGAGGTTGGTGATCCCTCCTATTAGGATAGATTCCACTTCCGGGGACTTCGAAGAACTCTCAGCAGGAATTTTTTTTTTTTTTTTTTTTTTTTTTTTTTTTTTTTTTTTTTTGATACGGAGTTTCGCTCTTGTTACCCAGGCTGATCTCGGCTCACCACAACCTCCGCCTCCTGGGTTCAGGCAAGTCTCCTGTCTCAGCCTCCTGAGTAGCTGGGATTACAGGCACGCACTACCATGCCCAGCTAATTTTCTGTATTTTTAGTAGAGACGGGGTTTCACCATGTTGACCAGGATGGTCTCGATCTCTTGACCTCGAGGAATTTTTAACTGACATTTTGTTCTGACAGAATTATCCTGCCTCTATGCTAACTGATCCCTTCAACTTAGTTTTAAAAAGTGTACATGGGTTGCCTGAAGTCCTGAAGCTAGTCTCTGACAGATCTTCAGGCAACACAACTGGAGCCAAGTTTCCATGAAAATTCAAAAGAAAGGAAAAACTCAGATTGTAGTAGATTCTTCCCAAATACCCACAGATCTGCATTTTAATTGATTATTGGGCTTAGCTACCAGGTCCAAGGTTAATTTGCAAGGTTGATCCTACAGGGGCATTCTGCAGTCCCAGGGCAGAGCACGGCCACAGGAATATGGGCTAAGGATTTGCCATTTTTCCTGGGAGAAGGAAAGGGAGGAGTTGAGAACTGAAATTAGATCTCAGGACACCAGGATGGAACACAAACTGTTCTCAGCCCCTGGAGAATATCCCACTGTAGTCAAGACATTCATCCCAGACAAGGAGGAGCTGAGAAGGGTAGATTCCACTCTGAGTTGAGAGAATGATGTTAAAGAGTACACTGAGTGGTACTATACAAACCTTCTTGGACCTTGGCCAGAGGGTATATCTTAAAATTTCTTTAGGAGAAAAGAGTATCATATGAAGAAAAAGAGGCAGACCATTCTCTTGGTATCTAGTGATCATGCTATACCTCTAGGACCGGGCAGGTTGAGGGCAGAGAACCATCCTCTATTTCTGTGACAGTTGCGAGTTTAACATAATCAAAAGTGTCACAGTCACTGAGTGTCAGGTGATGGTTGCTCACAGTGGCAGCCACAGAAAAGCTTTAATTCCCATGCAGAGTAACATGAGTCACCTCACTCCACCCCCAGGACTCTGCCAGGCGTAGAAGAAAGAACTAAAGGGCTGGAAATTCTAGCAATTTTCACAGGAAGAGGCTCTAAATCCAATATAGCTGACTGTATCTTTAGGTACCTGGGAAAATAAGAATATTATCCTTGTAATCCTCTCAACTGTACCAATAGACAGTTAGTCTTATTACCTCCAATTTCCAGATAAGGAAACCAGGATCAAAAGATTTAATGGAAACTCCTATTTTTCTGTTTCTGATTTTTCTATCTGTGTACTCAGGAGAGACTTCAGGCTTCTTGGAAGGATCGAGAGGAAGCTTCTACCTGTCCTTCCACCTTTCATTTTCTCCTCTCAAGATGACATCTCTAAATAGGGAAAAACAAATTGTTTTTCCTTCTGCATTCACACCACTCTCAATACTTCACTCTGACAACAGACATATGGTTTTTTCCCACACCAATCAATTTACTAACTCTCTGTGGACACCAACTGAATGTCCTAGAATTTAACTCAATTTGACGGTATCTGCCTGGACACAGCATCAGATCTCACAGGTTAAGGGTTCTGTCCCACAAAACTGCCTTCCCTTGTTACAGTAGGTAGCTAGTCCCCCCTGAGCCACCACACCAGGAATGTCAAGCAACCGTCAGGTGATGATCAGGCAGTTGTTAACTGTCTCTCTAAAATAATAATTGGTATCAGTCAGTGCCAGAAAAAGGCAATCTTCTAGTGGAAAGAAATACTTGAAACTGGTGACCAGTACCTTCCTGCTAAGATCTCAGGAGGTGGGCGACTGGGCTCACACATGACCATTAAGAGGCAAAATGGCAGCGTTTAACTGGTATATGACCTTATAGGAACATTCGACTGGTAAGGGAAGAATGCTTCAAGTGAGCATGTGTATGCCTCCAATAAACGCACTGTTCCTGTGGCCCCTCCCAAGTGCTGGCAGCCACTGCACATGCAGACAGCCCACCCCAAGGGGAGAATCAGGGGAGCAGGGATGCAAAACCACAGAAGCATGCCAACATATAAAACCCCACGTCAAAGGTCACATCGTGCACTTGATCTTTCTAGTTGCCCACTTGGCCCTTTACTTCCTTTCATTCTCACTCTAAAGCTTTTAAATAAACTTTCACTCCTGCTCTAAAACTTGCCTCAGTCTCTCCCTCTGCCTTATACCCCTTGGTCAAATTCTTTCTTCTGAGGAGGCAAGAATGGAGGTTGCTGCAGAACCTTACGATTCGCTGCTACTAATATACTTTAGTGCCGCATCACTCAAATACATTCCACTCTAACACCCCTACCAACTTCAGATATCAATTGCAAGTCCAGGCTTCTGTGGACTTGCTTCTGTGGACACAGTTACCTGTGCTTCTGAACAATTGGCTATAAATTGGAGGTTCCTGTTAACCCCTCCTCATGTTTGATTATTGCTAGAACAGCTTACAGAACTCAAGAAAACAGGTGCTTATTAGAGCACTGGTTTATTATAAAAGGATACAAGTTAGGAGCAGCCTGGAATGAACAAGATGGCTCATGGCTGTAATCCCAGCACTTTGGGAGGCCAAAGCAGGTGGATTGTTTGAGCTCAGGAGTTTGAGACCAGCCTTAGCAACACGGGAAAACCCCACCTCTACTAAAAAACACAAAAATTAGCTGGGTGTGGTGGTTCATGTCTGTAATCCCAGCTACTGGCGGGCTGAGGTGGGAAAATAGCTTGAGCCCAGGAGGTGGAGGGTACAGTGAGCCAAGATTAACCTGGGTCAGTGCACTCCAGCCTGGGCAACAGAGCAAGACTCTGTCTTTAAAAAAAAAAAAAAAAAAAAAAAAAAAAAAAAAAAAAAAAAAAATTAGGAACAGCCAGATAGAAGCTATGCATAAGAGAAAGTGTGAGGTAGGTAGGGAAGCTCCTGTGCCTTCTCTGGTCACACCAGCCTCCAGGAACCTCCACATGTTCAGCTCTCCTGAAGCTTTTTAATGGTGTTCTTTGAGTGGTTAGAGAGGCCTCATTACATAAGCATGATTGATTGAATCATCGGCTATTGGTGATTGACTCAAGCTTTAGTTCCTCTCCCTTCCCCAGAGGTTTGGGGGTGGGGACTGAAAATCCTGACTTTCTAATCACCTGGTTAGTTCCCCTGGCAACTGGACCCCCCATCCTGAGGCTATCACAGAGCTCTTAGCTACTAGTCATCTCATTAGCATGCAAAAAGTTGTCATTTTCCAGAACTCTAAAGGATTTAGGAGCTATGTACCAGGAAACAGGGATGAAGACCAAATAGATACACATTTATTACCATAAATCCCAGTATCATGGTATCTAATTAGGGAGACTGATAAAAGTTTGGAGCACATGAATTTCATCTTTTCTAGGCTCTTGACATTTTCAGAGTAGCCTGACTGTCCTCCTACACGCAGCTCTCAAAGCACACACACATTCCCCTCCATCTGGTTAAGCCAACTGCTACCATAGGAGAAATCCTGCGGTTCTTAACCAGCTTTGAACACCTGGGTAAGATTCACCCCAGGGATGAATCCAGACGTCTAGACTTGAGTAACCTGATTTTGCCTGCAGGTCCCGTCAAACTTTATTAGTAATAAAGCTGATGAATTAACATGTTAAGACTCAACTGATTCCAACCTCATAGAGAAAAGAAGATCTGGGCACTTTAGAAACCCCAAGGGTATTCTTCCAACAATAACCTGCCCCAAATCAAACAGCTAGGAAGTGTGTAGATGGTATTCACACTGCCTGCTGAATCCAGGAAGTCTAACTTTAAATTCTGAGCTTTTAACCACTATGATACATTGACGATGAGGAGGAAACCGCGGCCAAGGAGGTGAGGAAGGAGTCATGTCACAAAGAGCCTTGTAGAACATGGAAGAAGTTTGGATTTCATCACAAGGGCTGTAGGGAGCCACACACGTATTTCAGGCAAGGGGAGTAGACACTACTATGTGCAACAGCCCTGGACCAGACCCCTACAGTTAAGACCCTAGGTTAGAATTTTCTTCCAAAAGAAAACATATCTGAGAAAACAATATTGTTACTGTCATTAAAATCAATTTGTGACATGTGAGGCTGGGGAATGGGAGGGTTTATTAGTGCTGTTTGTTTTCAAGGAGAAGCATATCGGAGTGAGTGGGTTGTTTTGTCTTTGTTTTGCTTCCTCATTCTTGAGAAGTCAGGCAGGTCAGGATGGCTGCCAGGGAACGTGTGTGGTCCACCTTGGCCTCTGTGAGTGAGTGCACAGAGCCATACTTCACTAGTACCTGCTGGGCTCTGTCCCACTAAGCACAGAGTCAAGCCTGAGTACACAGTTTGATTATCATCAACTTCCCCATCATCATTAACAATTTCCTCTACTAACCATGTCAACATTTACTGAGCTCCCAGGATGTGCTGACCACTAGATGTGGTCAGTGTGAAATAACTTCATAACAAACCTGTTAGGTAGATACTATTATAACTTCCGTCTTACAGATGAAGAAATTGAGATGCAGAAAGCTTAAGTAATTTGGTATGGAATAAACAAGCAGAAATTTGAACCCAGGTTAATTTGACCTTCAAGGTCTTAACCACAAAGCTACACTTTGCCACATAGGAGGTGCTCATAGTTGGCGTCAAGACTACCAGAAGCAACCTCTTTTGCTATGTTAGGCATGCAGTTGGAGATGAGCATAGCTTCGATAGCAGTAAAGCGGGTCATTTGGGTCAAACACCCTGGTGCAGAGGCATGTGGGGAAAAATCTCCCAAGTATTCATCACTACTGATGAAATCACTAGCAGTAATGAATCTACATAGTGATTTTCTAAGATAGAAAACGTTCTCTACAAACTTCAAGTCTCAGCTCACACAGAATAATGTGGAGACACCAAGTTAGTCATCTGATAGACCAAATAAATAAATGAACAGACAGGAATGTTTGTATTTTTATCTTTAAGCATAGTATGCACAACAGAACTAGGTATAAGTGGTTATTCAACGCAATGTAACATTTAAAGAGTTTGTATTGCATGCAGGCACAGTAGCAGACACAGGACACAGAAATGAAGCAGACATGGTCATTGCCCTAACAAGACCTACAGAGTTCTGTAAGGGCAGGAAGTTTGGAACCAACTATAGTATAATACCCTGTTAAATGCAGCATATGCAATAGGAACAGAGCTTTCATTGGAACACAGAAGACAAAGCAGTTATTTCTACTCAGAACTCAAGCAATGCTTCACAGGGTCAGGAATATTAGAACATTGAAGGGTAAGAAGAATAAGAATATAGGCAAGGATATTCTGGAGAGGAGGATGTCTTGAATAGCCTGGAGAGAAGAAAAACATACAAAGTATACATGGAGATCTGTGAGAAATTTAGTATTTCTGAGATGTAGAAAACAGAAAAAAAGCTTTGCTAGGGGCTGGGCACAATGGCTCAGGCCTGTAATCCCAGCACTTTGGGAGGCCGAGGTGGGTAGATCACCTGAGATCAGGAGTTCGAGAACAGCCTGGCCAATATGGTGAAACCCCACCTCTACTAAAAATACAAAAATCATCTGGACGTGGTGGCATCTGCCTGTAATCATAGCTACTCGGGAGGCTGAGGCAGGAGAATTGCTTGAACCTGGGAGGTGGAGGTGGCAGTGAGCCAAGACCCATGCCATCGCACTCCAGACTGGGTGACAGAGCAAGACTCCATCTCAAAACAAACAACAACAAACACACACACACACACACACACACACACACAAAAGAACTTTACTAGGAAAATAGGATACAGATCACAGAGCACTTCGAATGTCAAGATAACAAGCTTGGACTTGATCCTGTGTTAGGCAGAACCCTGGAGAGTTGTAAAAGCAATGAGAATAACCACTTGGTGTGCCTTTTTGGAAGCAAGCACCACTGTCAGGGTAGAGGTTGGATGGTTCAATAGTTGATGGCAAGGACCTGAATCCCAGCAATGGCAGGAGAAGCAATGGAGACGAGAAATGGTACTGGATAGATATGTTTGCAGTTGAAGAGATCAAGTTTGGTGACTAATTGGACATGGAAGTAAGTGAGTGGGAAGAGCCAAAGACCCTAGGTCTCTAGCATTTGTAAAGGGGATGAATGGGTAATGGATATTGATGTAATCAAGACAACCGAGGAGGAGAAGAAAGGTTGGGGGTGGGGAAGAGAATGAGTTCTGCTTGGGAGATGTTGTGTTTGAAGCATTGCAGAACAGACACAAATTTGGAAGGCAGTTGGAAATAGAAGGCTGACTCTCTGAAGAGAGAGACAGAAATGTGTGAGTCATCAACATTTCATGGTAGTTGAAAGTCTGAGAGAAAAAAAGTTCCCAGAAAATACAGAAATTGCTAGAGGAGCAGAGAGGGCAAAACTCTTGGGAAGAGTCATATTTCTGGTGCTATTAGAAAAAGAAGAGCAAGGGAAGGAGGTCAAGAAAGAATAGCCGAAGAGGTAGTAGAAGCAGTGAAGGGAAAGTGGTATGATGGGAGGACGGACGGTTCCAATGCATGTGACAAAAGCATCAGGGAGATTAAGCTTCCATGTTCTCACGAATTACTTGAGAGCTTGTTAAAATGCAGACTTCAAGTCAATGATTCTGGAATGGGGCCCAAGATTCTGCATTTGTAACAGCTGCCAGGCGATGTCCTGGATAGTCCATGGTCCTCACTTTGAACTAGCAAGGGGTCAAGAGTGAAGACTGAGACACAATCATAGAAGTTAGCACTCAGGACGTCACAGGGGCCTTTGAGGGGTTTCAATTAGGTGAAGAGTGATTGAGACACAGAGGGGAAGTAAAGGCAAAGATGGAAGGCCTTCCAGGGGCTCAGCAGGTGAAAAGACATGGGAAGCAATGACTGGAGAGAAAGGCAAAGTTAGGGAATATTTTTGAGAAATGGAGAATATTTGAGCCTGTTTGTAGAATGGTGGGGGAGGCAGTTCTCTTTGGAGAAACAGAGGAAGTGGAATGGCTTTTCCTTCCCTAGCTATAGTGATGTCCACAAAGGAAGTGGATGATCATTATAGGTGAGGAAGGAAAAAATGGTGCAAAATGTCTGGTCTTTGCCTTCTCATCTCCTTCTAAGACACTTCTGAGACAAAAGGGAAGGAGAGAAGGCTGGGAAAAGAAACAGGTGTATGTTTGAGGTGAGAAGATAATACATTTCATGACTGATGTATACTTTCTTCTCCTCCTGGATTGTCTTGATTACATCAATATCCATTACCCATTCATCCCCTTTACAAATGCTAGAGACCTAGGGTCTTTGGCTCTTCCCACTCACTTACTTCCATGTCCAATTACTCACCAAACTTGATCTCTTCAACTGCAGACATATCTATCCAGTACCATTTCTCGTCTCCATTTCTTCTCCTGCCAAGTTGTCTGCTGAACATAAAGGGGCAAATTGGTTTTAAAGGGAGGGTAGAAGAAAATAATAATGATTTGGAATAGCCTCTGTAGAGAATGGGAATAAAATATGCTGCTGATAAGAAAATATGAGATAAGATAAGAAGAAAAATGAAGTGTGAGAAAAAATGGTAATTCATAACAGTCCTAATTACATAACAGTCCATCACACATGTAATATTTTATTTAGCATGCAAAAGTCAACCATAAAACCCCAGAGTCTAGAGAATTTTAAAGTTGGAAGGGATCTCTTAATATGGGAACAGAATTTCCAAAATCACGCAGTAAGCACCGTATAAGAAATACGCTAGCCCACATTTACACCAAAGGAAGCTGATCTCACATGGTATCTTCAGCCACTCAGCTCCTAGCTCTGGGCTTAGACCTTCTGGACCCCATGGATGAGAATTTTCCTATGCTTCCTTATTTCATCAAACTCAATTCAGCTGCCAGCCAATTCTGCTGTTTGCAGCCCATTCTGCTATTTTATAACAGGCAAAATTGTTCCTTGCAATCTTCCCTTTTGGAAAGATCTATAAATAATAGGATGCCTATGAGATCAATTTTACGAGTGACACCATCCTCTTCTCTATCTAGATGAAGAGAGGAAGTCACTTCAAAAAGGACTTTTATTTTGGGTTCTGAGAACATATTACTCAAGTGGCCTCTCTTTACATATGTGAAATCCATAGGCTTTCGCCCTGACCCTAGAAAAGGTGAAACAGAAACATTTGTGGATGTGGTTTTCTGTGCTTTTCCAGAGCTTTGTGGTGCCTCTGCTTCTCTTGGCACCAGAGCTCTGGAGTAGGTGCTGATTATATTGCACAAAAAGCCCAGAAGTGTCCTAGAAGGAAAGATCCTGAGACCTCTAACTCCTTTTCCATAAAATTCAAAGTCAATAATATGCTAGAGTTTCCCTCATCAAGGACTATTGAAAAAAAGTCACCAAGATCCCTCAAAGTCTTAAAATCTATCTAGAACTGAACCACTTTTCACTGCTTTTACCCTTAACCATCCTGGTTTGGATAAGCCCCCCAAGTCTTCTCTGAATTATTGCAATTGCCTTTGAATTGGTCCCTGTGTCCAAACCCTGGACCCCAACACTCTATTCTCAAGATGCTTTTACAACTTTCAAACTCAAGTCCACTCCAGTCACTCCTCTGCTCACAACTCTCTTATTCCCTCGCTCTCACTCAGAGTAAAGGCTGGAGTTCTCACAACAGCTGACAAGGTTCTAAATGAGCTGGATCCCCACCAATTGTTTTACTCCATCTCCTTCTACTCTCCCTGTATTAATAGTCTGGGTTCTACAGAGAAACTAAAACAATAGGATATATACACATACATACAGCATTGTGTTGTATATATATACACACTGTGCATATATATAACAGTGTGTGTGTACACACTTTATATATGTAGAGACACAGAGATAGATATATAGACAGATATATGTATGTGTGTATATATATGTATATATCTGTATATACACATATGGAGAGAGAGAGATTTATTATAAGGAATTGACTCACACAGTTATGAAGTCTGAGAAGTCCCACAATCTGCAGTCAGCAAGCTGGAGAACCAGGAGAGCCAATGGTCTAGTGCCAGTCCAAGTTCTAAGGCCTAAGAACTAGGAAAGCTAAGGGTGTAAGCTCCAGTCTGAGTCTGATCCAAAAGCAGAAGGTCAACTAGTATCACCGAATGGGTCATTCTATTCACTTGATTAATAAAGCTCTCCGCTGCTGTGGTCAACCTTTGGTGAGCACTTGTGTTGAACACAAATGTCTTCACATTTTTTGCCCATTCAGAGAGGTCTGTCCTCTTCCCTACATTTTCTTCTTACCAATTTTTCAATCATATGCCTCAAAGTCTCTGACCATTCAGCCAAATTACTGGCCACAGCTAATGAGTCAGTATATAATGACACATCTGGTCATTTCTCTTTCCAAGCAAAGTGGATGACCAGGTGAACTTCTTGAAGTTCTGCCCACTGGAAGGATTTCCCTTTACCAGTGTCCTTCAGGGATGTCCCAGAAAGAAGCTATAATAGTATAGCTGTCCCCTTTCAGATGACACCTGCATATCATAAAGAACCATCTGTAAACACCCGCCCCCCACCCCCAAGTCTTCTCTTCCTCCATCAACAACTGTAGGGAACTTCCCACAAGGCCATGGGTACACGCTGGGGGAGAAAAGGCAGTATAGCAGGAATGGGGACCATGGGCATTTGGGCCACTTCTTCACGTAACTAATTTGTGCCTTCAGGATCTGCTCACAGCCAATCATATAGATATACCAGTTTCATTTGATAATGGAATGCTGCTGTGTACACCTCCCTTTATGGCTAGGTGGGTCATATAATACCCAGTTCACAATGGGTAGCTCAGGTTGCATGACAACTTGAGGTTGCATGATAACTTGAGGTGATAAATGCAGGTGGCCCATAGTTAAGTATTTGATCTCTATTAAGACTATGTAGCAGGTCAAAAGCTGTTTCTCAAAAGAAGAGCTGTGGGCAATAATAGTGCCTTGCTCTAAAATCCTAAAGGCCTGTATTGCAATTCACTTATAAAGGCCTTCCAAAGGCTCCAGAGAGCATCCCTATTTGCCACTGACACTTCAAGGACCAATGGATCTACTGGATCATATGGCCCAAGCAACACAGCAGCCTGGACCTGTTGCAGAGCCTTCTCTTTTCCGGGGTCCCACTCAAAACTAGCAGCTTTGCAGGTGGCTCAGTAAATGGGCTGCAATAACACACTGAAATGAAGAGCATGTTGTCTCCAAATTCCAAAGAGGTCTGCTATAAACTGGATCCCACCAACCGTTTCACTTCCTCTCCCAGTCCTACTCTTCTTTGCTCACTTTGCTGGAACCACACCACCTCCTTGCTAACCCTCAAACTGGCAAACGTGCTCCAGGCTCAGGGCCTTGCCACTCTGTTCCCTCTGCTTGGCAGGCTCTTTTATCCAATATGCAAATGAATTACCAGCTCATATCCTTTGGTTCTTTGCTCGAATGTCATCCTCTTCCTGAGGCCATCACTAACAACCTGTGACACCTTCAACCCTGCCTTGCTTGCCATTTCCTGTCTGCCATCCCTGCTTTTATTTTTTTCCTAGCACTTTATCAAATTACATTTAGAATTATACAGTTACATAAAGAATTATGTGACCTGCTTATATGGTTTACGTTCCCCCACACAAAATGTAAGCTCCTAGAAGTCAGGATCATTGTATATATTGCTCACCTCTGCATTATTAGTGGACAATACCCGATATGCATCAGGCACTTAATAAATATTACTTTCACAAATATACCCAGAACCCAAACCCAATGCAAGGGCCTATGGCACAAATTGAAAGCACAAATGCATTTAGGGACTAGACAGTCACGAGAACACTGTGTCAGGAAGTGGAATGTACCAGAGACCCCGCCCACTGAATGCTCGCTCAGCTTCCAGTGACTGTTGCTGTAGAAGAATATCGGCCTAAGTGGACCACATCTTTACTTTTTTTTTTTTTTTAAGAGAAACCAGAAATATTTTAATGCAAAATCTAAAGATTGTGTTATTGATGACTAGGTCTCTGGCCTAAGAAGTCAAAGAAAATGGCCCAGCCCTGAGTAACACATGGCTGAGGCCAGAAATCCTTCCAGACTTGGCCATCCTGTCCAAATGGTGGCCTTCAGAATAATATCTGAGCCCAAGCAAGCCCCACAGAGAACCCTCAAGGCCAGCATCCTCATCCTAGAGATATTGGACATTCTTTTCTAGGTTATGTGGGACCAGTATTCCATAGAGATCTCTCTGGGAAGCCACAGAAACAGTGGTTCCAAGAACCGGATTCAAATTTCTAGTTGATTCCTTGCTCAGGATTTAGAAACAAGGCAAAATACTTTGAACTTATAAGGCTTCCAGGGACCTCAGATCATTTGGATGAGGGAGAAGAGGGAGGAATCTTCGAGAAAATGATACAGAACTTCTACTAATGGGGATATGAACAATTATTCATTGAGAGAATGCAGGAGATTGGATTGCACTTGAACTATGAAAAGAAGTGGGTCATATCATTTATATAAATAAGAAATATTTGGCACAGACTCTGAAGCTGTCTGACTCCACTTCTATTTTTGTAAAATGGGGATAATAATAGTACTTACCTCATAGCATTGTTATGACAATAAGACAAATGAATACATTTAAAGTGCTTAGAATAGTGCCTGACATATAGGAAGCACTTAATAAATGTTGAGTATTATTTTTATTACTTTTACAATTCCATTTAAATAGCTTAATCTTCTATCTTGTTGCCTTTAACCTTATTCTCATAAACATCTAAAAATCTAGCTGCCAACATCCCTTATGGATGCAAAAATCCTTCACAAACACTAACAAATTGAGTATAGCAGTACAGAAAAAGGATATTACAACCAAGCAGATTTTGTCCTGAAAATGCAAGGCTGGCTCAACAATCAAATATCAATCAATGTTATTTGCCATATTAACAGATTAAAGAAAAAAACCATGTGATTATCTCAGCAGATTCAAATAAAGCATTTAAAACATTTAACATCAGGATCAAAACTCTCAGTAAACTAAGAATAGAACTTCCTTAACCTAATAAAGGGCATCTGCAGAAAAAACAACAGCTAACATTATATTCAATGGTAAAAGACTGAATTCTTACCCTGTCAGACTGGGAGTAAAACAAGGATGAAAATGAAAACGTCTGCTCTAAGCATTCCTTTTCATCCTACTGGAAGTTCTAGCCAGTGCAATAAAGCAAAGAAAAAATATGAGGCATATAGTGGATATAAAACTCTCTCATCTCAAAGTACATGATTATTCACATAGGAAACCCCAAGGAATCTGCAAAAATGCTACTGAAAATGAGTGAGTTTAATAAGTCTGAAGAGTACATAGTTAATACTTTAAAAATCCATCTTATTTCTGAATAGTGGCAATGAACAACTAGAAATTGAAATTAAATAAACATAACCCTATATAGTAACACCAAAAATAATAAAATACTTAGCTATAAATCTAACAAAATATTACAAGACCTATATGCTAAAAACTAAAATACACTGATAAGAGAAAAAGAACCCTCAGTAAATGGAGAGATTTGCTGCATTCATGGATTAGAACATTTGATCTTATTAATATGTCATTCTCCTCAAATTGATTTAACACACTACAGATTAAAATTATGGCAGGCTTTTTTGAGATGACAAAAAGCTGACTCTAAAAATCTCTATAGAAAGGCAAAGAAGCTAGAATAGGCAAAATAATTTCAAAAAAGAAGAATAAAGTAGGAGAATCCACGCTACCTGATTTCAAGACTTCCTATACAGCTTCAATAATCAACACATTGTGGTCTCAAATGGCAAAAAGCGGTATTGGCAAAAAGTTTGACACACAACTCAATGGAACAGAATGGAGAATCCATAAACAGACTCACCCAAATATGGTCAATTGATCTCCGGCAAAGGTGCAAAGGCTGTTTAATAGAGAAAGGATCGTCCTTTCAAGAAATGGTGCTGGAAAAATTGGATGTTCATGTGCAAAAGGAAGTGGACTTTAACACATATATATCACACTTTATACAAAAATTAATTCAAACGAGTTACATATCCAAGTGCAAAATGTAAAATAATAAAACCTTCAGAAGAAAATTTTTGTGACCTTATGTTAGGTAGAGTTCTTAGAAATGACACAAAAGCATAGTAAAATGGACTTACTTAAATCAAAATTAAAACTTTTACACTGTTAAAAGAATGAAAGGATAAACTAAAGACTTGGAGAAAAATACTTGGAAATTATACTTCTAATAATGGACTGGAATCGAGAATATATTTTAAAATTCTCAAAACTCAACAGTAAGAAAACAAACAACTCAATAAAAAATGGGCAAAAGATTTAAGCAGACACTTCATCAGAGAAGATATGCATATATAGATTACAAATAAGCACACAAAAAGTGCTCAGCATCATTAGTCATTAGAGAAACGCCAACTAAAACCACAGTGAAATAACCAGTACATACCTACTAAAGTGGCTAGTATTTTTTTTAAAGACAGCCTGAGAATTCCAAGTACTGACAAGAATGCAGAGCAACTGCAACTCTCATAAACTGCTAGTCGGAATATAAAATGGTGCAACTACTTTGGAAAAACAGTTTGGCGTGCACTTACCATATAACACAATCCCACTCCTAGGCATTTATCCAAACAATAATAAAATAAAATATATCTACACCAAAACCTGTATGTAAATGTTTACAGTAGTGTTTATACTAATTTTATTCATAATGACTAGAAACTGGAAACAAGTCAGATGTCTTTCAACTGGTAGATGGATAAACAAATCTGTGTTGGGTTACAACTCAGCAATTAAAGGGAATAAACTATTAATACACACAACATAAATGAATCTCAAATGCATCATGCTTAGTGAAGAAAGCTAGACTCAAAAAGTTGTCTGGTTTGTCTGGTTCCATTTATATGACACTTTAAAAGGGAAAACTATGCATCAGTGGTTGCATCACTTGGACAGGCGTCAGTGGTTCAGGGACTACAGGTTAGGGGATGAGATCAAGAGGTTTGCCCACAATGGGGCAGCAGAAAGGAATTTGAAGAGGTGTTAGAATTCTTCTATATCCTAAATGTGATGCTGGTTACATGACTCTATTTGTCAAAACTTACAGAAATTTATGGCCCCAAAAGTTTTTTTCTTTATTTACATTTAAAAATTAAAATAATAACGGATTGTTCTAACTTATCATTTCAGTTTATTTCTCATCACTTGCTCGTTTCCTCCTCCATCCAACTCACCCCTTCTGCATCACTCTTGTCTGAACACTCCATGAATTTTTATTCCTTTGCTTATACTATTCCCTCTAGGGAAATGTCTCCCTCATTCACCACTTTCCCTAGCCAATCACTGAAAAACTCCAATGCAGTATTCAAATCCAGGTTCAAAGATCTGTTCAATGATGTGGTCCTCCCTGAGCCCCTGGCTTTTACTGTATGGCTGCTTTCTCATGAGCCTGGGATCCCAGAAAGCTAGCTTCTCAAGTCTGGTTTCTGCCGATAGCTACATGATCTAAAGCAAGTCACTTACTCTTTCTATGCCTCAGTTTTCTCATCTATGAAACAGAAATAACAAGAATATCATCTCATAGGACTGTTGGGATAATTAGGTGAGAAAAAGCATGAGGTGTGCTTAGCAGAGCACCAGGCAGATTAGCAGCATACAAACATGATGGTGGTGATGATGGGGAGGATGGTGACGGTGATGATGAGGATGCTGATGATGGCGATGGTAATCATGTTGATCAAATTCCTCCATTCATGTCAGCCATCTGCTTAAACTGAGTTACATTCAACAGTGATGCCCCTCTCTTGGTGGGCCTGATTCTTTGCCCCAACAACAGATCAGTAATGCAAATACAAGGCAAATCTGGCTTCTATGCTGACAAGTGACCTCACGTCTGCCTTGCTGCCAAGGTTGTTCAAGTTTTTAGTTCAAGGAATGTAAGAAGAAGGAGAAAGGCGTGAGGAAGGTGGGCAGACCTGCCAGGGTTTTCAGCATGGTAAAGACTTCAGGGCAACAAGGAGCCCTTGGAGGATGTTCAGAAGGTGAACTGCAGGACCAGACTTGCACTGCAAGAAAACGACTCTGGCTATGTTGCGGAGGGATTGGACGGGGCAAGTGTGAATGTGAGGGGGCTAGTCAGAGTTCATGGCCATCATCCAGGTTGGGGAGGATGGGGTTTTGGGCTGAGGTATCAGCCCTGAAGTTATGAAGAGGTAGAAAATGCTGAGATGTACTTTAGAGATCGACTCAATGGGATTTGAAAATAGGCGAATATTAACGATTTAAAATATAGGAGAATAATGGAAAGAGGAAGCTGTCTGAAATGAAAATCAGGCTTAAGCCACTGAGACATAACAGCACCAGTGACTGAGATAGTAGCGTCTTGGAATAAGTGGAGAACGTGAAAGGAAAGATCTGGAGTTGGAGTTTGAGCATGTTAGGTTTGGGAGGCCTGGGAAATGGTCAAGTGGAGTGGTCAGCTTGACACATTGAAATGAGCCTGGATCCCAGAATCACGGAGTCCTGTTGGTTTTATCTCTAAAGCATTTCTTTCCTATCCCCTTTTCCTACTCATGACCATCACCTTAATTTGGGGTCTGAGTAACCTGGACAATGAAAAAAGTCTCACAACAGAGAACTCTCAACCTCTCTGAGCCTCAGTTTTTACATTGGGAAATGGAGATAATGACAGTATCCACTCCATACTCTAACAAGATGAAGAATAATGAAATAACACAGATATTGTACCCACCACAGTGGCTGGCGCATAGTAGATGCTCAATTAATGATGGTCATATCATTTGGGTCTTCGTTCGGGTTTCTCACTTTTAGAGGAAGACAAAGGTTTAGCATAGGACTTGACACATGGTAAGCACTGTGTAAAAATTGTTCTACTGCTACCAAGACTCGGTATTGTATTGTGGTCTGAGACGATTTGTGTTCAAATCCCATTTTACAATGATATGGGAAAGTTCTTTGAAATGGTAAATATATCTATGTAGTGATTGTTTCTATTATCAAATTTAAGAATCAACCAGAGAGAGGACGCCTTCCAGAAGAGGCACAGGCCATTGACCTCTCAGCCTGTGTTCAGCCTCATTGACATTCACCAACAGAGATTCTGAGACTGCAGGAATGAAAAGATGGAGGCTGTGGGGGAAGCGGGTGGGAGAGGAGCAGTTGGTGATGAAGAAAGAAAAATCTTCATCTCAAGAACACACAAGCAAACAGTGAAGCATGGTGACCCAGGACCAGCTGGAAGACCTCCTGAATAAAAGCCATTAACAATACTCCTTTCAGCTTCACAGCTCACCAGGGCCAGCTCAGGCCTGGGGATTCTGGAAAAAAGAATCTAGGGTCCTGCTCAGAGTCCCAGCCTCGTGGTCAAATGTCAACCCATCAATACCAAGTGAGCAGAAAGGAGCCTACTGCTTAGGGCCTTTGTTTCTTTGTTTTTAATTAATTTGCCTTTTGTTCACCAGACTGAGTGGTAAAGAAATCTCTTCTGCAAGCCTTTCAAAACCCAATTCCCCCACATATACCCACATTAGTGAAAACAAAGTAAAATCTGTGGTTTTGGCTCATTGCCTTGGCCACGTGGTCAAATAGACCTTCGAAGGGCTCCTTTTTTTTTTTTTTTTAAACGAGTGCTTATTGAGTGACTGCTATTCATTCAACAAACATATTATGAGTGCTTACTGCGCCTCTGGCCCTGTGCTTGGTGATAGGGACATAAAGATGAATTAAGCTCAGACCCAGAACTCAAAAAGCTCCGTAAGAGGGGTCAGAGATCAATACGAGTTAACACAGTGCCTGATAGAAAAGGTTAACAGCCTGAGACATCTGGGATGAGGAGCTTAGTCAGCTCAGAGCAGAAAGGGAAGGCTTCTCTTGGGCAGGAGCAGGGAAGGTTTTATCTCATGGTAGCCTTTGAGTATTGAATAATTTGGACGGTCATTCCTACCCATGTTTACCACATTATAATAACAGCAAACTGTGTAGTGCATGTGCTGGCTGTGCCACGCACATCAGATACTGACCTAGGGAGATGCAAGCCCAGAAGCAGCCCCTTAAAGACAAGGGCCCCTCGGGAAAGCTGCCTGACATATTTATTCCAGGAGGTGGTAATTTGAGGGGCCATGGCCCTAACCACCCTGGGCTTAGCCACTTGCCTCAGCTGAGTTCTAAGCACTGACCGTTCTAAGCACTGGCCAGATGTAATACACAATGCTGTATGATGAGAGCCCTCTGATAACTCCATTTCGCAGATGTGAATCTGAAGCCCAGGTAATCCGACTCCAGAGGTCGTGTTCGTCACATTGACCCCATGCAGCCTCTGCCATGCCAGACCTGCCCTCCCTTGCCCCTGTCTGCCCCTCCCACCTGGGCACTCTAAAGCTAACGTCACATCCTATTCATGTCCATGTCTTTAGAGCCCAGCCCCATTCCTGACACGAGGTGGGCCTTGAAAAAGGCTTACCTTGAACTGTTGAGCTGAACCCACTGCCACCAGATGCTGAGGTCCCAGCATGCCCGGTGGTGGGAACCCCTAGATCTATTAAGCACTCCAAACTGGGAGGCCAAAGGAGGGGCTAGGATGGATTGGGGCAGGGAGACGCAAAGACAGAAACAACTCATTTCCCAAAACCTCGCTTGTGGCTTTTCGAGTCCAGGGATGGAGGCAGAGCCGAAATTCAGGAAGTGGAGGCTCCAGTCATTCATGACCCGGTGCCGATGCGGCAGTCCTGCCCTCGGGTGCACTTCTGTGGCTCTGGGGGCAGGATTTGGGCTTTAGATAATAATTGCATAGATTTGCTTAGTAAACACAGGGCAACCGTAAGATAATCACATGTTCTTACAGAGATGGGGCTCTGTAATTACCTTCAGTGGCCCTAAAGTATTATTTAACACATATTCTGGTTTATAAGACAGAAATAATGATGAATTTGCCTGGTAATTACACAGCACTTCCCCACTACATATCCTGCCAGTAGCTGATACTTAGCCCATCATTAAGGGGCTAGAAGTTGCTTTGGTAAATAAGAAGTTCTTCTCATTATTGGTCTCCAGGCACATAAAGCATGATTAAAATGCCATTAGTGACATTTCTCCAAAGGGCAAATCCACAAGTCTGTGTGAGAAGCCAACTTTCCTTGGGTTAAATATTTTATTTCTGTCTTTCCTATAGGAGCAATAGAAAGCAGTCAATTCTAACCCAAGCATCTGCTCCCTGAAAACTTGTCCTTAATGAAACAAAGTAGACGATGCAAGATCTGCCCTGGCTCAGGGTCACAGGACAGGGGTCGTCACTGTTTTCAAGATGAAGATGATTCTTTAAGTTATCCAGATGGTTCTGCCCAGTTGAGGAGGAGCCCAGTCCTGGCGCCACCACCCTGTGGTGGGCTGGGTCGGCACATTGAGGGCCAGGGCAAACCGCAAGCTCTGGATGGGTCTTGCTGACAGCATCCTCCCCCAAAGATGGGGCCTGAGAGGCTCACAGCAAGCTGGGACTCTTTGGAGAGGGGGCACCCTGGTTCTCAGCCATTTGGAGGGATACATGGGGAAGGAATGCACACACATCAGATACTAAACCAGGGAGATGCAAGCCTGGAACCAGTCTCTTTGTCCTTGACAAGGGCCCTCAGGAGGGCTGCCTGACATATTTTGTCCAGAAGGCAGTAATTTGAGGGGCCATGGCTCTGCTCTAACTGCCCTGGGCTCAGCCATTTGCATCAGAAAGAAATTGACTCTTTGTAATCAATACGGGGCTTAAAGAGGGTGGTCAACCACTATGGCTGATGGGCAGGACAGGGAGTGGGCCCTTTGGAGCAAACAGGGCTCTCATTACCATTCCATTCCAACCTATCCCATTACTGAAGGGAACGATTCAATAGCAAATACGAACTCAATTCCAAATCCCACTGCCAAGGCAAATGGCCAGTCCCAGCAGCCTTTTTCTTTAGTAATGAACTCCAGGTCTCTGACCTTCACTTTGGAAGTGACTTGAGTTACCATGGAAGGCAGCAGAGAGTAGTTGGGAAAAGCTCAGAGTCAAGATCTAGATTCGAATTCCAGCCCTGCTCCTCAGCGCCTGTGGAACATTTGTCATTCACCTCTATGGAACTTCAGTTTCTCCATTTGTAAGACAATTTGAAAAGACTATTAAGTTCCGTTAGGCCAGAAATCACACCCATTTTATTCATCACTGAAGTCCCTGCACCCAGCCTATTGCCTGGCACCTTGTGAATCTATAATCAACATTTTAAATTGAATGAGACTAGGGAAATTCATCGCAGTTAATTTACGTAAATCCACTCATTTGCATTCAGGAAAGAGAGACAAAGAAAAATAACAATTTAAAATAATGATTTAATTTGCACAGAAGATGTTGCTTGATAATCCACTCAATGCATCTGCCCCAGAGCAATACCAAAACCAGAACTGTGGAATTGCTCTCCTCTAAATTCCTTTTTGTGAGAATCTTGTGCTGGACCCATAAAGGTATACATTAATATTGCACTGTAGAATACATACTCTCACTAAGTAATACGCAATGTGTTTCTATATCCATCCCACATAATTTACAAGTATTACTGCATTTGGTTGTAATCCCAAAACTTGTTAAATTCTACTTCATGGGTGATTTATAGGAGGTCCCAGGGAAATTTTGATGATACCCCATGTTAGCCTTAGATTTTACCTTGAGAGGCTTACCCTGCAGCATTTGGGTTATGTCACAGGGTAACTACAAGTGAACCGGAATGTAAGTATTGCAATCTAGAAAAACTAGACAAAAATAGCTGTTATCCCGCTCAGTGCTTTTCTGCACTGCTACTTAGCATGGTCAAGGTCAAGAGGTTTGATTACAACCCAGACCTCTTGAATACCGGCTAGAGTGCTGGCAGGCATAACACGATTTCCCTCAACAAAAACCTGTCGAGTAATTACTAGGCACTCAGCAAAGTGCCAGCCACACAGTGTTATGTGAGAGAACTATAAGGCAGAGAACACTGGCTACCAAGCGCTCAATCATTTGTACAGACCATATAAGCACCCAGCTGGCCCCAAAGTGTGCAAGTCTTGGCATTCTACCTGAAGGCGGAGGGCGCTACTGGGGAGCTGGAGATGGAGGGGCAGTCATACACCCGCGGTCATACACATATCACCCACCAGTCCTTGCCACCAAGGCCCATTTCTTCCCTACCCTAAACTGCCTTTTAACTGTTGCAATTTTTCCCCAAGCCAAAGCTTTCTTGTTTCCATTTTATTTCATTGGGTTTCAAATGAAGAAAGGAAATACAGTGTGACTTTTGTCTTTCATATTCTACCCACATCCCACTCCATGTCCTGTACTGCCCAGAAAGGCCCTCCAGAAACAATGGGCAAGGCAGAGGATGTATGTACAATCCCACATTTAACTATGAAGTCCTACAGTGACCAGACAGGGGGACATGGACTGAGGTCACCAGGAAAACCTCCATGGGAAGGCTGGAGTCATAGAAAGGCCTAAGAATAAACTTGACCTTGAGAAGCAGGCTATGAATTGTATCTGTTGATTTTCCTTGTCCACATCCATTCGCCCTTATTCTCATAATAGGATCCTGATATTCTTTGAGAAAAGACCCCATTGCCAGGCCCTAAGGGTGAGCAGAGGACTCAGGCATGGAAAATAACGGGAATCTCTTCCTCTTGACTTCTGTGATTAGTTCATTGATGAATATGTTTGTATCCCAAGATGGCCTAATCAGGCCCATCCCAGAACCATTGCAAAGGAAACGATCTCTTTCTATAAAGTTGCTAACCTGGTAGCCTGAAGCAGCCAGGGACAGATCATCCAGTGCCTGCCTGAAACTGGAGCCAGTAGAGAAGGAAACAGTCTAGACATGGAGAAATAGACTAAGACCAGGTTGTAGAAAAATCATGTGAATCCCTGACTCCAGCAATACCTGACTTTGATGTCAAATGGTCCTGGATTTTAAGTTACATTACTCAATAATTGTAGTTTGGGGATTGCTTTTTGGGATTTTGGTTTTTTTGTTTTGTTTTGTTTTGTTTGCTTAAAGGCAGTTCAAACTGGGTTTCTTTCATTTGCAGTGAAAAGAGTCCTAGCAAAATTGACTCACAAAAAAGAGAAATGGCAGAACAGATATGGAGAACAGCAACTGCAAGGACCTAGGGACAGGGATATAGATCTTCTTCTCAAGCCTATGCACTGAGAGTCGTGGAAGGTAAGGGACCAGGGAGCACATTATAAAAATACCATGTGATAGGAAAAGGCATTTGGACTTCCCCCTGAACTTTTGAGAAGCAAAATCCAGACCTGAACGTAGGAAAATACATGCCTAGACCCAAAGATACCTCATGAACTGGCTGGTCCAGTTGCTGTTCCTCTCATTCAGGGAAACGTCTGCCACATGCCACATGCTGTACATCTGTGGTTAGCATTGTTCATTTAAAGAATAACACAGATTCTTCTGCAGGCGAGCCTCACAATTTCATTAGCTGTGGTTGGGGAGGGAACCAGGCTCCTTCAGACGAGTTTCAGCTGACACACTGCTGTGGGGCACGTCTTTCAGGGAAGCTGATTCATCGCCAGTCAATTGGCTGTGGGGGACGCACACCTGTGTCCTAGGATGACTGGGGTGGAGGGGGGAGCAGGGACAAAAGACCTTGCTGGGCTTCAGCTGCCTCTGCAGATGCTCTTACACTGGGGCCGACACAAGTGTAGCCATGCCCAGCAGGCAACCAGCAGTGGGGTTGTTCAGCTCCTGGGAACCCCCACTGGGGGCTCTTCCTCTGAGTTCTGTCCCAACCAACAGCTGGGGTTGGGGGAGACTGACATCTGGGCTTGATTTGATGCTCCACTTCTCCTCCTCTCAGCCGTCCACACATTACATTCTTCAACCATTGCAGAATGCAAGCTGCTTGAAGATGCTTTGATGGTCAAGGCCCAAACAAAGATAGAGGTGCAATCACATCATGCCCACATTTGACAAGAGAATTCCGTTCCATGCGCTGAGAGAGAAATAGACTGAAAGAGAACAATATAATGGGTGTTACCTGAGCAACCTGACCTTCCATCCCACTCACAGGGCAGATGCTATAGTGAGTATGAGATAGTGTGTATGAATCTGTGGTTCTCATGGTAAGTCTCGGTTACTGCAGGCCTCTCACTGTATCAGCAGCTTGCCTGGCTGAGTATACCATCATGCATTGCTTAATGATGGGGATACAGTCTGAGAAATGTGGTGCTTGGCACATTTGTCATCATGCATATATTACAGAGTGCACTTACACAAACCTAGATGGGAAAGCCTACTGCATACAATCCACAGGCTGTATGACCAAGCCTATTGCTCCCAGGCTGCAAATCTGTATAGCATGTGACTCTACCAAATGCTGTAGGCAATTACACACAATGGGAAGTATTTGTGTATCTAAACATATTTAAACATGGAAAAGCTACTGCAAAAATACAGTATTATAATCTTACGGACCATCATCATACATGTGGTTTGTTGACTCAAACATTGTTATCCCCCACATGACTGTATTTATCAAAATAAGTAGAACTAGGTGTTGGAACAAACAATGCCAAAATCTGAGTAGCATAACACAATAAAAGCTGGTAGTCTGCCCACTCTTAAGTGGTGAAGTGAATCCAGAGGCTCTTGGTGGCTGTGATCTGAGCAATAATGGAAGGACCCAGGATCTTTCACCTACAACATTGCCCTACTGAACACCCTGGAAGGGGATGAAAGCTGCCACTGGTCAGATTCCCCAGAAGCAGACTCTGAGATGGAAGTCAGAATGCAGGACATTTATTAGGGAGTTCTTCGGGGATTCGTGCCTGGGGAAGGGAGATAAGGATGCAAAACTAGGTAGAAGGAAAGGTTGAGTTGCCCCAAGATCCCCCGGAATGGTTTCTGCCAACTCTCTGGGAAGTATGGAGCCAGTTGTCCTGAGTTAGAGCAAGGTGATGATGCCATTAAACCTTTATGTTGATAAGTTATTGGATGCAGAAGAGGACCATCTTCCAGCAGCACTCCCAGCAAACGAGGAAATAAGTTTTTCACCACTAACATGAGATCCGGGTGACCATCACAGCATCCACCACAAGAGGACTGAAGGAGGGGCTGACAATCTTGTAGTAAGTATTTTAGGTAATTTAGGCTTGGCAGTTCATGCCATCACTGTCACAACTACTCTGCTGTTGCACGTGAAAGCAGCAGCCACAGGCCATATGTAAATCAATGAGTATGACAACATTCCAGTAAAACTTTATTTACAAAAACAGGCAGTGGGTCATAGTTTTCCACCATCTGGACTATAGGATCACAGAAGTATTTAAGGACAACCCTAGAAGTGACTTTGGTCATTCCTATCCATATTTCATTGGCCAAAGCCCAGTCACCCAGCCCCAGTTTAACCACAAAAGGAAAGGAAATCTTTGAGTCCCAGAAGAAAACAAATGGAATTCGTGAGCATCCAGCCAGACTATGCCACAGTGTAATTCTTGCATTGAAAACCATTTTTTTCAACATGATACAGCCCTGAAATATATTATACATTTTTACATATCTATTGCTAAATAAAATGATAAGCACTTTACTTCAAAGGAGACTTATGAGACTGTCAAGGATACTTTCCATCATGTGTGAATTTTGCGCCATGCACTGATTTTAGAACCTAATCCTCATGTGTCTGTGACATCGCATCAAGTGGAGAACACAAGAGCAAATAATTGGACAGACCCAGGATTAGAGCTCAGCTCTGGGTGGCCAGGCACATATCCTTCTTGTTCCTCAGTTTGCCCATCTCTGAAATGAGATGGTAATAGTGCACACTTTGTGTGGTTTTTGCAAGGAAAAATGTACTACAATATACATAAAGTGCTTAGTGGTTGGCACATTTTAAGCACTCAGTACCTAGCAAAGTTAAGAGGAGATACGGTTTGTGACCAGCCTGGCCAACACGGTAAAACCGCATCTCTACTAAAAATACAAAAATTAGCCAGGTGTGGTGGTGGGAGCCTGTAATTCCACCTACTCGAGAGGCTGAGGCAGGAGAATCACTTGAACCCGGGAGGTGGAGGTTGCATTCAGCCATGATGCCACTGCACTCCAGTCTGGGTGACAGAGTGAGACTCTGTCTACTCCCCTTGCCCCCAAGAAAAAAGAAGGGACACATAATTGAGGTGATCAAAATCTGCTGTGGTTGAGTGGGTGCGGTGGCTAATGCCTATACTCCCAGCCCTTTGGGAGGCCAAGGCAAGAGGAGTGCTTCAGTCCAGGAATTTGAGATCAGCCTGGGTAGCATAGTAAGACCCCCATCTCTATTTTAAAAAAGAGCTAGCATGGAGGTGCACACATATGGTCTTAACTACTCAGAAGGCTGAGGCAGGAGGATCGCTTGAGCCCAGGAGGTCAAGGCTACAGTGAACCATGATCACGCCACTGCACTCCAGCCTGGTGACAGAGAGAAGAGAGAGACCCTTTCTCAAAAAAAAAAAAAAAAAAAAAGTCTGCTGTGGTGACCTTATATAAGTTGTGGCATCATCTCCCGGGCCTTGATTACATCCTCTACAAGAATGCAGATAACCAGGTGGTTCCCCTCAGCACGCAGGTTTGAGATGAGTAAGAGTTTCTGTGGCTCCTGTAATTAAAAATAAATAGAAACTGATAGTAATATTTATCTGATAGGCTTGTTGTGATAATAAAGTTTATCTCAAGGAAAATGTGTTGAAGGCAGATTATGTGCCAGGCAGTAGTTGGCTCTAGGGAAACAAACATGAATAAGACATGGTACCAGTGATCTACTGTCCCAGAGCTTAGTGGTTACAAAAATGTTATTTTCCACAGCTCTGTGGGTTGGCCAGGTGGTTCTTCCACTGGTTTCATCTGGGCTCGCTCACACAGCCGCAGTTACCTGGTGGCTATGGATTGGGCTCCAGGATGGTTGGAAAGCCTGTGTTCCACGACAGTGAAACCCAGGGAAAAGCACTTCCCCAGCCTCTGAGCGTGTTACGACTGCTGGCATCCCACTGGCCAAAGCAAGTCACACGGCCAAGTCCCAAGACATTGCAGGAGAGGGCCACATAAGGGCACAGATACCCAAAGAAGGGATTCATCTGGGGCCATTATTGTAACAATTTACTACAAATATCTTATCTGTCCTTAAGAATGCTGCTGTGAAATGTCCATCTTGCCCCTGCTAGATGTATCACTCTACACAGCCGTCTCCCCTGATATCTCCCGAAGAAGCATTTATAAGATAACTGCCTGGTGAGCTTACGCAATGTTGCATAAGTCCGACTTTCCACTCAGAGCATCAGACATCGTTAGATTCATCTACATTATTAGGTCACTCCTATCCGCATTCCACCGGCCAGAATCCAGTCACATTACAACCACAAAGGAGGCTGGGAAATGTAATCTTTCTCCAGGTCCCAGAACTGGGGACTGGCACAGCCCTCACAGAGACTCCTATACTGATGCTACTTCTGCCTCCACAATGCCCACACTCTGGGAGGCTCGCAGAGGGATTTCCCTTTGCTGTTTGGCACTACATGGCTGACAGTGTAGTCTGGGGTAAGATGGTGGCGTTCACAAGGGAGATGGTGGCATTCATGGGGGTTGGGCTGCTGACCAGGCCCAGAGTAGGATGGGTTCAGAAGAAGCCAGACATTGTACTAAGGTCCCAGTCTTGACATGAGCCCCTCACGTGGACATTGGGTGGAATACCCCTGTAGAGTATGTCTCTGCTTATCTTCTGAGAAGACAATTTAGACAGAAAATTGACCTTATCATTTTTCTAAGAAAGTAGCATTTTTGGGGTTGTTCTTCCTCAAAACTAGACGTTGATTAGGACTTGCCTCCTCTCACGACACAAAAGACAAGGTCTCCTTTCTTGGGCTTTGGACCTACCCAGGAAGTAACCTCTATGGGACCTCCCGTTTCCCTGTGCCCTATGTCTCTTGTCTCTCCTTGGTCCTATAGTAATTCTCCCTCTTAAGATCTTCCCTAGATATATCACTGTACTGCTTTTTTCTTTTAGGGGGACATTTCAACCCTGTTTAAAGAATGAAGGACTGGGAGGGGGCTTCATTGAGTGGTAGAATTAAATGATATGAAAGAAAGCAAGTCCATTCAAAGACCATGGTAATTCAGGCTAATAAGACTCACAGGACAGACAGAACAGATATTTAACTGACAGACACAATGAACTGCTGGCCCATTTTCTTGACCAAAAAGCCAGGGTCAGCTCCATAATCTGAAGGACCCAGTGTAAAATGAAAATGGGGAACTCTGTTCAAAAAACACAAGGAAACAAGACAGTCACCAGAGATGTTAAAATATAAAGCTTTTCCTTTCCTTCCACAGTCTCTCTTGCAACTTTTCATTATACTTTTCACTTGCTATTTAACATCAATTAAAAAGTTACAATTTTAAATTATTAGCATAAATTTTACCATTCACTTTTATATTATGCAATGACAGTTTTCAGTGCAAATATTAAGAGCATTTAACTCATGTAGAATCCCCAAAATTATACAATTATGTTTAATTCTTATTTCCTAGCTTTTACATGCATGTGTATTTCATTCATAGCAGAACAACAGAAATGGTGCACAAAAACAACATAGGGTAAGGTGTTGTGGCTCACACTGTAATCCCAGCACTTGGAGAGGCTGAACACTTGAGGCCAACTGTTCAAGGCTAGCCTGGCCAACATGGCAAAACCCCATCTCTAAAAATACCAAATAAAACAACTAAGAGTTTTTTTTTTTTTCCTTTTGACAGAGTCTCACTCTGACACCCAGGCTGGAGTGCAAAGGTGAGATCTTGGCTCACTGCAACCTCCACCTCCAGGGCTGAAGCAATTCTCGTGCCTCAGCCTGCTAAGTAGCTAGGACTACAGGCGCACACCACTGTGCCAGGCTAATTTTTGGGGGGGGTATTTTTAGTAGAAATGGTGTTCTTTCACCATGTTAACCAGGCTAGTCTTGAACTCCTGCCCTTAAGTAATCTTCCCGCCTGAGCCTCCCAAAGTGCTGGGATTACAGGCTTGAGCCACTGTGCTTAGCCTCATTTCTTAACATACATTCATTTCACCAACACTCTCCACCTTCAGCTCAGTAAAGAAGGAGTGAAAGGAAAGTAACTCGATTTCCCTCTGTTTCTCTTTTATTCTACACCTTCATTTTCAGTAAGAAAGGATAGGAGAAGGTTCCTTGGTGTTCACATTTCCTAGAACAACATTGCCTTCTTTTCCTTGTTCAAAGCAAGCTTTGGTTTGAATGGAAAGCATGGCCCCTTGGGGTTGTCAGTGTCCCCACTTACCCACCACAGACATAAAACACTTCCTTATACTGACCTGAGCCTCTCTGAACTCTTATGCCTCATGAGTCTCCCAGAACTTGTACTCAGGGTGTATCACAGATACTATATGCAAATGGGATGGCGAGTAACGGCAGACAGCTCAATCAGGTATATTCTTCTGCTCACACATATGCACCATTGTCCAACCAAACCACTTACAAAATGTGAATTCAAAGATCAAATTATCAAGAATTTCAAGATGGCAGCAGTAGAGCATTAGACCAAGTGTAGGGAGCTTCTGAGCACAGGGCACTTGCCCATGAAGCTAAAATAGTCTTTTGGAAATTTCACAGACACTTCCAACTAAACATGCTCCAAAGTAATATCATGATTGACCCAGAGAGCCACCATCAAGTATCCTCTTGACTTTCTCTTCCCCATCTCAATAAACAGTTCCCCAACTTACCCTCTTGCTAACATCACACACCTGGTGCTCATCACAAATACCCCTCTCTTCTCCTTCATCACAGCTCCTTCCCTCTACCACATTTAATTTATTGCCAAATTCCATTGATGTGTATCCCCAAAATATTTCTTCAATCTGCCCATGTTCATTTGCCTCCACTATTTCTCATGAAAGTCACCATCAACACTTGTCTAGCCAATGGTAAGAGTCTCTCTGCTGGTTGCCATTCTTCCATTTTTGTCCCTTACAATTCATCTTCCACAAATGTTTCAGAGTGATCATCCTAAAATGTAAACTGACTCCCCTCAACACTTGCTACTGAAATCCCTTCATTCCCTTCATTAACTGGCTCCTTCAGACCCTTGAGAACTCAGCTCAAATACTGTTTCCTCAGAGAGGCCTTCCGAGAGCACCCAAAACAAGGTGGGCCTGCCCATATCTGTCCCATGTTTCTCTCTTAGAGAGCCTGGTTCTCTCCTTTACCACACTTCTCAAACCTGTGACTGAATTTGTGAGTGTTTATTGAGCTACAGTACAAATTCAAAGAAGACAAGATTATTCATTCATTGCACTATACCCAGCAACTAGCACAGCATTTGGTCCATGGTAGACACTCAATTTTTAAGGAATGAATAAGTGGGTTTCTGAAGAATGGAGAAGAAACAGTTGAGACTAACTCCCCAGTCTCTGGCTTAGATGACAAGGAGCTCATCGAGGCACAAATAAAGAGGAAGAGTTCTAAGAGGAAAATTATTAACTTGGAAAAAGAATGAGCTGAAGTATGTGAGATTTCTTTGTAAGCTACAGGCACCATGTAAATGTACACATTGTAGGTAACAGCACCAACTCCAGTTAGTGTAGCCTGAGGAATGAGGCACTAAAAATAGTCATGCCCGGATGATTGGCATGGACTAGGACTAGCCAGGCAACAGGACACATGGTCAACCCAGGAATAGATTCTGAAGACACAAGTCCCAAGAGCAAGAGTGCAGGGACTTTAGATCATTCTGGAACTGAGAATAAGAAAGTCCTTAGGAAAATAGGCAAAGTTTCTTCTCTCTCTCTCTCTCTCTCTCTCTCTCTCTCTCTCTCTCTCTCACTGTCTCTCTCTCTCTCTCTCTCTCTCTCTCTCTCCCCACCTCCCATTCTCTTCTGTTCTTTCCCTGTTCCAGGTTCCCAGGGAAACACTGTGATTGGTACAGCTTTGGTCAGGTGCCCACTCTTAGTTCACTCAGCTGGGACCAGCGGGGGCAGGAGACTACATCAAAAGCACAGCTTCCAGTTAGTATATAAAGCCAGGCAAAGTCTCTAAAAGAGATCAACTACAAACTATAACATTAAGGAGTTCAGACCTGGCTGGCCAGGCACGATGACATGTCAAATGAGTGGTAGGGTCAAGCCTTTTTTTAAATCCCTGAGCACAGATGGTCAGTCAGGGAAGACTTCCTGGCAGAGGTGAGCCTTGTGAGATTGGCAGACTTTGGATGGAGCAGATGGGAAGTGTTTCAGGAGAAAGGAACAGCATGAACCAAGGCCGGGGGCAGAATAAATGAAGCTAAATTGGTTATCTCATTTCTCTTCTGATATTCCTCCATGTTGCCTTGTGGCTCTTTATTGTGTAGTCTTTTTTTTTTCTGTAACAATCCATTTGAAGATTTGAAATCTTGCTCCTCGCCATCCTCCTGCTCCCTGTTGGGTAGATAGCAGTGAGCATGTGGTTATTACTGACATCATTTGTAGTGTTTGGGTCACAAGAATAAAAGTACATCCATTTTATGAGAAGCTGTTGAGACCATTTACGAAGATTTTCTAGCACTGTTTTTCAGATCATGCTATTAACCAGTAGATTTTTTTTAAGTGACATAGATTACAATGGAATAGAACATAGCAGAATTCATTGTAGGCTATAAAGGACACACAGATTTGTGAAATTTTTATTTCGGTTCCATTTCTATAGATGTGTAGGTCATGGGGGAGAAATATACAAGAATACTGCACTGAGAGGAACCTGAATCAGACTCTGCCTTTATTAAATTCTCCCTGGGAAATGGCTTTATGAGACAGGCTGAGTTGAAGGGTAAGTTGGAGGGTCAGCAGTATTAACTGGATGCTTTCCTAAGATTTGAAATGTGGATGGAAAAGAGTCCTCCAGCTTTGGGGATTTAAAGATGTGCCAGAAATATATGGCATGTTAAATATAAACTGCTTCTCTCATCTTCCTCTCCTTCATCACTCCAACTTCTTCCAACTAAACATGTTCCAAAGTAACGTCATGATTGACCGAGAGCAACACCATCAAATACCCTCCTGACCCATTTCAATAGAAGGTTCCACAACCTGCCCTCTTGCTGACATCATATGCCTGGTGCTCGTGCCAAACACCCTTCACTCCCTCACCACAGCTCCTTCTATCCATCGACAGAGCTATCAGCAAGGAACAGACAAAACAGAAACAGGCTGAGATGAAATATTGACACTTGAAGAAAATAGGATTTGCTGTTCCTCAGCTTCAACGTGGATTCCCCTGATGAACTGTTCTTGGAAACACCTTCAGGGTGACTGGTCAGGACCCTTAAACTCTAAGATACAGAATGTCCAGACTGCCCTTTCACTCCGGAACGGACGAACTCAAATCTTCAGACAGCCACACGAAGCGTTTGAGTCCACAGATTGCTCAGGATAAGTCAGTCCCTGCTTAGCAAGCTAAACAAATATTCAGGCTTCCAGCTACTTGGTCAAGTTCTTAAGAGCCTCCAGATCTCCCTGCACCCTTCTCCACCCATGGAAAACTGCAGTGTCTGGGTCAGTGCAGCCACTGAACAAATGCCCAGTCGGCCTGTGAGCCACACCTTGATCATTTCACTGTGGGAGGCCAGTTTCTTAAGAATCCAACATTAACTTTCCCAGTCCCTCTTTTCTCATTACACAATCCAGCTGTTTCCTGCAGCCGCCTGCTGGGATGACAGTGCTGGGCCGGGAGACCCGGCTCCAAGACCAGCCTCCAGTGCTGTCTTAGCCGGAGCTCAGTTAGGAGTCTCCTGCAGCCTCGGCATTTCATTTCTTCACCTGCAGAACGGAGAATCTCTTCTGGCTTCCCCCGCTGTGGAGAGGACCAGCGGGCACGACTGCCACTTCCTTTGTTAAGCTTCGGGTGATGGTAATGTTATAAGCCACTCTTCATGGCGGGAGTGGGGTGGGAGTCTGGGGGTGGAGGGGGAGGGAGGGGCAGGGGTAGGAGCTCAAACCAAATGCTGACCCAGTGATACCTTCGTTGTACTTGGCCCTGGGCCCACCCACAACTTTCCCAGCAATCTTGCCGCTGCCGCACCTTAAAACCACCCAGCAAGAAAAGGGGGAAACTATTTCTCGCAGTAAAGCCCTCAGGTCCTCCCTCTGAAACCAGAGCTTCGGGGAGAGCAGCAAGTGAATGGTGACTCAGTGTTTAGTCTGTAGCACTGTGTGTGCACACGCCGACTTAGCAGGGTCTCGCCGGGCTCCCAAGGCCGCTCGTCCGCATCTGTGTGGGAATGAAGCAAGTTCAAAGGGCAGCTGAGCAGAGACGCTGGTTCAGGGAAAGCGCGGGGAAGAGGGTGAGGATGAAACGGTTCGAAAGGCTGCCCTGGGCACGAGGTCAGCCCTGGGATGGGCTGGGGTCAGCTGGGATGGCATCCAAGCAAAGGCCTCTGGAGCCAACATGAGGGTGTCTGGAATGAGAACGCTCCTTCCCAGCGGACCCCTGGAAAGGAATGTAAACAGCGCGTGGGCTCCTCGGGGGCTCATGCGTGACCAGAGCCGAGAGGGGAGGACTGCTGGCTCACCTCTGGCTTCTGATCAGACCCCCCACCTCGAACTCTGGGGGTGGCCGGGAATGATACCCCCATGTCGCAGCCATTCCAGAATTGGAAAATGTAACGTGAGAAACATCTGCTCCTCTTCGTGGGAGTGAAAGGGCCCCGGCGTGTGCATCTCTGCTTCCTCCTCATGCCTGCCGCTTCGATCTCTCTTTCCTCTCGACATTTATAAAAATAAAATGTGATGCCAGGGCTTATAAACCAAATCCCAGAGATAACTGGGCCGTGGGTTGAACGTGTGCTTCACTGGATACCACGAAAGCCAGACTGCCCAGGGGGAGGCGTGTCCCTGAGAAGAGGGTGGGAAGGGAACAGGAAGCAGAGAGAGAGTTGGAGGTGTGGAAGGAAGCCAGAAAACAAGGATAAGCCGAGCTCACACCTTGGAGATGTCACCACCTTCTCAGCCCGTCTGCCTCTGAGAGCTGGGGAGGCTTTGATTTCTCTCTTCCTCACCTTGGAACTTCCTCAGCCCCAGCCGTGCCTTCTGCCTGCATCTTATTTCTTAGGGAGCTTACTGCCAGGACTCAGCATGTCATAAATAATGGTAAAATAAAGAATATCTAGTGGATGTTAAATAGTTCAATGAATCAGACTAATTAAATGTCTTCCCGCTTTCACCGAAAGGGACCAGTCACAGCAAAATCAGCTGTTACCTGCTGGTGACTAGCAACTCAAGCCAGGCATTTTGACCAAGATTTGGGTCAAACTGAGCATCCTGAATTATTTTCTTCTACCATTATGGAAAAGTCTAGCTGTTCTCTTAGGTCTTGTCTTTTACTGCCCTGTCTCTAAGTTCCTGGCCATGTCAGCCCATGTACTTCAGTGAAGAATCAGAGACACTGGGTGCTGATTACTGTGATGTCTTTTAGGCACACACTATTGATTCAGATACTAAACTGTGAAAAGAGGACAGTGACTTGAACAAACAGGTCAGTCACTTACTGCTCTGGATGTGGGGGGATAAGACCAAGAATAAAATATTCTTTGTGTCACAGCAAGAGCCAAGGTGCTCAATTCACTTTCTTCATAATGCGTCATTTTATAGTTGCCAGACACTACAGTATATATTTTATACGTATCTCCTGGGTCCCCAACTAGAAGATGAGCTCCATGAAGGGAGAAACCTTGCCTTTTGGGGTTGATTATTCATCACTGTATTCCTATTGTGTAGAGCAGTGCCTAGAACGCAGAAGGAATTCAGCGAGTGTTTATTCAGTGGATAGACCGTTGAGTGAATCTCTCTGAGCACATTAGCTCACGGATGAAGAAGTAAAATATCTAAGTATACAAACACAGTGGGCACAGACAAATAGGCACACCCCCACGCAGAGGGGACTGTGAAGGTTTGTGAGTGAATATGATGGCAGGATAGGAGTTCTCTGGCTCCACCCACACACACACATATTCACAGAAATCCAACTAGTAACTATCCATAGAAAATAAAGCCTTCACGAATATCCCAGAACTCTGGAGTGAGGCAGAGATACCATTTGGGACCTCAGAACTGAGAAAAGCCTTATTCGAAGGGTAAGAGTGATGGTTTCTATTTGACATCATCAACCCTCCCACCAGCAGGCATTGCACCACACACAGGATTCCCCTGGGCTCACAGTGGACATTCAGCTTTCCTACCGTACTTGGACTCCTTGCAGGAGGCTCATCCCTGTTTCAGCCCACAGGAAACATTGGGAGTACCAGCAGAGTGATCAGTTAAACTATCAGTTAAAAAAAATAGTAGTGGGGCCAATAGAGACAAGAACCCAGATTTTGGCAATGGCTCTGTATTCCAGCCAACAGTGGAGCCACATAAAAGAAACTACGCAACAGCATAGCTCTGCAGGAAGCACTTCCTACAGCTCTGCAAGCTCAGGTCCCTAGCCAGCTTCCCCACCCAACCTTGATACTCTTCTTAAGCCTTCTCCAGTCTGGGTGGCAAGTGCAGCTCAGTATTTACCCATGGAGGGAGCCTCTGGCCCTGCACAACCCAGAGGCTGAGCTGTGATCCAACCAAGCCCCAGCTCTCCTCAATCTTTCCTCAGGCTAAGAAGCAAGTGCAAGTCAGCGTTTACCCACATATGGAACATCTGACCCTGCACAACCTCAGCAGCTGAGCAGTGACTCCACCAAGCCTCAGTGCTCTGCTTGAGGCTATGCCAGGCTGGGAGGCAAACCCAAGCCTACACATATCTGTGGGCATAGCCTCTGGCCCTGGCCACCCCATGTGGCCAAGCAACAACCCCAGAAATCTCACCCAGCCTCAGAGCCCAGCACACAGCCCTGACCAGCTACAGATTCCAAACAACAGTACCACCCAGCCAAAGAAGACAACCTGCAATCCTGCCCAATTAAACATAACCACAGAGCCCAGCCAGCAGCTCCGCCTGACTACAGACTGCAGCCAGTGGTCTCAACAGACCACAGAGCACAGCCAACAGTACCATATAACCTTAGAGCACAAGAAATGGCACAGCTCAACTACAGAACCTGACACCACAGTCTGTCTATATGGGATCACTACCAGCTGGCCACCCAGAATCCAAGGTTAGACTAAAATAGTAAAGGTCTATCACCACCAAGAACACCTGAAAGGGCCAGGAGACGTAGTTTTTTCCTTGGATGCACAGGCTCCAATGCAAGAACACAAGGATTATGACACTATCAAAAGAAACTAATAAAGCTCCAATAATGGACACTGAAGAAATGGAAATCTATGCAATCACTGACAAAAAATTCAGAATACTCCTCTTAAAGAAATTCAGGAAAATCCAAGACAATATAGATAGAAAATTAAATAAAACTTGGAAAACAATTAATGAGCACAATGAGAAGTTTGACAAAGAAATAGAAACAAATATTCTAGAGATAAGGAAAAGAATAACTGAACTAAAAAAATTAAGAGAAAGTGGCAACAACAGATTTGTTCAAACAGAAGAAAGAATCAGTGAGCTTAAAAAGAGGACGTTTGAAATTATTCCAACAGAGGAGCAAAAAGAAAAAGAATGAAGAAGGCCTACAGGAATTATTGGACACCATCAAAAGAATCAATTTCACATAATAGGAATTTTGGAAGGAGAAGAGAGAGGAAAAGGCCCAGAAAGCATTTGCAGTGACCTGGAGGAGACTGGAGACTATAATTCTAAGTAAAGTAACTCAGGAATGGAAAACCAAACATCGTATGTTCTCACTGGTATGTGGGAGCTAAGCTATGAGGACACAAAGACATAAGAATGATACAGTAGACTTTGGGGACTTGAGGGGAGGAGCGAGAGAGGGGCAAGGGATAAAAGACTGCAATTATGGTGCTCAAGTAATGAAAATACTGCTCAAGTAATGGTTGCACCAAAATCTCACAAATCACCACTTAATAACTTACTCATGTAACCAAATATCACCTGTACCCCAATAACTTATGGAAAAATAAAATAAAATAATTTAAAACAATTTTTTTAAAGAAAGAAAATAGTGGCTGAAATTTTCCCAGATCTGAGGGAAATGACAATATCCAGGTACATGAAGCTCAGAGGTCACCAATCAAATTCAACCCAAAGAGGAGCTCACCAAAAACAAGATAATTAAATTATCAAAAATCAAAGATATAGAAAGAATACTAAAAGCAGCAAGAGATAAGAAACATATCACATTCAAGAGAGCCCCAATACAGCTGTCAGTGGATCTCAGCAGAAATCCTAAAAGCCAGGAGACAATGGAATGATATATTCAAAGTACAGGAGAAAAAAAAATTGCCAACCAAACATACTTTGCTTTCTCATAAAATTTAGGTCTCCTGAAAACATGTGAAGTAGATACTGATTTTATTCCTATTTTATGCAGAAAGAAATCAAGGCCTAGAGAGGTTGAGCTACTGTCCAAGTTCATACAGCTTATAAACAGCAGAACTGGATTTTGAACTCAGTTCAACTAGCTTCCCAAATTCTTAACCACCATGACTTCTTTATCTATTTTTATAGTATCCCAAAACTATTGGTTAATACATTATTACTGATTCAGTAATTATAAACACTGTGACCATGTCATGAGTGCTTAGTTTGCTAGGCATTGTTCTAAGAGTGCATTACTTATTTAATTCTTATTCTTATTCTTATTCCTTATTTAGTTTAATCTACTTGCAGAATATATTTCTTTCTGTAAGTGCTGTGGAGTGAGTACTACTAGCCACATTTTGGAGACAAGTAAATTAGGCTAATGCAAAGTAATGATAGAGCTAGGATTTTAATGCAAGCCAACTAATTCCAACAGTTGGGTATCTCCAACTCCCTCCTAGTATTCATGTCATTAACCATGAGACTGTCTTGGGATTCCTGTTTTGCTTTTGCCTTTGGCTTTGCAGGTTGACTAAATACCTCTTCTACTCTCTATGTTCTGTACTATGTATTTCTTGGGCCCTACAGTGAGGAAGATTATTGGGAAAATACAAAAAAATAATGTTGATGCTATCAACCTCTACCTTTGAGTATGTCTTTCAGGGACAGCCCTGGCTTTGTGCCCTTTCTACAAAATCATCAGACAACACTCCCCTAAGGACTTTCAAATTAACAGACACTATAAGAATGATCCAGCTCTGCTAGAATAGCCTTGGTTGGAAAAATTGTGAACTGGGGTATAATCTCATTAATGAGAAGAATGGCTTCATCAAGTGGAATCTGTTTGAAATCATCCCTGTAAACAATCCCTAAGTGACAGAAAGAGAAGGAAACACATGCAGAGAAAGAAGTCCAGATGCTAAAGAGAATGCCCATTGGCATGTAGGTTTATATTGCAAATTATATTGCAAGACCTGAAAAAAACCATACACACAGTTGGAAAATGAATAATTCAAATAGATGCCTCTAGGTATTTTCCAGAAATAAGCGTGTTACACTATTACCATTAGAATCAACATTGTTGGTGTGAGGCTTACACATTAACTGTGCTGGCAAATGCTTCTACATATAATTTAAGCAATCAAGGAATGATAGTTATAGCCCCTAACATCTGTATAAATGTATGGTGTGCAATACTTTTTTGCATATATTACTTTATCTTTACCACAATCCATTGAGATCCACAGGACTTCCATTTAGATGTAATAAAACCAAGGTTCAGATTTTAGGTTTCTTGAATTCAATTCATTGCTTTTGTCTATTACTCTTAAATGCACATAACAATGATAGCAGCAATAATAAATGATACTAAGGAAATGACCTGGGAAAGAAGATATACTCCCTCCACAATTCTGCCTGGGTTATGCCTGGTGTACTGGCTTCTTGTACTTTATAAGAGATGATGAAAAATGAGTTAAATGGATGTGGTTCCTCCCTTGTGTATGCTTACAGGTTAAATAAGGTAATAGTGCTGCCCATCTAGGGAACATGCACTTATTTATTCATTAATACAAGGATATAGGTCTTTGCTACCACATAAGAAACTTCTGTGCAAATTGCCAGAAGGTGCCTTGCCCACTGAACTGATGGAATATCAGGCAAAGACACAACTACTAAAAAGCACAGCACTGGTCAGATTTTAGCTCCCACTTTCCCTGTAGGTCAGGAACACTGTCCAAGGCACAAATTGCACAGCCAGAAGCAGAGACTCGCCCTCTAGGGGAGCAGACATGTATGAACGTTATTACAGCAGTGTAATGAATATCATTAAAAGAGATTTGAGAAAGGCACTACAAGAGGTAGTGAAGAGAGTGGAGGTCCGTTTACATTTTCATTTTGAATATTACCATTAATGTTTGAGAGAGCCCAGCTCATGCCACCCTTTTTCCCTGCTTCTGAACCAATTGAGAGATAAAATTTTAAAAGAAACTAACATTAGAGAAAGGTCTATGGCCAAGTAAACCTCTTCATGAGAAATCCCAGAATCAGACCAACTTACCCACTTGGTCACTCGCAAGCAGTGTTGGGTTGTCACTGGCTCTACATTGGGAACTAGCCATGTAAAATTCAACTTTTGCAGAAGCCAAGCAGAATGTGTGTTTCCTGCCAAGTGGATTATATAACAGAGAAAAGGGGACAAAGGGTTTGAGTCACTCATTCCTAGCTCCTTTTCCCAAGTTTACCAGTCAAAAATATACTTCTTTTCACCTGGGAGGAATGAGGAAAGACAGAGAGAGAGTCCAGCAGCCATACAATGGCAGAGCTCCTCCCACATGGAAAGAAACCCTGGGTCTGGGGAAGAAGCCCACCCTATCCTCAGCCCCCACTTGGTTATGATGATGTTATCCATTTCTATCCCCAACACTCAACTATGAGCAGGAAATAGGTCTGTTTCTCTCTCCATTTCATCTCCAGCGCCTGTCACAGTATCTAGTAGGCACTCAATAGACACTTGTTGAAAAATAATGATTACACACTGACTAGTAAGATCAGCAAGGCTTCTAGAAGGGAAATGGCACTTGAGTTAAGCCTTGAAGAATCAGTGGCCAAGAAAAAGTGATTGACGAGAATGGCACCATAGTTCAACAGGGATAGAAGGGTCTGTGACAAGGGAAAAATAGGAGATTGTAAAATATCTAGTATGTCAATCAAATGGGTTATTGGAAAGCAAATTAAGCAAGGATGGATTGGAATTAATTAATTAATTGGAATTAATTAATTAATTGGAATTAAGCAAGGATGAATCATGGAATAATGGAGTAAGGTCAGAGTTACCGCAATAGCAACTGCAACTTCCCATATATGCCTCCTCCAAACCTCCGTTTAAATCCTATTTAAATGGAGATGGATCAGAAGAGGAAAACATCTTCAACAGAGCAAACAAAATAGAAGCAAAGATTAAATTAGAAGTAGTTCTGCTGACTTCTTTGTGGGAGGGGGTCCATTGGAAAGCACATTCTGGAGTCTTCTCTCTCTTGCTCCACCTTGAACCAGAGCACCAGAACCCTCAAAGCCAACTCGCTGACTCATTCACACTGTCTCTCCAAACTACCCAGAAACTGCCTTTTGAGATAGCCAGATCCCTGATCCTCACTTCACCCTCATCAGCTCCTCCATCTGCAGATTATTCTAGAAATACTATTCCCAGCATTAACATGGCACCATCTCTGGATACGTGGGTGTGTTGCAAAGAAAACAGTTCTGAAAGGAGTGCAAGCAGGAAGGAGGGGCAAGAAGGTGGGAGGAATTTCTCAGGGCCTTTGCTTTTCAAAGATTACATGAAAAATGCCCGAATTCAGAGAACACATCAGTGGGAGCAGATGACCATCTTGTTGAGGCATACCCACACTTAAAGAAGGACACACCTGAGCTTTGGGCTTACATCCCAGAGGAGGGGCCTCCTGGTATCCTAGTGGACAGTAAGGGGCACGAAAGATGCTAATTTCTCCAGCCCTCTCTACTGGCAAACTTGAGGCTAGGATAGACGTAAAAGTCTCCACGGAAGGGTCAGCAAACAGAAAGAAAATTTATATATTTTTGAAAAGATTCTGCAGCTTAAAGGACAGAACAATCTTTTGAAGACTAGAAGTAAAACAACACTCGAATAATAATTTTCTACAAGAAACACAAAGTGTTTAAAAGACTGTATCTGCTTGGCAGCCTTATCTTCACAAGAGGACAGAAGAAGCAGATGAACTAAGATGAAGACAAAGTGCAACCACAAAGAAAGACAACTGTTGCTTCGTCGGCCATGGATTCGGTACCTACCATGTGCTAGGCGCTGTCCTTGGCGGTGGGATATGGGAGTGAAACGAAGCACATACGGATCTCTGCCCCATGGATCTTAGCAGGGGGAAATAGACAACAAACAAGCAAGATGAATAAGGAAGTTCTTTAGCAAATTAAAAGTTGATCCCTATTGTGGGAAAGAAAAGTGGGGAGATGGCAGAAATAGAGCAGGTAGAGGATGAGAAATGCCATGTTCTGAAGGTACATTTTGTAACTTGTATTAGGGTATTTAAGGCAGGCTGGACAGATGGTGGCATTTGAGGAAAGAATGAAGGCGAGGAAGCAAGCATATGGGCATATGGGGAAACTGTTTGTCAGGCAGAGGGAACAGCCCATGCAAAGGCCCAGGGGTGGAGGGTGTATCCGGCATGGCTGGAGTGAGTAAGGGAGAAGATGGTGACACAGGGTGAGGAGAGGTCACACCATGAGGCCTTAGAGGCCCTTGTAAGGCTTTTGACTTTTTCTCTGTAGGAAATAGGAGCTCCCAGGGTTTTAGGAACATGTGGCATGATCTGATGGGTTCTTTAAGAAAAATTACTTGCATGTATTATCTCATTTAATTTATATAGCAAACATATGAGACATGTGAAACTATCTCCATTTTATAGATGAGAAAACTGAGGCCCAGAGCAGATAATAAATTTACCTAAAATTACTGATTTTGTCATTGTTCAAGGAAAGATTTGAACCCAGGAAGGGAGATGGGGAGATGTTGATAAAAGGGCACAAAGTTTCAATTATAAGATGAATAAGATCTGGGATCTAGTGTACAGCATGGCAACTATTGTTAATAATACTCTGTTTCTGCCAGGCACAGTGGCTCACACCTGTAATCCCAGCACTTTGAGAGGCCAAGGTGGGTGGATCACCTGAGGTCAAGAGTTCGAGACCAGCCTGGCTAACATGGTGAAACCCCATTTCTACTAAAAATATAAAAAATTAGCCAGTCAGGGTGGCATGCACCTGCAATCCCAACTACTTAGGAGGATGAGGCAGAAGAATCACTTGAACCAAGGAGGCAGAGGTTGCAGTGAGCCAATATCACACCACTGCACTCCAGCCTGGGTGAAACAGCAACAGTCTGTCTCAAAAAATAAAATAAAATAACAATAACAATAATAATAATGCTGTGTTTTTTGCTTGAAATTTGATAGGAGGGCAGATTAAGTGTCATCCTCATCACACACAAACATACACACACATGCACACACGCAGTAATGATGGGTGGTGATAGATGTCCTAATTAAATGTGGTAATCATCACACAATGTATTGGTATATCAAAGCATCACCTTATCTGTCTTCAGTATACAGTATAGCATTTTTATTTGTCAAATATTTTTAAATTATAAAAAGATTAATAAAAATCTTTTAGAACTTATATTGTAAACCAGAATACTTTTCTTATAAAATGTTATAAATATTATAAAATGTTAATTCTCTAAATCAGCAGGGACTGTAGAGCTCACCAATTTAGACTTTCAGAGGGAAATCTCAAAATAGATTTTGAGCTCAAAATGCAATTTCAAGGTAACTCGTCACTCTTTGTTCTTTGATGGTTCTGAACCTATTTCCTGAACACTGGCTTTCAAATATGAAAGGCAGGTCTGAGCTAGACAGAAATCAGAGGCAATTATTCAAAGATGAAGAATAAAATGAATTCATGTATTGACAGCACTGAGTAGAACTGAAAATTCTGTAAAGTAATTAACTAAAAATTATTTTATGGTAATATGGTACTTTCAGTTAATATTAAAAGGATCAGTTCCCTGATTCATAAATTTTACTGCTGAGATTTTTGGTACAACAAATATTAGTATTGTGACGTATTCCTAGCATGAGTCTCCACTGACTCTAAATGGGTCACTCTGGGTGCTGTATTGCGGCTTAGACAATGGGGGTCAAGGAAGGGAGCAGGAAAACCAGTTTAGGAGACTATGCAGTAACCCCAGTGAATGAAGACAGCAGCTCAGGCCAGGACGGAAATAGCAGAGTAGGGAAAATGGACACATTCTAAACATATTTGAAGGTAGAGTCAATAGGATTTCCTAAGGGATTGCTTATGGCATGTGAGAGAAGAGTGAAGGGTGTATCCAATGTTCAGCCTTGGCTGGGCACAGTAGTTCACACCTATACTCCTAGCATTTTGAGAGCCCAAGGAGGGAGGATTGCTTTTAGGCCAGGGGGTTGCAATCAGCCTGAGCAACATAGCAAGACCCTGTCTCTACAAAAACAGTTAAAGAATTAGCTGGTTACACTAGCACATGCCTGTAGTCCTAGCTACTCAGAAGCCTGAGGTGGGAAGGACACTTAAGCCCAGGAGTTTGAGGCTGCACTGAGGATTTTGGGGTACATCACTGCCCTCCAGCCTGGGTGACAGAGTGAGATCCTGACTTAAAAAAGAAAGTTTTTGGCCCAACCCAGCAGAAGGATGGAATTTATACCAATTGACTAAGCTGGGAGAAACCTTGAGGGGAACAGACTCAGAATGAAAATTGGAAGTTCATTTCTTGATATATTATGTTTGATATATCATGGTCATTAGTCCATCTCCATCCATTAGACAGAGATGTTGAGTATGCACTTGGATGTATGAGTCTGGAGTTCAGATGAGAGGTCTGGGATGAAAATGTGAATTTCAGAGTTTTCAGCATACGGATGAAATTTAAATCTCTCTACGAGGCTGGGTGGAATTATCAAGGGAATGAGGTTAATAGAGAAGAAGACCAAGTCCAGTTATTAAGGCTCTCCAACAACAACAGAGGGAAAAACAGCAAAGGAAACAGAGGAGTGGCCAGAGAGATAAGAGTAAAACCAAGAAGGTGTGGTTCCCTGAAAGACAAAAGAAGAAGTAAAGAAGGAGAAAGTGATTAGCTGTGTATAGGCAACTGATAGGCCAAGTAAGATAAGGACTGAGAATTAACCATAGGATAAGGTCTCAGGTTAGGCACTGGGGATCAGAGTAGCAGAAGCCCAGCTGGAGTGGGCCTAAGAGAGAGTGGAAGAAAAGGAGAGAAATTTTATTTCAAAGGGAAGCAAAGAATGGCTTTGGGGAAATAGAGTCTCAAGAGGTTTGTTAGTTTTTATGGTGGAAAGTATAATAACATATGTGTATGTCTGTGGGTTTAATCTAGTAATAAGCAAAGATTGGTAATTGATATGGGTTGGTTGTGTCCTCACCCAAATCTCATCTTCAGCTGTATCTCCCACAATTTCCACATTCCTTGGGAGGAACCCAGTGGGAAGTGATTGAATTATGGGGGCAGGTCTTTCCTGCACTGTTCTCAGGACAGTGAATGAGTCACATGAGTTCTAATGGTTTTAAAAATGAAAGTCTCCCTGAACAAGCTCTCTCTTTGCCTGCTGCCATCTATGTAAAATGTGACTTGCTCCTCCTTGCCTTTCACCATGATTGTGAGGCCTCCTGAGCCATGTGGAACTAGATGTCCATTCAACTTCTTGCTCTTCCCAGTCTTTGTCAGCACCCTGAAATGGACTAATACAGTAATATAGGAAAAAGATGGAGAATTGCTGGAAATATCCTTGAGTGATTAGATTTAGAGTAGTGCATTTACGGTAAAAAGAGAGCAGGTAAGTAGGGTGGGCATGGGTGCTGATTAAACATGGATGGGAGGGTAGAACTGTCATGGAATAAGATTGGATGTGAACATGGAAACATGTTAAGGTACTTATGAACAACCATTACACACATTTTAATTCAAAGCCCCAAACTACACTGAAAGGTAACATTTACATAGTTTTACCAAAAAAAAAAGAATGATGATGATGATGATGATGATGATGATGATGATGATGAGATGAAAGATAAACTAAAATCTTCACGAACCAGGTGAGTAAAAATTATCATTTGGCCCTCAACTCTGATAATTAGAGAAATATAGGTTTTGATACATATTTTATGATCTCAAAGACAACTATATGAAGACAACTAGACCTTAGTAGAATTTAAAACAGAATTCTTAGCTTTCATGTCACTGCTGAAAGTAAGTAGTAAACAAAATCCTCTATATCACCTGGAAAAACGAGGGAGAAGGAAATAGGAATACATAAAAATCAGAAAGCATAAAATAAAATAACATATGTGATACCAAAAATGTAAGTTGTATAAATAAAATGTCTTAATCCTATTAAAAGTCATGGACTTTGAGTGTATAAAAACGAAAAACAATGTTTAATTACATGCTGCTTATAAGAGATTCACCTAGAAGAAAATAGCCTAAAACGGTTAAATATAAAAAGATGGATAAACATCTGACCAACGGATTTGCAATGCTTCAGCAAGGGTGGGCAGGAGAATAGATTCATGATCTTAGTTTGACACCATGGCATCTAACTCCAGGGAAAATCATAAGCAGACCCAGTAAAAATCGAACTATCACGGTCATTATTCCATCTCCATCTCTCTCCTGGCTTTTTTCTTTGATTCCTACTGCTAGTGTGCCTCTTATATGCTCCCAGGATCCTGATCTACCTGTGGTGTGTTAGGTTCACAGTTGAAGCTAGAACATTCACTGACTTAGAATTTGACATAGCCCTATTTGTGTACAAGCCCTTTTTTGCCACAAGATATCAATGAAGTATGTAGAGGTTGCCCAGCTCTTGCTTTTTTCCCCACACATTCCTCATGTTTTACTTCATGAAAGCTGACCTCTAGTTATTAACCTGCCAGATAACATTGTTCAACCCAGAGCCCCTGTGTCCTCAGACATACAGGCAGACAGGAACAAAGAGAAGGCCAGGGTATCATAGCCATTACAGATAATGCAGAACGCAAAGCAAAATTACATTGTGTGTAGGACAAAGAGGGTCATTTTTAATTGATACAAGGTCAACTCCACTGGAATGAAGTCACTGATTTTTATGAACCTAGTGACAGAGCAACATATTGATAAAAACTGCTACTGTATCATCTCAGCTGCCCTCATTTCTATTTGTATTGTCACAGCCTCCCAGCTAGTCTTGTGGCCTCCCATCTTGTCCCCTCTCCAATCTACTCTCACCACTGAAGCCAGAAAAAGATTTTTAAATGTAATCTGGCCCTGATAAGAACCTTAACTAGTTCCTATTCCCTTGGTATAAAAGGACAAGCACTTGATCATGGAAAAGTCCTGTGACCTCCCCCAGCCTCATAGCCTGCTAGCTCCTGCATCAAACCTTCCCTCTGAACTACAGGTGGTTATCAGAACCCCCTACTCTAGTTTTCACTTCCCTGCCTTTGTATATTGTGCTTTTTCTATCTGCAATGGGCTTCCCCAGCCCATTCTCCCAGCCTTCGTTTGCCTGGAAAATTCTTTCTCAATCTTCACAACCCATCAGGGACATTTTCCCTTCTAAAAATATTATCTAAAGCACCTTTGGCTGAGTTAGGGGCCCTCTTCCCTTTGCATCCCCCATCAGAGCACCCAGCATCTGTCTTTCAGCTGCTTGTTCATTAGTGTGTAACGTCCACTAAGCTGTGGGTGTCAGGCTATGATAGCAGAGGTTACACCTTATGCTGTTCCCCTGGGAACACTCAGCATCTATTAATAGCACTGGTGCCTGGCACATGCTAGGCCTTCATAAATGTCTTAGAGTGAATGAATGAATGAATGACTTAGAAGAGGCAATGACAGGGAACTGGCAAAAGGTCTTCAACAGAAAGAAATGAGTAAGACTCCATTAGGGAGTAGAGCGGAGTCAAATGCTGAAGCCCTCATGTTCTCTTGAGTGGTGGTGGTGGTGGTGGTGGTGGTGGTGGTGGTGGTGGTGGTGGTGGTTGGAGAGTCAGGGGAGGGGTCCTGACTTCTGAAAATCTTCTAGAATGAAGAGGACAGACTCTCAAAGGGATGGAGCTAAGCTAGAAAGGTCTAACCAATGAATCAAGAATGTGAAATCAAGATGCCCTGAAAATCCAGGAAGTCTGGTGGCTTGTCTCTGTAACCTACATGAGACAAGCCAAAGCCATACCCAGAATGAGGCTCCAAAAGTTAAAAGCACTCCACTGGAGAAGCAGAGGTTAAATCGCTAAGCAGCCTTTTCCACTTCCATTTCTCCTTTCAGGAGACACGAGTCATTTGTGAGGTTTGCAGATTTGAGGGAAAGCAGAAATCCTCGAGTATTCATTGGGTTACTAAGGACAGTTTCTGTCACTTTGTGACTACCGTCACTGCCATCGAGGATCATAATTATGGGGCATCCACCAAACGCTAGCTGCAGGAAAGCTTCTGCTCCTTTTTAGGCAAAAGAAACCCACATACCTAACCTCTGCATTCCCCAGCAAGCCCTGCTCCACCACCTTCCTTCCTCTGTTTCTCTCCCATCCCTACCTCCCTGTACACACGTGCACCTGGGCATGCACACACACACACACACACGTGTGCACACACAAAAAACATACCCAGCCCCAGTCTTTCCCAACTCACAAACAGCTGTGTTCTAATAATCAGACTGATACGAGGTCTATTTATTTTGGGTTAATAAGAAAATGTTTATAATTCACAAAGTCAACGACTGGTTTCCTAGCAACTTCTTATATAACTATAGTGAGATGATCTTAATCTTCTGTCTCTTACTTTGAATCTCTCCCTTTCTCTTTCATATTCTCTCGCTACAACTGAAGATTTTTCTTTTTTCTGTTTTAAGTAACAAAACATTTTGAGAGTTTGATAAACACTGGGACTCTCTCTCTCTCTCTGGGAAAATACATGAAAACACACACATGCTCTTCACAATCCTGTGTATATAATTCTAGGACTTCACAGAGTCCCTGAAACCTGCCCATAAAATCTGGCCCATAACCCTGTTCTACACACAAAGGAATATGCCATTTGGTTGATATCTCTCCTATCCAGGCAAGGAAAAAAATGGTTATTCCTCAAAAACTTTGACGAACTCAGCTCACTTTAAATGACCTCCTCCATCCCTCCCTGATATCACACATTCTAATCTCAAGGTATCGCCAGTCCTGACCAACAGGATCTGATTTGGCTGCCTCTCCCTGTGTCCCCCTAAAATAAGGGAAATGTGAACACATTTTTATGACAGCCTGAAAAAGATGTCATCAAGAAGTTAAGTCACCTCCAAAGACTTCCAAAGCTTTGGGGGTCTCCTCACCAGGCTTCCGTTGGTGAGCCAAGCCACCACTAGGCATTGACCATCTGTGAGTGCCTAGGAGCTATGCATCGGCCATGTACAGAGGCGAGCTGCCCTCCTCTTCCTCACCCCTTCCCACATCCCAAGGTCGACTTCAGGGCCTCATGAGGCCCAGGGACCTCATAAATGTCAGCTGGTCTAAGGACAGCCTTATGTTCCTGATCATTCAATATCATTAAATTGAAGCATCTTCTTAACCAAGTCATTTATAAAATAAGAAACAATGGAACAAAGAAAGACATTAAAATTCTTTTTAGTGTTTATTATGTGCCAAGCACAGGGTTAGATGCTTGCCCTACCTATCCTTCTGTAGTTTTCACAAACAACCTTCTAAGGTATAATTTTAAAATGTCAGCATGGTGTGGTGACAAGAGGCAGCCTTTAGAGACAGAGCAAATGGGTTAGAATCTCATCTCTACTATATATCAGCTGTGTGACTTTGGGCCAGTTACTTAACCTCTCTGTGCCTCATTTTCTTCACCTGTAAAAGGAGGACAATAGTGTTTTTAAAATACCTCTGTCATAGAGTTCTCATTAGGATCAAATGAACCACTATCTATAAGGTATTTTCAAGAAACCTCTGGCAATAGTAAATTCTCAATACATGTAAGCCACTCTTTCCATTTAACAGATTAGGAAAGTAAGCCTCAGATGGGTGAAGTGACTCTCTCAAGTTCACACTCCCAAACTACATATCCAAGAAGTAATCTTAAAGCCTGGGATTATGACCATTCTGTGATGCTTCCAAATATTCTTGAATGCCAAACTCTTTGAAATGATCACCTTTTAAAAATCCGTATTTAGGATGCAGTATCATTCCTGCAATATTCCTACCAAAAACACAAACCACAATCTACCTATAAGGAAACATCAGATAAATCCAAATGGGAGGACCTTCTAAAAAATAATTGGTCCATACTCTTGAAAAAATGTCTAAGTCATGAAGACTTCCATATTGACGGAAACTAACAGAGATATAACAACTTAATTCAACACCTGATCCTGGTTTGGATCCAGAAGCTGAAACATGATTTTTCATTTTCTGTAAGAGACTGCAATTAGATTAATTGGCAAAATTTAAATAAGATCTATGTTAGTTAATAGTATTAGTAATAGTTTTATTGCATAATAGTTATAGTTGATAGTATTATATTAATATGCATTGCCTGATTTTCATTATTGTAAAAAAAAATTCTGGATTCTTAGAGAAAATCTACAGTAAAGTATTAAGAGGTGAAGGGATATTATGTCTACAATTTCCTCTTGAGCAGGTCAGAAAAAGAAATGCTAACATGTATACAGAGAGAGAATAATAAGGCAAATATGGTAAAAATGTTAACCTTTGGGAGATGTAGGTAAAGAATATTCAGGAATTCTCTGTGCTATTCTTGAATTTTTTTTTTTTTTTTTTTTTTTTTTTTTTTTTTTTTTGTAGATCTGGAACAAACTCAAATTTTTTTTTTTTAAGAAGAAACACAAAAAGTCAATCTTTTCTCTGTCCATGTATGCCCCTCAGCATACAAGGTGTGGAGCAGAATTTCTCTGTTTTCACCTACAAGAGACTGCTTCAATCCAGAGAAGGCTTCCTCCTTGATGCTAACACAGCAGAATTTGCTTTTCCAAGGAAGAAAATCCCCCTAAACCATCAATTAATCCTTTTATAGAAAAAGAGAGACATTTTAAAATTGGAAGACACTGTTCTCTCTTGTTTAAGAGGACACAGCAATTCCTCATCTTTCCCCACTTCTAAAAAATGTCCATCCATGGTTACACTCATCATTTGACACCCACTCACAAGACGCTTTTTTGTCTGCCAGATTTTCATAGGCTTCTAAAGAATGCAGTGAATTTGCTGTTGCTGAATGTATTTCATTTGCACAGAATTCCTCACCCCTTTTCCTCATCTATATTTTCATCATCCGTGCCCTTTTCTCCAATAGGCCACTTGACAGCAGAACTAGAAAGGAAGAGAAGGAAGGGCCAGGACTGGAGGGGAGGCTGCAGCTTATTCAGTCAAGAAGCACTCATTTAATGAGCACCTACTATGTGCTGCCAGCTGTCAGAGACCCAGCAGGGAAGAAGGCAAGCCCAGCTCTGCCCTCACAGAATTTTCACTGAGAAAGACAGGCATGGAGAATGTTGCAGAAGTGGGAGGTACAGGGTGCTGGGGGTAGGTTGAAGGAAACCAATTTACTCTGTAGAGGTCACAGAAAATCCTATGCCTGAAGGATGGCCTTGTGTCAGTTAGGTCAAAGGGACTTGGAGACGGCAAAGGAGAAAAAATGGTTTTCACTCATATAAATAAATACCCATACTCTCTTTAAAAAACAAAACAAAAATAATACTACTGTCCGTGGAATTGTAAAAAGGTACAGCCACTGTGGGAAACAGTATGGAGGTGCTTCAAAAGATTAAAAATAGAATGATACAGTTCCCATCTGTGTCCCCACCAAACCTCATGTTGAATTGTAATCCTCAGTGTTGGAAGGGGGACCGGGTGAGAGGTGACTGGATCCCAGGAGTGGAGTTCTCACGAATGGATTAGCACCATCCTCTCAGTGCTATTCTCATGACAGTGAGTGACTGAGTTATTGTAAGACCCGGTCGTTTAAAAGTATATAGCATCTCCTGCCTCTCTCTCTTCCTCCTGCTCTTATCATGTAAGATGCCTAGCTTCCTCCTTACCTTCCACCATAATTGTAAGCCCCCTGAGGCCTTCCCAGAGGATGATACCACTATGCTTCCTGTACAGCCTGCAGAACTGTGAGCCAACTAAACCTCTTTTCTTTATAAACTAACCAGTCTCAGGTGTTTCTTCATACCAGTACAAGAACAGACTAATATGTAGAACTACTGTATGACCTCCACAATCCCACTTCTGGGTATATCACCAAAATAACTGAAAGCAGAATCTCAAAGAGATACTTTTGTGCTTGTGTTCACAGCAGCATTTGCATACCATAGCAGCCAAAAGCTGGAAGCAGCCCAAGTGTCTATCCACAGATGAATGGATCATCAAAAAGTGGTTTATACATACAACAGAATACTCTTCAGCCTCTAAAAGGGAGGAAATCCTGTTACATGCTGCAACATGGAGGAACCTTGATGACATTATTCTAAGTCAATCACAAAATAAGTAAATCACAGAAAGACAAATATTATATGACTTTCTTATGGGAGGTACCTCGAATAGTCAAATTCATAAAGACAGAAAGTAGGATGGCTATTGCCAGGGACTGAGGGGCAGGAGATGGGAAATCATTGTTTAATGAATACAGAGCTTCAGTTTTACAAGATGAAAAATTTCTGAATATCTATTTTCAGCAATATGAATATATTGAATACTTAATGCTATTAAAATATACACTTAAAAATAGTTAACATGGTAAATTTCATGTTACGTGTTTTTTTGTTTTGGTTTGGTTTTTTGAGACGAAGTCTTACTCTGTTGCCCAGGCTGGAGTGCAGTGGTGCAATCTTGGCTCACTGCAACTTCCGCCTCCCAGGTTCAAGCAATTCTCCTGCCTCAGCCTCCCAGGTAGCTGTAATTCCAGGCACCTGCCACCATGCATGGCTAATTTTTGTATTTTTAAATAGAGATGGACTTTCACCATGTTGGCTAGGCTGGTGTTGAACTCCTGAGCTCGTGATCTGCTTGCCTCAGCCTCCCAAAGTTCTGGGATTACAGGTATTGAGCCACCGTGCCTTGCCCTCATGTTATGTTTTGTTCACCGATCACTGAATTTCTACCCAGATCCAAGTAATCCCTGTCAAACAAAACATTCAGATAGATGATGAAAATAATGATGGCTACACATCAGGTGCCCTGGTATTCTGTGTCTGATTCAGCCACAAGTAATAGAAAAGTGGCTTCAGCAATAAGAAATGAAGACAGGTATTTCTAACTACTTTATCAAACATGCTGGATTCAGTAAGTGTTAAGCAGAGGACACATTTAGTCTTTCAAAACTTCACTAACAGCTCAAAGCTCCCCACCCTCAAACTGTGAACCCCTGGATTAGGGCAAACAATAGCCTATAGGACAAATCCAACCAACAGCTTGTTCTGGTAAATAAAGTTTTATAGGAACACAGCCACACCCATTTGTTTCCGTATTGTCTGTGGCTGCTTTTATATTCACATGCTCTCACATTTACGTGCAGTTGAATTGATAGGTGAAACAGACAGAGTTGATGAGTATTTGCAACAGAGACCCCAGGGCTCGCCAAGCCTAAAATTTCTACTCTGTATTCCCTTTACATAAAAGTTCACTGATCCTGCTGTATATGATAGCTTGGGAATAGACCTTAGTTTTTCTGATTACTATTATGTATTAACTAATCATCTCATTTACCAGGTGATAAAAGTCCAGCCCAATCTAATATGAAAAACTCAATTTCTCATCCAAGTTAAAGGTTTGTCCTCATATTCCAGTCCCTCCTTGCCACTCAGTTCATGCTAGGCTGAAGCTAGAAAGCCTTCAGTGAGTAGGGAGGATGGGGGTATCTTTCCATTCCGTGCTTGCTCCAGTTGTCTCTCACTTGCTAATGCTGCTTCTCTGATCCCTACAGGGCAGAACAGGAATAAAAGGAAGATCCTAATCAGTTGGTGCCATTGTTACCTGGCATTGTGGCCATCTGATGGCAGATGGAAACATTTTTGTGGTTATTGGAGAGTCTCAACTTAGCTATTTCCTGCTGCATCATTCTTGAGCAAAGATAATCCACCTGCCACTGAATGATTACCACCACGTTCCCCTGTACACCCCACACAGCCCTCGCCTGCCTCCGGCTTCTAAGGGTGAATCCTTCCATGATAATCTGGCATGGCTTCCCCACCCCTCCCCTGCCACAGAGGCCTCCATTCTTGCTGTTTTGCCACATAACACTTTACCAGTTTCTAGCCTTTAAACTTCTCCAGGCCAGAATCTGGCAACTGTCTCTGGACCTCCCAAAACATCTAGGCATCCCAAAGTTCTCCCAAGGACTCTCAAATTATGCTCACCTCCAACCCAGTGGAGGCCTGGAGCTCACGAGTTTGCACAGCTGCCAGTGTGGGCACAGTGGGGACACATTAGTGTCTTTGAATAATTCTCTTCATCTTAAACCAAGGGAAGGGAGGCCTAAAGAGGATTTTTCACAGAGAGCAATGGTTCTCGATGAGAGACAGTGCTGTCTCCTTCACCCCCTTCCTGAAGACATTTGGCAATGTCAGGAGGCATTTTCGGTTGTCACACATGGAGGGGTGCTGCTGGCATCTAGGAGGCTGAGGAGCAGGGATACTGTTAGACATTCTGCAACGCACAGCACAGCCCTCCATAACACAGAACCATCTGGTCCAAAATTTTAATAGTTCCAAGATTGAGAAGCCTAGTCTAGGACTTCTCTTGATATGATGTTGGCAGGAGGGGAGAGGTGTCTGCAGGACTAACTTCATGAGCCTTAGTCAAGAATAGAAAAATATCCCGTTAGGTAGCCTTTGTTGTTTGTATTAAGAACTCCTGAGGGAGAGTGGCTCCTGGACGGATTAATCTCTCAGCTCAGTGATGTCTTCAAGGACCCTTTTGTGAGGGCAAAGACTTCTTTCCACTGTGCCATGCTCACTGTGCCAGCCCATCTTCCTAGGCTTGCTTCCCTCATGCTTCCAAGATAGCTGCTCCACCTCCAGGTATCACTTCCAACTATAAGTTCAAAGGCAGAAAAGGGAGATCTTCCTCCTGACCTTTTTAATCTAACCAACAATGATAGCCATTCCCATCCTCCAGCTGATCTCCCCTCATGCTTTCTGGCCAGCGTTGCATCACCTGGCCACATTCAGACTTTCTGGAGGCAAGTGAAAGGAGAGTACCCTGCATGGCTTTCACAAATCACAACTTACCCCTGGGGCTGGAGAAGGGCCCAGCCTTTCCAGAGCAGTATGGCTGCCATTACCTAAGACCAAACTGTCTTCCTGGTGGCAAGAACAAATGAGGAATAATAGCTGTCACGCAGGAAATCAACAGTGTCTGCCACATCTCCATCCAGTTTCTCCAGCCTTCTCTTGCAGCTTGGACAACTAGATTCTCACATAGAGGTTCTAGGGGAGTGGTTTCTCCACCTTCAGCATGAATTATTATCACCTGGAAAACTTGTTAAAAAGAAAAAAAAAAAACTTACAAGCGCTCTGTTCCCACACCAGCCCTACCACCCAGAATATCCATAATGGAATCCATGAGTCTCTATGTTTAAGAAGTTTCACTCATGATCCTGGTGCCCACCAAAGTCTAAGGATAGCAGCTGTAGTACAAATCTTGACCCTCAGCTGAAGAGCTTTGAGCACCTATAGCTTGAAGCCCAGGGATACTGAAAGTCATGCACTTCTGCTATGGGTCTAGAGCTTGTGTTTCAAATTAACTACATGGATCCCCAAATCCAGACTCCATGTATGCTGCAAACCTAACAACTTAACTCCTTCTTTAGTACTACTACTATAATTGCTAATTACTATTATTACTGTTGTTGTATATATTTCTTTATTATCACATTTACTATTTGTTAAACTCTTGCCATATGCTGGATACTGTACTAAACACTTGACATCATTAGTAAAGTGCGCTATTGTGGTAGCTCACTTGAACTACCACTAAACACTTGACATCATTAGTAAAGTGCGCTATTGTGGTAGCTCACTTGAACTACCACAATACCATTCTAAGTGGTATAATTTAAAAAATATATCTGGTCTTTGTTCCCAGTTCCAGGCACAGAGCTTTAAAAACTCTGGGAATTTCCTGAGTGATAGGAATGTGTTTGTTATGCTAATGAGGTGGCTCCTGGCAGTTTCCCTGGATAGATTCAGGATGGAAGCTGTTCACCAGGAAGACCAATCACGTGATTGCAGAGCTGGAACTTTCAGCACTCTCTTCCCCAACTCTGGAGAGGAGAGAGGTACTGGAGAATGAATTCAGTCCCTTGACCACTGATTCAACCGATCAAACCTACAGAATTGAGACCTCAATAAAAGCTTTGAACAGTGAGGCTCTAGGAGCCTCCTGGTTGGTGAATATGTTCCCTGGATTCCACAGAACAGAGACTTCTGTGGTTGGCACCCTTCCAGACCTTGCCCTATGTTTCACTTCATCTGACTGTTCATTGCATCCTTTAAAATAAAATGGTAATCATAAATATAGTGCTTTCCTGAGTTGTCCTAGTGAATTATCATACTGGAGAAGGGGTCATGAGAGCCCCTACATTTGTAGCCAAGTTGCACAAAAGTATGAGTATCCTGGAGACCTTAAGTGCAGCTGACATCTGAAGTAGGGACAATCTTGTTGGGAACCCTCCCCTTTAACTTGTGGGATATGACACTAACTCCAGGTAGTTAGTGTCAGAATTAAATTGAATTGTTGGACACCCAGTTGTGGGATAATTGGTGTTGAAATGCACTCATATAATCATACGACAACAGCTTTATCAAGGGGATTGTTACTCCCATTTTACAGATGAGAAGCTGAGAGACTGAGAGTGGTTTTACCTTCCCATGATCACATAGGAGGAAGCAGTAGAGCTCAAACTGAAGTTTAGAACACAACAGAGAGAACCACTCACATTTTGTGCATGTGAATGACATTCCTGCTGTTGTTGTGTAATGCAGATCCCTATAATCACTTCCTTAGCATTTGCCAAACTTGTCTGATCAGACTCACCTGGGGCATTTATTAAAAAGAGGGATTTCCAGGTCCCTTCCCTGAAGATTCTGATCCAGTACGTTTGGGGTGGTGCCTGGGACTTTTTATTTTTAACAAGCTCTCCAGGTGATTCTGACAATCAGGCAACTTTTGCAAACACAGCACTGTACTGCATCAACCAGCCTCCTTGCTTGGATATATCAATCTACCCTATAACCCAGCCCTTTTGTTGCCCAATTTCTTGGAGCATCTGACACACTCCTGTGCAGAGACTCTGAAGAGCTGGATATAGCCTTTTCCAATTTCCATACCATTACTCAATCCTACACTTGGAAGAGTTTTAATGAATCACACAATATGAATCCAACTCAGAATGTCCAAAGCCAAATCCGTCAACGTCCCTACTCCTGCTTCCTGCTCTTCCTCCTACATTATCTAACTTAGTGAATGACCCACTAGCCACCCAAAGCACCAAGCCAATAATCTTTGGTATATCCATGTCCGTGTTCTCTTTGACTCTTTATATCCTGGTCACCATTTCCTAGTGATTTCTACATCCTAAATAATACAACCCAGCTCCTCCTCTTCTTTTCCACTGCTTATATAATATCCCATTCCATTTCCACCTAGACCAGCTTTCTAAAAAGCTTTCTGCCTTCATTCTTTGCCCCCTACCCCCCAGCCCATATGTATACCACCCCATAGTAGGAGACCAATCATATATTCTGAAGGTGGTTGCAACAGCATCTCCCATCTCACATGTTCTAGAATCTTGCTACCTCCATCAAGAAATGGGATGTATTTCCCCTTTCCTTGAATATTGGTTCACTTTGTGACTGTCTTAGCCAACAGAGTATTCAAAGTGACGCTCTATAACTTCTTAGGCCAACTTCTAAAAGATGACTCAGATACCATCTTGCCTACTAGGACACTCACTCTTGATATCTAAGCCCTCATGTAAATAGTCAACTGTCCTGAAATTCCCATGCTGGGAGGAAGTCCAAGCTAGCATATGCAGAGAGACAACAGGGAACAGCCCTGTGACTACACAAAGAGAGAGATGTTCAACCAATCCCCAGCTTCATCAGCCCTGCATTGGTCCAACTCTAGCCCCTGGGTACAACCACATGACAGACCCCAAACCAGAATTGACCAGCTGAGCCTTTTCCTAATTCCTGACCCAAATACATTATCTGAGACAATAAAATAGTTGTTGTTTGAAACCAGAAAGTTTTGGCAGTGTTTTTTTTTTTAATAAAGCAATAGCTAAACAGAACCTTATTTAATAGGTACAATGGCCAGAATTGTACAAAATAATACTATTCAAAATGTAGTCCCTGGGGAGAGTAAACTGTTTGTTACCAAGATTAAGTGGATAACTTTAGAAAAAATAAATTTAACAATGTTTATTTGAGCAAAGAACAAGTCATGAATGGGGCAGCACTCAGGACCAGAAGAGGTTTTGAGAGCTGCACTCTGCAGCATGGGGAGTGAGCTTTTATAGGCTGAACACGGAAATGAAGTGCAGAAATAACTTGGTTCATTACGGAAAGGCATTTGCCTTACTGGGGCATGATCTGATCAGTTAGATGTCTGTGATTGGCTGAAATTCAGCTATTTGTTACAAAAAATATGCTCCTTAAATAGGTTTTAGCTTGTTCAAGTACTAAGTTAGGTTGCAGTTTGTTACAAAAACATAGGGACAGCCCTAGGCTGACAGCCTTTGGTTTATTTTGCTTTAACAACAGTCAGTATGGAAATTGGGAGTACTTAGAATCTTTCACCAGGGTGAATGTATGCTTCTTGAATCTAGTCATTAAAAATGGATAGACCTGGGTTCAAAGAGCTGTCAACTTTTGACTGGTTGATCAGACACAGCCTCTTACAGAAACTACACTGCACTGAAAGGACAAAAAGGGGTTGTAGGAGGAGAAAGAACACCAGGCAGAGGCAAGCGTATGAAAGGGGTTCCTGTCTAATGCAAAAAAAAAAAAAAAAAAGGGCAGCATGTCCACAGGACTGAAAGAAAGTAAGGTGTCCTTAGACAAGAGCTTGCTTTAGGAATCCCTTTAACTGCAAGCAACAGAAAACCCTACTCCAGTGGCTTAAACAAACCATGGTTTGTTTTTCTCATTGTATAAGAATAGCATCAGTGACACTCTCATGGCCTCTTGGCACTGGGCAGTTCTGGGCACGTTAGCCAGTCCTCCAATTGCTAAAACTTGCAACTTTTACACTGCCTTTGCCAAAGTCACAGAAGATGTCCCCGCCCTCAGTTGGCATAACTCTGAGGTGTGTGTCCTACATTGGTCCTGCAGTTCCCAGCAGGACTAAGCTGCAGTTGCCCACAAGGGATTGTACTTAATGACTCATTCTATATTGGCTTACTTCCCCTCTTTGTCTCATGTTCTCTCTCCCTTATCAGTGTTTCCTGACAACACTTACCAAATAAACTAATTGCATCTTATGAAGCTAATACAGCATGAGTGAGATGGAACGTGGTAGGTGATAATGCCGTAGAAAGAAACAGGGATCTGAAAGACAGAGTGGCAAGGACTTGTCCGAGGAAGACAAAAACTCCTGTAGCAGAGCTGAAATGAGACCCTGCACTTAGGATAGTAAAAACAATCTTGGTGGCCCTTCCTACAATGGCTTTACCTGAATTCTTACTTCTCAGGACTTACTCTTATCAAGCAGCACCCATCAGAGAGCAGTTCTGAAACTGAGACTACCAGATCAAAAACAAACAAGTAAACAAAAAAAGACCCATAGGAGCTGGGAGTGCCCATCCAAGTACATCCACATCATCCAGATTCATGTAGAAAACAGAGGCTTTGAAGTCAAACAGACTGGTTAGCACACACCTCCTCTGTTTGCTAGTTGTGTGACTAAAGGCAATTTCTTAACTACTCTGTGCCTCCTCTCTAAATATCAATGTGCTAATAATTCCGCCTCACTGGATCATTTCAAAATAAAATGCGTAACATCGATAGATGCCTCAGTCTTGCCTAACACACAGTAAGTGTTCAATAACAGCCAGCCTTTTTTGCAGTCTCTCCACACACTCTTTCACAACTGAATGAAAGATCAAGCAAAGATGTATCAGCCAAATAATCGACTCCATTTGTCTGGCGCGCCTCAGCCCACTTGCTTCACATGACTATTTCTATGAGGCTAATACCTCATTACAATAACATTGTACTCTAATACCAGTGGGCCCATAAACAGAGGCCCAGCTAAAATCAAACCATTATAATCATGGCCCAGATTTAATCACTGGCTAGTGGGCTCCCCAGTGGTTTCCCCAAGAGCCAGGCAATAGTCAAATAATCAAACTGCAGATGCTGGGATAGCAAATCGGCTTAAATTTAAACAGTGGCAGAGACCCAAATACAGCGGGGAGAAAAGAGACATGAGGAGGGGGCGATGTAGATTCGCACAGTGTTGGAATTTCCCTTTCATGGCCTCCCTAGTTAATTGGCCCATAAAATAACTAGGCTTGTTAATGAATAATAGGCTCATTCCTGAGAGGCACCTAGGTTAGGCAGTCGCTCTGGGCCTACTGGCTATGGACCCTGCTGTAAGAGCTGAAAGGGATCCCAAGGGCAACATGAAGGCAGAGGCATTATGATCTCCATCCTACTGAGAGACAGGTACTCAGCTACTTAGAAAGAGGATCCTGAGTCACAGAATCAATACTGAGAGGGAAGCAGAGGCAGGTCCCTTCTGGGGGGTTGAGGGAGCCAAAGTTTATATAATCAAGGGACCCTCTTTGAGAAAAATCAGACAAAACCGCATAGAAAATATGCTCAGCTATCCAGCACCACCTTGTATGACAGCGTGACCAAACCTTCAGACAGGACCTCAGCCCTGGCTGACATGTTGATCACAGCCTCGTGAGAGAGAAAAGCAGAGAATTCAGCTAAGCCGTGTCCAGATCCCTGACCTCAAAAATTGTGAATAATAAATGTGTGTTTAAGCCATTGTTTGTTATAATTTGTTACATGGCCGCAGATGACTGGTGAATGGAAGAGGATAAAAAGGAAAATACCAAAGTTATTTTGCTAATCAGGTGGGGCAAACCTAGAAACGTTACTTTATTATGCACTCAAATTTTTATACAATTATTGGGAAGGTACTTTGGAGGTGGTTTCATCAAATTCCTTGACTTTTAACTAAAATTGTAACTGCACTAAAACCATCTGCTTCATTTTTTATGTCACAAAGTTGTGAGTTTTCTTACATGCCATGGACTCCCAGGTGGAAGGTCTTGTAACCAGAGCATGCCCAGATGAACCAAGTGTACAACCATGGGAGGAACCTAAGTGCTCGGGCAGAGAAGCAGGGACTGAATTAAGAGGTGGACACCAATGGCAGGATTCAGTCATGTCAAGCCCTGGCATTACCCCATGGTAGAATCCAGTCAGATCACCACTTCATTGCAAGATCCAATCAGATCATACCTCATTACCCTATGCTTATAAAACTTACCCCAGCCCTCAGCTCATAGAGACAGATTTGAGCATCTCCTCCTGTCTCCTTGCCAGTTGACTCAAAATAAAGCTTTTCTTTTCTAAAAGAAAAGAAAAGGAGACAGCTTTTCCTTTCTAAAAGCTAGTGCCAGGGTATTGTCTTCTATGCACATCTGGAAGCCAGTTCATTGATTACTCAGTAACAAAACGAAAGCTTAGGAGACCTGTTTCAATTAGTAGGTAAGATTATTTTCTACTTTGTCTATCAACCATTCCCAAGTCCAAGACTCCTTGAGTTGTGTTTAAAACATATTTTCCTTCCAAAATATTAATCATCTCACTACATTCTAGCTTATCTTTTACTTAGGAAAGAAGTTCATTTCATTTCAGCTTCTGTCTAAAATTATCACAAGTTTTGAGTCAGTGATGTTAAAACGAGCCTGTCTCATGAGTCAATAATCAGAACCCTCACAGTGAGTTCTCCATTCACTGTTAGGAGACATCATAGAATATAGACTTGGAAGGCACACTGGCAGTCATGTAATCCAAGTTAGCTCAGTGTAGGAGTTCTGGCCAAGGAGACATAAAAGGAAATGACACGTATATCATCCAGAATTAATACTTAAATAAAATCGGCATACTTTTCTTCATTTTTGTCCTCTTTCTTGATGGCTGAAATGGTTTGATTCTGGAACTCAAAGTGCCATCTTGGAGCATGATGTAAAAATTATTCATTGAAGATACAACAATAAAATGATGAATCTGGCTGGAAGTGGTGTTCATGCCTGTAATCCCAGCACTTTGTGAGGCTGAGATGGGCAGATTCACATGAGGTGAGGAGTTCAAGACCAGCCTGGTCAATATGGTGAAAATCTCATCTCTCCTAAAAATACAAAAATTAGCTGGATGTGGTGGTATGCACCTGTAATCCCAGCTACTTGGGAGACTGAGGTGGGAGAATCACTTGAACCAGGGAGGTAGAAGTTGCAGTGAGCTGATATAGTGCCATTGCACTCCAGCCAGGGTGAGACTCCATCTCCAAAAAAAGAAAGGAAGAAGAATCTGAAATTCCTTATGATCATAGAGCTGCCAAAACAGCCCTCCCTGCTCCCTTCTAGACTTCTTTGTTTTAGACAGAATAAAACTTCTATCTTGTTTAAGCAACCATTAATTTAAATTTGAATTTTGGGTCACTCAAAGCTGAGCTAATCTTAATACATTCTTTTTCTTCCTTTTTAAGATAAGGAAAATGAGATTCACCAGGATTAAGAATAAATCTATTTCTTCCTATTACAAACTAAATGCCTTCTATCCCTCCCCACCCCTGTAATTCATATGTTGAAACCCCAATTGAATTGACAATGTGACTGTATTTGGCGATATGACCTTTATGTAATAAGAAGTACTTCTTATGTAATAAGAAGTACTTAAATGAGATCATAAGTGGAGTAGCTGGGGAGACCTGATCCAATGAGATAAGTTTTCTTATAAGAAGAGACAACAGTGAGCTCACTTGCTCTCTCTTCAACATGTGAGGACACAGCAAGAAGGCAGCCACCTGCAAGCCAGGAAGGGAGCCCTCACCAGAAACCAGCCCTGCCAGACTTTGATCTAGGACTTCCAGCCTCCAGAACTGTGAAAAAATAAATTTCTGTTAAGTCACTCAGTCTATGGTGTTTTGTTGAGCGACTAATATACTTGCACAGATTAGTCCTCCCTATAGATAAAGTTGCTAGCCAGAATCTACAGGGCTACAGGGCGGACTAATCTGTGGAAATATATTAGAGTCTATGAGGGTCCTGAATATTGACCATTAAGACAGACTCATTTTAACATTGCTGACTCAAAACTTCCAATAATTTCAGGCAATTTTAGTAACAGTATGTCATCTATTTTTTCAGGATAAATAATACTTCCAGTTTTCTTAATGATTCTTCAAAAGAATAAAATGTCTAGGACTTTTACCAGGTGGGTGGGTCTCTCCAGAATATAATGAAATAGATTGGCTCTATTAGATTTATGAACTATATGAATGATCCTCTCAGGCATTTTCACCAAACATTGAACTTCCTCTTCCCAAATATGATTCGGGGCAGAAGGAAGGTGACATCCATGGAATCTTTAGGCTTGTCTTTCCAGGCTAGGTTCTCGGGGTTTCAAGAAAGAGATAGACATGCATCAATAACTTCCAGTGATGACACTGCAAGCAGCCTTGGAAATGTAAGGTATTGGGCGGAAATCTCACACTCTTAATAAACAGTTCAATAACCCCATCTTATTCCTTTTACTGTCAAATAGTTTCAAAGCAATGGAAAATATTGCCTCCCAAGACTCAGGAAGTAATTTAAGTCAAGGGACCCATCTTCTCTAAACTAAGCCAGCATTTGCTCTTTCTGTAGGAAAGAGAATTTTGATTGTCCAGTATCCCTTCCATTTGGGGATGCACAGATCTCCCACTCCAAGAGCTATCATGAAACTGTCAATCCCCCTACTCCAGCCACAGGGGAGAGCCAGTGATCCACAATGGCCGGAGACTTTGTCTCTCTAGCCACAGTGATTGGACCACAGCAGACACATGACCCAAGCCAGGCAAATTAGTCTTCACTGAGACTTTACTGCCAAAGCAACCAGGAAGATAATCTCCTGTTTTGAGGGGTCTTGGGAAGATATATGAAGTTAGAACTTCTAGTGGCCATCTTCCTCCATCACAGGAAGTTAATCTGTCTGTAGGAGAAGGGAATGCAGCCAAATGCAGAGGGGAAAAGAGCAAAGAGATGGGGAGAAAGACAGAGTATACTCTGAAGATGGTTGATGCCTGGATCCAGATATGCCTGAAACTTACATTTTGACTTCCTGGTTACATGAGCCAATAAATTTGCTTTTTCCTTAAGCTAATATGGCATAGGTGTTTTGTTTTGCTTTTCTGTCATTTATATCAGAAAGAGTTCTAATACACTCCCCGAGATATGATCTGACCGAATGTTTTGGTACCATTTGTTCGGGGGAGGAGCACTGTTGCCAGCACTCTCTCACATTACCCCACACTGACATGTGGTGGGTCTTTCTTGCTGCCCTTGTCTTCTGGCTTCCCAACCCTCAGCTGCCAAACAGCATGGGTGACCACTCCTGCAGACCCCTGAAGAGCACAGTGCCCACACCATAGCGTTTAAAGCAGGATAAGCATAGTTGGAGCCACTTTGCTGAAGTCTAGCTCAGGTACCTTTAAACTGGCAAATACAGTTATCTAAGGGAGAGTGAGTGGACACTGCTGAGCAGATTCAGCAAGAGGGAGCGGCTGAAGTTTTCCTGTTGCCCTGGCAGGCAGCTTCCACAGGTGGTTCTGCATGTCCAGCATTTGCTCCAGAGAGAGATGCAGCTTGTCTGTCTTGGCTCATGTGTATGTTGTGGAAAGGGTTGGGGAGGAGGAGGAAGCCCCAATATTGACAGACACAGAGAAGTGAAGCTGGCTTGCATCTGAAATGCTCAAGCCCTGTGACACGCCACTGAGGGCACTGGCTCCTGAGGGAATGCACATTCCTACATGTTTGTCTGACAGCCCAGCACCAAGAAACAGAGCCACTCTAGGGCCCCATGTCACCACCCCAGCCTTGTTAGTGACAGTACATCTGGGAAACAAAAAAAAACTGACCTTGATGGCATTTCCTTCCGCTTTGACCTGTGAGGGGCTTTCACAGATGTCGACTCATCTGAGTCTCACACCAAGCATGAGAGCAGAAAAAGGGGAGAGGGCAGGGGTGAGCCTCTCCCATGTTTTACGTGAGGAGACCGAGGTTAAGAAGATGAAATCTCTTTTGCAAAGCCACATGGGCAGCCCTGGGCCTTACTCCCCCTGCTTTGGCTTTTCCAAGTTGTACCTCACCTTGGCCATCTGATCCACCCACTCCCAAAATCCATGAAAGCCAAAGCAATTCCTGCATTATCTTTCCCAGCCTGGGAATGAGGCAGGAATTTCATCAATACACACACACAAGCAACCCACCCCAACACACATGTATTTATATACACATACATCTATTCACAGCCATGTAGATTCATTCATGTGTTCACATTATATATGTACCTATATGCTATACATTCATGAATATAGGCTTAACACAAACATATACACAAATATGCATATGCACAGCATGAACACACACACACACACACACACACACACACACACAGGGTGGAGTTAATACCCTGGCACCCTCCTTAGGTAAGTTCACAATACTCCTAGAACTGATGCCTGAATTCCTCCACTGAGCTGAGCTATTCAGCCTGCAACACCCCCCAGATTCCAGCAATCTTGTCCAAGATCAAAATCTGAGCTTTTCTTTAGTTACATTCTCTCACAGATGCTCCAGAGCTATAGTACTGTCACAACAGCCAGACTAAAACCTGTCACCAACATAAATAGAAATTCAATGAAGAGGAGGGTATAATCCAGTGAAAGACCATGGGACCATTCACTGCTACCAAAGCCAGACAAGGGGAGCACACAAACAAAAAAAAACCATAGTCTAATTTCACCAACCCAATGCAAAATTCCAAATAAACACTGACAGGTCAGATTTAGAAAACTATAGACTGTCTTTATCAAACTAATTCAAAGTTCCAAATAAATATTAACAGATAACATTTAGAAAACTATTGTCCATCTTCACAAAACTAATGCAAAATTCAAAGTAAATATCGACAGGTCAGATTTAGAAAACCATAGTCCATATTCACCAAACTAATGCAAAACTCCAAATAAATATTGACAGGTCAGATTTAGAAAACTACAGACCATTTTTATCAAACTAATGCAAAATTCCAAATAAATATTTGTGGATCAGATTTCAGAAACCATAGTCCATCTTCACCAAACTAATGAAAATTCCAAATAAATATAAACAGATCAGACTCAGAAGCATAATCCAAGAAACAGGAAGGAAGGCATCTATATAATTCACTACATTAATTTAGTTAAAAATATTTAGTATTACTTGAATACTTACTTTTTGACAATGTAATATTGACTCAAGTACAGAGCAACAGAACAGAATAAATGATGAATATAACTAAGCCTATATATATATTAATGGAAGAGGCGATTTCAGAAATAGAACCATAAATAGGGATATACTTTCATGATAACGGTGACCATTTAAATTAGAAGAGAAAGGAAAGACTATGCAATACATGGTATTGACAAAACTGCTCTCTTACAAAGCGAAAAATAAAATTAGATCCTACTCCACACCATTCAAAACAACAAATCCCAGATTCACTAGAGTTCAACATAGAAACCAAAACTACAAAGTACACTCCATAACAAATGAATTTAGACACAACCTGACCAGTGGCTGGCAATTAGTTCTCATTTTCAACAGCTTGGTAACACCGACCCCACACTTTAAGTGACAAAATACGTTTTGGGTTTCGCTTCTAGCATTATGGTGGGATTTTTAGCATTTGAGAAGAAAACATAGGAGAGTGTTTTTACAACCTGGAGATGGAGAGAAGACCTTCCTAAGCAAGACACAAAACGCAGCAGCTGTAACAGGAAAGATTGACAGATGTGACTGTATCAGAGTTTCAAGCCCTTTCAAATTTAAAACCAACAAGTTAATAAGCAAAACACTACACACAATCCAAACATTTTTCAATAGCTAAATCATTAATATTTGATTACATTAACATTCGATTACAATAATTAAACTGGATGACATAATTTGTCATACAACCGTTTTACAGACTCTTAAATGGTAGTTACAAAGAATGTTGCAAACTTACACGTACTGGTATGAAAAAGTCTCTATGACATAGAGCTAGGTGTCAAAAACAAGTCACAAAACCAGCTAAATAGGTAGGTAGATGAATAGATTAGATAGGTAGATAGATAGATATGTAGACAGAGAGAAAGAGAGACAATAGAGCCCATTCATTTTTTAAAAAGTGTTTGAAAATGATTATGACGCTTCATAGAAAATGGACTATACTCATAGTGAACTGTTCATGGTGATTATCTCTAAAGAGGAGAATGGGGTCAATAGATGAGGGATGGACTTAATTTTTCATTCTATACACTTATGAATCGTTGAGTTTTGACAAAGAGAATGTATTCATGGATTTTTGTGTGATATATAAAAAGCAAAATCATAACATTTGGAATAAGTTCAGCTGCCATCCTGGTTCAAGTGTTTATTAGCTTCCTAACCTACAGCAATTCGCCTATCAAAATAAGAACACCTACCTCACAAACATGTTATGAGCAATGAATAAAGGAAATTATAAGCAGTACTACACTACTGCTTATTGAGCACCCACTGTATACCAGGTTTTTAAAATGTACTATTGCCTTTTAAATACACTATCCTACTGACTTACAGCGTAGTAAAAGCCTCATAAGGTAGCTATGGCGTTTTGCATGTCAGGAAACTGAGACCCAGAGAGGTGAAGTAAATTGCCCAAGGTCACAGAGCTAGTAAGTAGCAGAGCTGGCATGAGACCTGGTCTTTCCTGCTCTAAGACCAGTGCCAGTTCCTCCCACATTCACCACTCAAGGTCCTTTCAATTTTTTTTTTCTTCTAAGAGGGGTGGTGCTTACACTGGGCTTAGGCAACACCCTAGAATAAACCTCAGATCAGCTGCACTACAGCCCCCAGCCTAGACCCTGCAGAAGGGGGACCAGGAATTACTGACTCAAAGCCGCAGCCGATTACTCACAGAGGATGTCTGCAAGCTCCCATCTCCCACTTCCTCTGAAATAGATAACAACAGCTATTTTAGCCTGAAATGCCACTGGCATAAACACATGAAAAGTCATAAATCTGGACTGATAAAAACTCATTGTAAAAATAGCAGTCAGGGATTTGCATGATAAAACCCCATACCCTGCTCTAGCCAGCTGGGACCACCATTCTGGAGACGCCCAGCCAAGGAAGGGAGAAGAAGCGATCAGTACCACATACAGTAGGAGACTAATCAGAACTTTCCTTGCCGGAAGCTGAACAGACATTTAACACCAGGAATGGCTAACTGCATATTTTGAATTGTTTAGAGCAGCATACACAGTCTGATTTCTGTCGACTCCAAATTTTCAGTAAAATCTGATATACCTACAAAGATTGACTAACCATTTTCAAAGGCTTATTATGTGCTAGAAACCATTCTAGGAATGTCCACAAATTAATCCATCTAATTCTTACAATAACTCAATTATTATTCCAATTTCCCAGAGGAGGAAACTGAGGCACAGAGAAATTTGGTAAGTTTCCCAAGGTCCCAAAGCTAGTAGTAAGTGACAGGCCCAGGCAGTGTGACTTCAGAGTCCTAACTGTTCACCATCATTCCATATTTCCTCTCAAATACTTAGCATGGGGATAGGAGGGGGTGCATCAAAATCAAAGAAGGGGCTGAAAGTCAGGTCTGGGTTTGTGTAGTGTAGAGAGGTTAGTCTCAAGCAGAAAAGGACCCTGAGAATGTCAAGAATACTCAGAAATCTGGAGAGGAGGTCTGGCGCAGTGGCTCACGCCTGTAATCCCAACACTTTGGGAGGCCAAGGAGGGTGGATCACCTGAGGTCACGAGTTCAAGACCAACCTGGCCAACATGGTGAAACCCTGGCTCTACCAAAAGAATACAAAAATTAGCTAGGCAGGTGGTACACACCTACAGTACCAGCTACCTGGGAGGCTGAGGCAGGAGAATCACTTGAATCCTGGAGGTGGAGGTTGCAGTGAGCTGAGATCACACCACTGCATTCCAGGCTGCACAACAGAGCAAGACTGGAAGGAAAAGAAAAGAAAAGAAAGAAAAGAAAAGAAAAGGAAAGGAAAGGAAAGGAAAGGAAAGGAAAGGAAAGGAAAGGAAAGGAAAAGAAAAGAAAAGAAAAGAAAGGAGGAAAGAAAGGAAGGAAGGAAGGAGAGAGAGAGAAAGAAAGGAAGGAAGGAAGGAAGGAAGGAAGGAAGGAAGGAAGGAAGAAAGAAAGAAAGAAAGAAAGAAAGAAAGAAAGAAAGAAAGAAAGAAAGAAAGAGGAAGGAAGGAAGGAAGGAAAGAAAGAAAGAAAAGAAAGAAAGGAAAGGAAAGAAAGAAGAAAAGAGGGAGGGAGGGAGGGAAGGGAGGGAAGGGAAGGAAGAAAAGGAAGGAGGGAAGGAAAGAAATCTGGAGAAGGGGGTTGAACTGCTGAGTGGATGGAATGAAGTTTCAAGTCAATCTGATCTGGATCTCAAGGGCTGTGGAGCTGTTTCTGAAAGAATTTATCACTTTCCTTCCCTCAGATCTCTCTTGGTAGTCAGTCCTAATGTGTGCTGGGTAGGGCACAAGTCCCTTGGCAGCTGGGCTCCCCCACTTCGGTGCCTCTTTTAGGGCTCAGTTCTACTATACCTTTGTTCTAACTTGGTTGTGTTGGGATTTAAAGGGATTAATCTCACCTCTGCCTCACTGCCCCCAGGGAAAAATACATCTAGAACTATTAATACAGAAGTCTGATGGAGGACATACTATCAGCTATAATCTTGGTGCTGCCTAATTAGAGAACACAGCCACTTTTCCCTGGTTAAATAGGTTCCTGCAGCTTCTCCCTAAATCAAGCCCAAAGCTATTCAGTGGAAATTTCTGTGATGATGAAAATGTCCTATATCTGATCTGGAGGTGTTTACCCCTTGACAGAAAGCTGGAGTTGCAGAATACAGCGCCTGCACTCTGCACTCCCTGCATGTAAATGGCAACCCATGGAGTTTTGCAGGGCACTACCTGAGCAACTGTCGAGAGCTCTGGGAGAAAGCCAGACAGCCCATGAGGAAAGGAGAAAGAGAGGAGGAGGTGAACACCAGTCAGATTAAGCTCTCCTCATCCCTTAAGGGAAGATTCAGCAAGAAAAAAGTAGGAAGCACATTACTTCCAAATAATCTACCTCTTGGAAAGTGGGGCAAATATTCCTCATGAACACATGAGAATAGGGGAAGAAATTTCTCCTAAAGAACTATCTGGGTCAAAACACCCAGCAACTATTTGGCTGGAGGGAAGATTCCTTTCCACATCACAGCATACCCAAGACCCCCGACCCGCCACCACCACCAGCACCACCACCAGATGCTCTCAGGACTGACGCAGCCAGAAGACTGATAAGCCCAAAAGTCTTTCACTGGCTAAGATCACCCTTTGCCCACAAAAATGTTGTGTGGGGCCGCTATGGAGGGCTGAGTGAAACCAGCATTCTTCACCCCTCTCTCCGCCTTAGTCCAGTTAGCCACGGCCCTCCGCCCTTAAAGAAACAGAGTCATAATTTTAGCCACATCGTCCCTACTACCTAGTGCCTCAATAAACAGAATTTCTCCGGCTTCATCCGCACGCAGTCAGGGAAGCTCAAACTCCCATCACATCCCTCCCAATGAGTTCGAGGAGTCCAGGGGTGCCAGGGGCTCCAGGGGCTCAAGCATACCCACCCATGTCTCCTCCCAGCCAACAGGTAGCAGGAGCTGTTGCATTTCTCTCCTGCCCCAGTGGTGACAGCTCCTGCCCTCCTCACGTCCTGTCTGGGTCTGGTCAGCTCACGGGTTGACTCGGTCTTCATTTCAGCCCCTCTGAAATGCTACAGAGCTGAGCCGCCCGACAAGAGTCACTGACAATGAGTTCCCTTGGCTTTCCCGCCTACTTTGTGATTATCGCTTCTTTCTGGGTCTCTGCCTTGGACAGTAAGCAGTGCTAGGCAGATGACGAGACATGGAGATGACATGCATGTGGCTTGAGGGCAGGAGGAGGGAAGCTTTGGTGGACTGAGCATGATGTCTTCTCTGAGGAATAAGATTTGAGCTAAGATCTGAACAGTGAGACAAGGCAGCCATGCAAAGGGGTTGAGGCAAGAGCAGCCCAGGCAGAGAGAGCTTTGTGCAAAGAGCCGGAGGTCAGGACAGGCTGGCCTTTGTCTGAGTGACAGAAAGGAGACCAGTGTGTCTCCTTTCTTGTCCTTGTTCACTTAGCACACAGCGAACAAGGACAAGATTGAAATAATGTCCCTAAAATACCTGAGAGTTCTTAAGTGCTTAAATAAATGGCAGTTGCTTGCAAAGGCAAGTAGTGCACAGAGAAACAAACGTCTGTCTCCGTTTGAGTATCTTTTGATGAGGGCCTACTCCAGGCCAGCCACTGGGCTAGGGACTGTCTTGAGTGATTGTGGGGATCATATTGTGGTCATGAGAGAGGGATTGCTTTTATTCCCATTGTACAAATGGATTTTGCCCAGTTGAGCAAACAAAAACACAAAATGCCTCCTTAAATCTGAATTTCAAACAATAGATAGTCTTTCAGTTCAAGTATATGCCATGCAACATTTGGCACAAAATAATGCTTGGAAATGAAGCATGGAGAAAGGAAATACAATGAAGAAATGGTGTTTTACATTGAAATATGTATTTCACACCTAATAGGTGCCAGGTGTGGCCCAGTAAACAAAGATAATAAACGTCAGCCCTTGAGGAATTCCTACCATTGCCCTGAGAGCATTACAGTTCAGTCTTTCCGGAGGCAATGAGGTGATGAAAATCAAAATCCTTAAAAATGTTCTTATTTTTTGGCCTAGAAATTCCACTGCATGTGTCTTTCTGATATATTAGCTAATTTTGTAAGTTCCTAATATACATCATTATTATTTTTTTTTTTTTTGCAGAGCAGGCTACAATTGTAAAACATCAATTCTTCTATCAAGACAAATAACAAGCCAGGTGTAGTGGCTCACTCCTGTAACCTCAACAACACTATGGGAGGCGAAGGTAGGTGGAGCACTTTGAGCTCAGGAGTTCAAGAACAGCCTGGGCAACACGGTGATACCCCATCTCTACGAAAAATACAAAAATTACCAGGGTATAGTGGCCTGTGCCTGTAATCCCAGCTGTTCTGGTGGCTGAAGCATGAGAATCACTTGAACCCAGTAGGCAGAGGTTGTAGTGAGCCAAGATCGTACCGCTGCACTCCAGCCTGGGTAAGAGAGTGAGAGCGTATGAAAAAAAAAAAAGATAATACGAACACACACACACACACACACACACACACACACACACACACACAAAATGAAATCAAAAACAAATTATGTGGACTAATGTCCTTTTTTTAAATTAAAAAAAAAGTTTTATTTCCATAGGTTTTGGGGGAACAGGTGGTACTTGGTTTTATGAGTAAGTTCTTCAGTGATTTGGGAAATGTTGGTGCACCCATCACCTGAGCAGTATACACTGAATCAAATCTGCAGTCTTGTATTCATCACCCCCCTCCCACCCTTTCCTCTGAGTCCCCAAAGTCCATTGTATCATTCTTTTTTTTTTTTTAATAAAGACGGGGTTTTCACCATGTTGGTCAGGCTGGTCTTGAACTCCCGACCTCAGGTGATCCACCCGCCTTGGCCTCCAAAGTGCTTGGATTACAGGCGTAAGCCACCACACCTGGACTTTGCATCTTCATAGCTTAGCTCCCACTTGTAAGTGAGAACATATCATGTGGTTTTCTATTCCTGAGTTACTTCACTTAGAATAATAGTCTCCAGTTCCATTCAGGTTGCTGTGAATGCCATTAATTCATTCCTTTTAGTGGCTGAGTAGTATTTCGTGGTGTATATATACACCATAGTTTCTTTCTCCACTCATTGATTGATTGACATTTGGGCTGGTTCCATATTTTTGCAACTGGCAATTGTGCTGCTATAAACATGCGTGTACAAGTATCTTTTTTGTATTAATGATTTTTTTCCTCTGGGTAGATACCCAGTAGTGGAACTGCTGGATCAAATGCTATTTCTAATCTTAGTGTGGAGATTTCTAATGTTCTTTTGGTCATGATTAGGAACTGTTATGGTCTGACTTTTGTCCTCCCTCAAAAGAAATTATGTTAAAGGCCTAACTGTTAGTACAACCAGCCAAGATGAAGCCAGACATCTGAGGATCAAAAGTAATTCCAGTCACACAAAACTCAAGCATTCCCTTTTTTTTGATGCAGATATAATCCTGCCACTTTAATAACTAATAGCTAATTTTTTAAAAAGTTTGTAAAGCTCTTTGTAAATTTGATTAAAGGAACTGTAAAAGGTCCTCGCCAACATTGAGTAATATGTGAATATTCCATAACAAGCAATCATAGCTAGATAGCATTTTATAAATTCACGGCAGCATCTCAGGCCTCAGGCCAAGGAAACTCTGCTGTTTCACGTCACTATCTTCCATGGGCCCTGCCTTCCTCCCAAAGGCTGTATCGTCTCCTCACCCCATGGGCTGTGTTCTTTACAACCGGCACTGCCTGTGACCCACAAAATTCCCTTGAGACACAGGGAGAAGCTCTGAAGCTGAGGCAGTTCAGAAAAGCAAAATGTTCTGAAGGCTGGGAGAGAGGAGGTTATTCAGTTCACATAACCAACATCACTATCACCATTATCACAGCCATTGTCTCCTTCAGAAATTTATTGAGCATCTACTAGGCCCCAGATACACAGTGGAATACACAACATGAGAAACACTGGAAGTTTCTATCCTCCTGGAAGTTCCATCCTAGTGGGAGGGAGACCATCAAAAAACTCCAGGCCATTTCAGACAATGATACATGTTGTAAGAAATGCAGTAGCGTGGTGTGGTAGGGAGGAACTTGGATGAATTAAGGAGATGAGATAAGGAAATGAGAAGAAGCTCCACTGCAAGTGGGTTGAGGAAGAGCTGTGAGGCTGGAGATTCATGAGGAGAGTTCTCCAGGCAGGGGGAACAGCACAGGTCAAGGTCCTGACGTGGGAATAGGCTTGGCGTGTTTGAGTTGCTCAAAGAAGATTAGTGCATTTGTGCTGTATGCAAAGAACAGCAGGCAGAGGGTGGCAGTCAGGATGGGAGAGAGAGGAGGGGCTTGCAGACCTTGAGGAGGAGATGGGATTTTGCTCATAGCTCTTATTTATTGAGCACCAATTATGTTGCAGGCATTTTACAGACACTCTTTAAATTATCTTGATAACCACACAAGGTTGGTATAATGACTGCCATTTTATACATAAGAACAGTAACACATAGAGAGGTTTTAGAATGTGTTTATGTCCCACAGTAAATGGCAGAGCTGGAGTTTATAGCCATATTCATCCAACTCCAAAGCCATGCACCTCACCACGACAGCACGCTTGGTGAAAGATTAGGGATTTAGCAGTTATGGTGACTCTGCGTGCTCCCCTCTCCTTTTTCCTCTGCACATCCCCAACTGCTTGTGCCTCTTTGTTTGCTCTGCTCTTTCTCTCAGACAACTGTAGTCTGTGAACAATCTGAGGGTCAGGGCAAGATAGCCTCCTAGAGCCTTACATGAGTCTCAGAGGCCCAGGACTCTGCGTTAACAAGCAAAGCTGGAGGGGAACCTTTGTTCTCATGAAGTGACCTTTCATGCAGTGGCAGGAGCTGTCCTGGAGTGACACCCCTAGCTTCTTTCTGCCCCCTTTCTTGCCCCCTGTATTAGTCCATTTTCATACTGCTATAAAGAATTGCTCAAGACTGGGTAATTTACAAAGGAAAGAAGTTTAATTAACTCACAGATCAGCATGGCTGAGGAGGCCTCAGGAAACTTACAATCATGGTAGAAGGCAAAGGGGAAGCAAGGAACCTTCTTCACAAGGCAGCAGGAAGGAGCAGTACCGAGCAAAGGGGGAAGAGCCCCTTATAAAACCATCAGATCTCATGAGAACTCACTCGCTATCGCAAAAAACAGCATGGGGAACAGCCCCCATGATTCAATCACCTCCACCTGGTCTCTCCCTTGACACATGGGGATTATGGCGATTACAATTCAAGAAGAGAATTAGTTTGGGACACAAAGCTTAACCACATCATTCCCCAGGGAAGAAGGGAGACTTAACCTGATTGGTGAAGTTGAAAAGAAAGTCCTTTTGCCTTTCCTTCCTTCCTGTCCCCTCTCCTCCCCACCCCTTCTGTCCCATCCTCTTTCTTTCCCTCCCCTCCCCTGCTTTTCCTTTCTCTTTTTCTTTTCCTTCCCTCCAGTCTTCTCCCCGCCCCTCTCCTTCTCTTCCTTTCCCTCCTCTCTCTTCCCCACCTCTTCCCTTCTTTTCTCTTCCTTTCCCTCCCCTCTTCTTCTCTTCCCTTCTCTCCCCTCTTCCCCTCACCTTTTCCTGTTCTTTCCCCTCCTTTTCCCCCTGTCCCTTCCCTTTTCTTTCTTTCCTTCCTCTCCCCTCCCATCTCCTTCCCTCTTCTTCTTTTCCTCCTCCTTCCTTCTCCCCTTCACTCTTCCTTTCTCTTCCTTTCTCATCCCTCCCATCACCTTTCTTTCCTTTTCCTTTCTCTTGACACCACATGCTCTGCTCTGCTCTCCTACATCACAGTGAGGTGTCCCAGGGGCAGACTCTGACTTTGCTGGCACAGGAGGTCCAGAGCTGCCGACAGCCCAGTCGAAGAGTCCATCTGTTCCATGGTTAGTATTGATACATCCACTAGCCCACAATCTGATCCACAGCTAACTCACCTCCTGCTGTTTATTGAGGAACTAACAGTTGGAGAAATAACTGTAGGGGAATAATTCATGTTCAAGAGTGTGATGCCATTATTAGGCACCTACTGTATACCACCATAAAGCTGTAGCTTTTACGTTACTAACAGGCGATAGTCTTGGCCCAGTGTACCGGACTAGATTACTATGAGAACCAGCTGAGATAACACAGTGAATGACAAGATGGTCCATAAACCACAGAATCCTGTTAAGTAGGGTGGAGGGTGGAGGACATGATTAAGACAGCGATCTAGACACCCTGGGAGTACAAGTAGAATCTCAGAACCGGGACTAGCCAGAGAATGTGAGGGTACATAAAGGGGCATGAGGCACAGCCCGCCCTCAGCAGTACACAGCAGAAGAGGTACGGGCCTTTGGAGTTAGAGAGAACTGGATCAGAATCTTGGCAGCCCCATTTGCTGGCTGTGATATGAGCCAGTTCCTAGGTTTTGGGCCTAAGTTCACCTCAGTTTCCCCGTCTGTGAAATGGACAGGGCATCTGCTCCTCTGCACCCCAGCATCCATGCCCCTCTTCTGGCCATAGCCTCCCAGGTTTCCTTGAAGAGCCGCCTTCCCCCACCCTCAGTGATGTGGTGAAGCAGACTCCTCCCAAGTCCAGCATGGGCATTTGACACAGATCTACGCAGTTTGGCCATCAAATTCCCATAGCCACAGTGGGTTGTTCTGAAATGGACAGATAAGCCTATCCTCATTTCAACACTTCTATTGAAACTCTCAGGAAGAGAGAATCTCTTCTGTTTAGATTATAAAGTAAGTAAATTATAAAACTGGAGCTGCCAGAAGAAAAGTTGCCACAACAGACATCCTGATTGAGGAGGAAATACATGAAGATAGGACTAGGACTTGATATCTTCCTAACCCTGGATCCAGCCAGACCTGAAGTCCTTGACTTTTCATATACAAGTAAATGAGTTACTTTAATTTTCATGAAGCCAATTTAAGGTACCACCTGTAAACAAAAGTAATAGAACATTTAATTTAATAATAAATTCCAAGTGTTTATGTCATGGGATCCTTGGGGTGTCACTTCACCAGCAGGAAACCTCTGTGGCCAGCAGTGCCTTCTGTCTGAATATTGTTTGTACCTGCTGGACTTATTCCACCCACTTGGTCTAGTAGGCTGCTCTTGGCTTTCACTACTGGCCCAGACTCCACATCTGCCAAGGCTGAGCCAGGCACAGAGAGCAAGAGGTGTGTGGGCAAGTGAGTGCAGAGTCTGGCCACTGCACACAGCCAGGTACACCAGCTGCTGCAGCAGGGCAGGCAGCTCCAGGCACTGGCACAGGCACCGGCTCTGTGCAAGGTTGCAGCTGGACCAGACATACCACAAGTGGCTTCTGCTGCAGGCATCAGTGTATGGGCAGGGGAAACGTGATAGTGCCTGAAAGCTCAAAGATACCAGAAACCACAGAGCCCCAAAGAGGCTCTGGCTTGGGAGCCCCTAGGTCTAAGCTCCCTGAAGGGATGGAGCTCTACTCTCCTTCTTGTCACTTGCAATGTGACGAGCAGGAGGAGGTCTTTCAGCCCCACCATTCAGCAGGTCCTTAGCTCTTGTCCCACATCCAGGAAGAATGAGGTATGTGGATAACTAAAGGGTGAGCAAGGCAAAGAGGTGCTTTATTGAGCAACAGTACAGCTCTCAGGAGACTCAAAGTGAGTAGCTCCTATCTACAGGCATGTCATCCCAGTGAACATGCAACCCTCAGCAGAGAGGAGACTTGGAGTAGGTAGCCCCTATCTGCAGGCAGGTCATCCCAACCTGTGTGAGTCTGGCTGAATCTGGGTTTTTTATGGGCTCAGAAGGGAGGAAGTGCATGCCGATTGGTCCTTGGGCCACCAAGGGCAGGTCCAGAAAAAGTGCCATAAGTTCTCACTCTGGGCCACAGACTCAACCCAGAATTGGAAACCCAGCCCCAGGCTTCAGGCCCTCCCTGGCTTGAGGGTAGGACTTCACCAAAACCCACCCCTTTCTGCCCAGAAACCTGTCTGCCTCCTGCCATCAACAGGCTGTCCAAGGCACCCAGGCTGTTTCTGCTGAGGGGCACCTGCAGGCCTATGCAGAGTTGCCCTCAGCCCCCCACCCCCACAGCCTCCTTCCCATGCTCATCAGTCCCCAAAGTCCACAAAGGACTGAGGCAGCAGGGGGCTGGCATATCAGCACCACCCCAAGCATGCACAAACCCAGCAGGGTTGTGACAGCACTCAGGATTGGCCACAACTTTGCTTTGCCCCAAAGTGGGCACCAGGAGCTGTAAGAGGCCAAGCAGTGGGAATAGGCAATTTCAAGCCTGTGGGGGCAAGAAGATTCCTGAGCCCCCAAAAGCACAGGGATGCCCATACCTGGAATTGAACATAGGCAGCGTACACCCAGGGAGCACCGGGCTCCCACCCCACCAACTTGTCAGGAGGCAGGGCTCCCACCAGTTTCCAGACCCTGCTGGCTCTACAGAGTAAACAGCCCCAGTGGTGCCTCCCCCGCTGCAACTGGTGTCTTCACAATGGCTACTGCAGATAGGCCACTGCTGCCATCACTTAAGAGGCATGCCTGGTACACAGTAGTTACTTGATACCTGAAAGCAAAAGCCATATCTGGGATAGAACATAGGTGGTCTGATCTCACAGTCCATACATTTAACACAACGCAAGATTTTTTTCTGAGTTTCCATCAATGGAGTGCTGAATTCATTAGATGATAATCATAAGTGACATGAGAGGAATTCCTGAGATGCAATTCTTTCTCTCTCCATATGTATACACAAACAAACACACACATATATATCAAGAGAGATAATCGAGACATGGAGCCCAGAAAGTCTTAAATATTATTGAAGTCTGTAGCTGTCCATTTCCACACTGCTATAAAGAATTACCCAAGATGGGGTAATTTATAAAGAAAAGAGGTTTAATTGACTCACAGTTTCACATGGCTGGGGAGGCCTCAGGAAATTTATAATCATGGTGGAAGGTGAAGGAGAAACAAGCACCTTCTTTACAATGCAGAAGGAGAGAGAGTGCGTGCAGGGGAAACTGCCCCTTTAAAACTATCAGATCTCGTGAGAACTCCCTCACTATCATGAAAACAGCATGGAGGAATCACCTCCATGATCCAGTTACCTACCACCAGGTCCCTCCCTCAACACATAGGGATTACAATTTGAGATGACATTTGGGTGGGGACCCAGGTGCCGATTAGAAGCTCTGATTGGTTATCGGGGAGATCATAAAAAATCCTAAAATGTTATTTTATTACATAATCAAAAATATCTGACTCATAAATAGCAGAAAAATAGAAGTAGTTATTATCTACCAAATGATTTATTTGGAAGATAATGTCTTTGAAAACATGGATAGAAAAAGAATAAGAGGTCAGGCATGTTGGCTCATGCTTGTAATCCCAGTACTTTGGGAGACCAAGGTAGGAGGATCACTTGAGGCCAAGAGTTTGAGACCACCCTGGGCAACATAGCAAAACCTCATCTCTACTAAAAATAGAAAATAAAAAAATTTTAAATTAGCCCAGCATGGTGGTGCACGGCTGTATTCCTGACTACTTGGAAGGCTGAGGCAGGAGGATTATCACTTGAGCCCAGGAGTCTGAGGTTATAGTGAGTATGATTACACCACTGTACTCAGCCTAGGCAGCAGAGCAAGATTCTGCCTCTAAAAAGAAAAATGTAAAAGAATAAGAAAAAAAGGCCCAGGCATTGAAAAGTGTGGGACACTGATCAATTCCAACCTAGTTGCTTTTAACGGAGCTGGGAAATGATGAAAGCCAAATTCGATAAAACTACAAAAGGAGAAACTTGATTTCTCTAAATTCTCATCAGAAATTCATGAGGACAACACCAGAGGATGATGTACCCATACAAATGTATGTCTTTTTTTCTAACTGTATGCAGATTGAGCTTTCCAAAGAACTTATTATTATGGTAGACTACTTAGCCAACATTTTTAGATATGGAAATGTTGCCACAAAGCTGTACAAAATGAGCCTATGACCAGCAGAGAGATCCTGTGAAGCAAAAGAGCAAAATTACCAGCCTTCTTCATCCTGTTCAGACTTGGCCAAGAGTCAGAAGAAAGGCTGGCTTGGCCACTTCACACGGACCACTCACATGACATGGGCAAACTTGCACATGGAAATACACAAATCTTGACTGTAGCTGTTTGATTATTTGCTGATCTCCCTCCCTACACCTTAAAACTATAATCTCCTGTTTATAGATCCAGTGCCCAGCACCTTTCTTGCCTTACAGTGATCACTCCATAAATGTTTGTTAATTCATTTTTATTGAATATGACATTTGTCAACAATGATTAATGTAGAACTAAAGGACCAAGGTTCAAATCCTGGCTCTTACTGGCTAACTTTATGATCCATCGAGGCCACACTGCCTTGTCTGTAACATGAGTAAATTTGAAGTAAAATTTCTTATGCCATGTTGGTGGAAAGGTAGATGGTTACAGACATTTCAGAAAAATCTGTGAGCCCTGAGTTCGTATGTCCTCCTAGATACATATCCTAGAGAAATTATCTCTCCCCAGGTTTTATGGTAATGGCTTATGGTAATGGAACATGCTAGGAAAAATAACAGACTTAAAGTTATATGTAACCAATGTAGTCTATGGAATGCAATGGAGCAAAACGACGCAACAAACCATATATCTACAGAGCAATGTGGATAGATTTCAAAGGTGCAATATCAACATGCAAAACAAGCAAGCAATCCAGAAACACATAAAAAGATGTACAATCTGTCTTAGAGCAAGAAAAAATGCAAATTAAATCTGTACTGAAATGCTATTTTTCACCTATTCAATTGTTAAAAATATAAAAGTTCAACTTCACTGTTGGCAGGATTTTGGATTAATAGGCATCTCATACATTGCTGAGGAGATGCAAATGATACATCCCCTTTAGATATTTGGAAATATCTCTGTATTAATCCATTCTCATGCTGCTATGAAGAAATATCCAAGACTGGATAATTTATAAAGAAAAGAGGTTTAATTGACTCACAGTTCCACAGAGCTGGGGAGGCCTCAGGAAACTTACAGTCATGGTGGAAGGCACCTCTTCACAGGGCAGCAGAAGAGAGAATAATTGCCAGCAGGGGAAATCCCAGATGCCTATAAAACCATCAGATCCTGTGAGAATTCACTCACTATCATGAGAAAACCATGGGGAAAACACACCGTGATTAAATTACCTCCCACCGTGTCCCTCCCACAACACGTGGGGATTATAGGGATTAAAATTCAAGGTGAGATTTGTATGGGGACACAGCAAAACCATATCAATTTCTTAAAGTGATGTAGCACTTGTGCTTTGACCCTGCAGGTCCATTACTAGGAATCTACCCTGGAAATGCATCTCTACAATACAACATGCACCCAGGGTTATCCACAGTAGCATTGTCTGTAATAAAAGAATGCAAGCAACCTAAATTTCAAACGATAGGAAATTAGTTGGAGAAACTATTGTACATTGTCACAATGGAGCACCATGCAAATGTAAAAAGAATTTTAAAAATTCTATATACTGATTTGGAATAACTCCAGCTTATTTTCTTGGGAATAATTCCATCATATATGTATAGAATAATACCAGCATATATACACCCAGGTATAGAACACTGTTTATATGTGCACTATATTTCATGAAATAAGAAAGCAAGATGAGAATACATATGTATGTATGTGTATGTATGTGTTTACTTTTGCTCAAAACAAAAGCAGGAAAGATAAACCAGAAACCAATAATGATGATTATGTTTATGGTTATGAGGGGAGGGACAGGAATAGGAAGGAGGAGTAGGGATGGGAAGGAGACATCTCTGAGTAGAATTTTTAATGCAGTTTTGGTCTTCTGAACTATGTGTTTTACACATTCAAAAATCAACTAAATCAAAAAGAGGGGAGAAAAGACGAACTCCAAAATTGAAAACAAATGTTTGAACACAGTATCCTAACTATTCATCCTTAGTAGGATACATCTACAAACCACCACAACAAAAGAATTTTGAAGAGAAATCTTAAGCCTCATTCAGTAATTTTATTGTTAGTAATATATTTGTATTAGACAAATAGTATTAAGTGAGAAAAATTAAAAATAAGGTTTATAGCATATTATCATTTGTGAAAATTACAGACACATAAACTGGCAATATTTTACAAGAACACAGCCTTATTTGTGTGTGTGTGTGTGTGTGTGTGTGTGTGTGTGTGTGTGTGTGTGTGGTGTGTGTGTGCGTAGATATATACAGAGAGAAAACTCTAGGGTGAGTACTTACTGTAGGGAGAGAGGGACATAGAAGTCAGAAAAAAGGGAAAAAATAAAAAGAGAGAGAGTCTTTACAGGGACTAATGATGACTACTATGAGCTCAGAAAAATGACATGAAATTTCTGAGGCAAAAAGCAGTACAGATATTAAATACATTAAATGAATGGATTGACTTGAGAAGTTGCTGAGGTTGCTCCTGGCTCTAATCTAATTTTAAACAAAAAAACTTTGAAAAGAACTTGAACTACATAATGGCATTCTTTTACTTCCAAATCCAACACAATGTCTGGCTTATAATAGGTACACATGAAATGTTTACTGGACACATGCATATCAGTTATGAATTACATTTGACTGCTACTAACAGAGATCAGACTTCTAAGAAGAAGCCTTGCTGTCATGCACAAAAGATGTCTAGAGATAGGCAGTCCTGGGCAAGTGTAGCGGATTCACGAGGCATTGGGAAGGGACACGGGCATGTCTTTCTGCCTCACTGACCTCATGCAGTGGCCTCATCCTCAAGGTCACCTTGTGGTCCAAGATGACTGGCCAGATGCCAATCATTCCATGTGCATTACAGGCCAGATAAAGGGAGAAATGTGAAAGACCAAAAGAAGGAAGACACATTTGTCCTTTCCATTTTAAGGAAACTTCCTAAAAGCTTTCTAAATTTGCTAAAACTCTAAGTCACACTTGTGATTGCATTGCATTTGAAATAACTTAGTCACTTGGTTGTACCTAGTTATAAGAAAGCAATAAGGGAGGCTGGGAAACGTAATTGGAGGATGTGCCTGGTTAGAAATTAGGATTTGATACTGAAGAGCAATAGATATCAGGAAGGAATTAGAGGTCTGACATAAGAGAAGGAAATGAGGCTTTTTGAACACCAGCTATGTGCCTGGTATTTAAGAGTCTACACGCATTATCATATGGCCGTGTCTCATGGGAGACATTTATACTAAAAAATTACTTGTCATTTATGTAAATTCAAGTTTAATCAGGCATTCTATACTTTTATGAGTGAAGTCTAGCAATCCTACACACTTACTAAAATGTGACCAAGGCTGGCGGTAGAGCAGTGAGCTCACTGGCTTAGTGGTAAAGCCAGCGGGCTCTGGAGTCTGCCAGGGTGCAAATCTCCATTGAGTATATGAATTTGAACAATTGCTTAGTCTTTTCCTCCATGTCAATTTCTTCCATTGTAAAAGAAGAAGAATTGTCTCTATCTCCTAGGGCAGTTGTAGGATCAGATGAGTTACATGAGCAAAATACCCAGGACTGAATGTGTCTAAATAGATACAGGAAGTGAGTTTTGAACAAATGATCCTGTCCTTCAACTTGCAATCCCTACTGACTGACACTCTATTTGACTGTGGCCTAGTAATGTGGGCTAACATCAACTCTCTATATTTCAGTGATTATTAAAACGAATAATGACGATTAATCATAATAGCAGTAATTATTATCAACGATCCCACTGCACTTTACAATGTATGAAAACAATCTCCCTTACATTATCTCTGCTATCATTTTCCATTTTATTGTCTGTAAAATATCAGTGATATTCACACTCTTCAGAGATAGATGTGAACACTGAGATCATGTGTGTCAGACGCCTAGCACACAGTAGGTGATCAAAAGTTCACGTACTTAATTCCTAAATTTTCCTGCATCGGCCTACATGTGTGCAAGAAATAGTGGATATTTGTGTATTGAATATTTATATAATTTGAATATTGAATGCATATTCATATTTATATTGAACATATGTATATACTGCATATTTATCATAAATAATGCCTAAATGAACCAATTCTTGTCAGGGATCATAAGTCACCCTCACAGATGGTTTTTATTGGAGGTCATCCCAGGGAACTTTTGAATTGGGGTTTCCTCTCTGTGGAGCCTGAGCTTGGCTTGTTTCCATTTTATCCTGGTCCTCACACCAGTGATAGTAACTAAACCTCTTTTCATCAGTGGCCTATGACTGGACCTGCTCCAGAAATGTCAAATCAGGAAACAGATGAAAAATGAGGCCTTCTTTTTGTTCTTTCTGTCATTGGCCTGGCTCAGAGCTGGGAGGATAATGAGGCAGGAGAAGAGAGCTGTCAAGGATGCTCGATGGGGCTCAGAGTACTGAGTGCACTGGGTGGAGCCCCTGCCCCACAGACTGGCCTCTGTGATTAGCGTCCATTGTACCCAGGCAGAATCCCAGGTTGGGGGTGGGATTTAGTCTCATTTCCTTTGCAACGCTTGGTGGAGAAGGACAGCAAAGGGGTCAAGGAGAGGCAAGAGAGAAGATGAGGTTCCCAGTGGTGGTCTCATCAGCAGAGCCTCAATGTCCCTTGTCTAAATTTCAGGTTGAGAGACAGTAGGCCATGCCACACAATATATCCTAACAGAAGGGAACCAACTCAGAACAGATGTTTCACTAAATAGGAAAAAAAAAATTAAAGTTCTGTCATGCCAAGTCTCAAGAGCAAATGGGTCAGAGCTGTCTGGCCAGCTACCTCTCCCAATCAACCTGTCTCCCCAGAGTTCTCTGAACTACGCACCAGATGGAATCCACCTCTTCTTTCCTCAGAAGCGATCTGAACCTTGACTGTCACTGCAAGAAGAGGCCACAAGACGTGCATAAGCCTTAGATGACCTGAGTTCAAGTTTTAGCTCTGCCCTGTACAAGCCCAGGATCTTGGGAAAGGAGCTTAACCTCCCTGGCAGTCTCGGTTTTCTCATCTATTAAGTGGGGATAATAGCAGTTCCCTGCTGAGTTGTCATGTGGATTGAATGAAATGGTGTAGGGTGATTTGCCATTTGCTGTGAGTCATTTTTTGGCTGCTCAGCAGTTGAACCTTCTGGGCCTGTGACCCAGCCAGACACACCTGCTCAGGGCTTTAAATCTCCAAGTAACAATCCACAGAAGCAGGGACGAGTCAGAATCCATTTTGGCAAAACTGTACTCACCAGAGCCATCCCATTTTCTAGAGTGGTGGTACCCCTAGCAATGCTCAATGGCCAAAGGCCAGGCCTGGCTGTGGTAGCAAAGCAGCCATGATGCCAGGGGACAGCCAGGGTACCTGCAGTCTACCCAACATGCTGACTCTATGGTTCAGTTTTTGCTGAGTTCTGGCCACCTTGCTTCCTTTATATTTCCAACTATTTCCCAAGCCTTGTATTCTAGCCTTCTTGGAGATTCTGGGAGATGCCTTTTATTCTTTCATAAATTTCTTTCTGGCTTAGATCAGCCAAAGTGCCTTTCTATTTCTTGCAACTCAAATCCCGGTCTGGTATAGCAGCCAAAGGACTTGGCATGGTGTCTGGTCCGCAGCAAGTGTTCGGTGTATGCTGATTTCTCTGTGTGTTAGTTTTCTATTTGTATTCATTTGTATTGGGGCTGCCATAACAAAGTGCCACAAATTTAGGGGCTTACAAACAAAAACCATTCATTATATCAGGGTTCTGTAGCTCAGACATCTGGCACGGCATGGCCCAACTCTGCTTGGGATCTCACAAGGCTGAAAAGGTGCCTGCAGAGCTGCATTCTCTTACAGAGGCTCTAGGCTGAAGCCACTTCCAAGCTCACTTGGGTTGCTGAAAGAATGCAACTCCTTCCAGCTGTAGGACTGAGGTTCCCATTTCTTTGACTTGGGAACGTCTCCATCTTCAAACCATTAACAGAGCTTTGAATCCTTCCCATTCTTAAAATTTCTCTGACTTTTTCCCTTCTGCACTTAAGGCTTTATGTGGTTACACTGAGCCCACCTGGCTAATCCAGGATAATCTCCCTATCTTAAGTCAACTCATTGCTAACCTAAATTTCCTCTGCAAAGTCCCTTTTGCCGTGGAAGCACCACTCACTCTCCCCAGCATTAGGGCTAGAGTCTTGCGGGGGCTGTGGGCCTGCACACTACACCCTGTTTCCCAAAGGCACCTGGAAAATACCTCCGTTGTTTCTACTTGCTAAAACTGTTGGTATCACCTGGACAATGTTTTCAAGTGATATCTGTGGCAATGTGCTAGAGGAAGCAGAGAAGAGCAAACAGTCAGCGACTCAGCTCCTAAAATATCTGAAGAGCTTCGGTGAAAGATGAAGAGGGTAGAAACCAGGCAGAGGAGGAAGGAGCACCAAGAGAGATGGGGAAACCAGCTGGGGTGGAGGGAGGGAAAGGAGAAGTGAGGCTGGAAGCAAAGCTGGCTCCTCCCAGCTTTCCAGCCCGGCCATCCAGCACCAGAAAGCAAGATGCAAAACCAACGAGGAGAAGAGGCAGATTTGCTAAGTGAGAAGAAAGGGATTTTGACTTGAACACGTTGAATTTGAGAGGCCTAAAGAACCAAGTGAAGGTGTGTCTCCTTGTCCAGGGAGGAGGCAGAGGAAATTGAGAAAACTCAAGCTAAAAAGTAAATAAAATTTTAATAGTGAAAGCAAAGGAGACAGAGGGAGGAGAAACCCAGACTGGAAAGGACAGGCAGGGGAGGAAGGCCGAGAAGCAGTGTCTCAGGCATACTGACAGCACCGCCTGGGAGTCAGAGCTCCTGGCTCTGCCTGCTCACAACACGTGATTTCAAATTCCCATCTGCTACAGAATGCGTTTATGCTTCCATGAGAGCCTACGGCTCGGCACAGACCGGCAGATAGAAAGTTTGCTTAGGGTTGTTCTGGAACTCCAGATGGCATTCTGGGATTCTGCCTACATGCCTTATGCTTCCTGCACCCAAGAAAGGCACTGCCACCTGAATTCTCCCCCTACCAACTCCAAACGACTGGCACAAGAGCCTCTCCCTTGTCTCCCTTTCCTTTCCCCTTTTTCCTCCTTAGGTCTCTGCCCCGGGATATAGTGAAAAGACCATGGGCTCTGAAATCTGACCTCTGAAACCTAGGTCAGTATCTTCACCAGCTGTGTAGCATTACGCAAGTTACTTAGCCTCTCTGAGGCTAGATTATTCACCTATCAGCAACACCTATCTCAATAGGCCTCTTGTGGGTAAAATGCCTAGCACGGTGCCTGACAAGGAGAAGCCCAATCAATGTCCATCCCCATCCTCCAGCCTAGCACACAGGCCTGTGGGTCTCTTCAGAGACAAAGGGGTCCAGCCAAAAGCCCCGGGGCCAGGATGACTGTAGTGAGCCCAAGCTTTATGGTCAGGGGGACTGAGTTGCCATCGATCTTTGCCACTGATATAATCTTTGGCCCATTATCACTGTGGTCTCTCTGAGCCCTGATTTCCTCATCTATAAAATAGGGACAGTGAAAGCATGCACCTCCACTGAGGATCTCTTATTTGCCCTGTATGAGTCTATTCTCATGCTAATAAATACATGCCCGAAACTGGTTAATTTATAAAGGAAAGAGGTTTAATTAACTCACAGTTCCACATGGCTGGGGAGGTCTCACAATCATAGCGGAAGCAAAGAGGAGTAAAGTCTCGTGTCACGTGGTGGCAGGCAAGAAGAGCGCATGCGGCTGCGAACTCCCCTTTATAGAACTATCAGATCTCGTGAGACTTACTCATTATCACCAAAACAGCACGGGAAAGACCTGCCCCCATTATTCAATTACCGCCCACCAAGTTCCTCCCACGACATGTGGGAGTTATGGGATTTGGGTAGAGATGAGATTTGGGTGGAGACATAGCCAAATCGTGTCATGTTCCTTCAGGTGCGTTCTCCACCCTTCTCCACCTGCTCTGAGACTTGGAAGCTCACCTGTGTCAACTATAGGAAGGACTATTCGCCCTCTGGGTTCAGCAGAGCTTCAGCAGTCATTTCCCATGCTCCCTCCCTGCAAGGTCACCTCTGGCTGGCTGCTTTCCCTGGTGACAGCTCCTGTCAAGGACTCAGCTCTCTCCTAGAGTCCAGCAACTTCTGCCTTCCTCACAGTGTCATTACTGTCTGTGTAGGGAAAAACTCTCTCAAACTGCGGTTTTGTTTAGATGGAGTTTCATTCTTTGTTGCCCAAGCTGCAGTGCAGTGGCTCAGTCATGGCTCACTGCAAACTCCACCTCCCAGTTTCAAGTGGTTCTCCTGTCTCAGCCCCCCAAGTAGCTGGGATTACAGGTGCCCACCATCATGCCTGGCTAATTTTTGCATTTTTAATAGAGACAGGGTTTCATCTTGTTGGCCAGGCTGGTCTCGAACTCCTGTCCTCAGGTGATCCACCTGCCTCGGCCTCCCAACACGCTGGGATTACAGGCGTGAGCCACTGTGCCCTCGAAAGGTGTTTTTTTTCTGCTTTCACACCACCACAACAATCATCAACACACAAGACTTTTGTAGCAAATATGTGGAGTGTTGTCTTCACACACCAAGCAGCAGACACCAGCTGGTCATCCTACAATTCAATTGCAACAACACCTACCTGGAAATAGGGTCAGTCCCCAAGACTCCCTTTCTCCCCTGCACCAAGACACCAGTCACAAGTCTGGGGCTCTAGAACTTTGGACCAACCGGCTTCAAGTTGGGGTTCCCATGACTCCCTTTTTGGGTTTAATTAATTTGTTAAAGCAGCTCCCAGAACTCAGGGAAACACTTAAGTTGACTTGTTTATTATAAAGGATATTGCAAAGGCTACAGATGAAGAGATGCATAGGGTGAGGTCTGAGGGGAGGAGGTGCAGAGTTTCCATGCTTTCTGTTGCTTGGAACATGTAGAGGTTCCTGGGTTCCACCCACCAGGAGCCTCCACATGTTCAGGTATCCGAAACTATTCTTCAGTTGCAAATGACAGAAACCCAAATCAAACTAATTCAGCCCAAAAAAGGAGAATAACTCTCATCACTGTGAAGTCTCAGGTTAGTGTTTGCTTTGGAGGCAGGCTGACTCCGAAGATCAAATGATGCCAAAATACACATTTCACTTACTCTCTTAGTTCTGTGGTACTCTTTCTTGGCTTTGTTCTCAGGCCATTTCTGTTATCATGTGGTGATAAAATTGGCCACCAGTAGTATCTCTAAGTTTACATCATCCTCATGATAGTTCCAGAAAAAAATAAAAGAGAAGACAATGACATTGATCATCACAAATCCCTCCCCTCAATATCCATATTTGACCACCCAAATGGCATTGACTGGTCTTGTTTGGACTTTAGGATGAACACTGGACCAGCTATTAGGTCCAGAAGAAAAAAACATTGAACTAGTTAGAGTAAGTGAAGAGCTTGTTTCTGTAGTGGAAAAGGTAATTGCAGCCAAGTGAGGTCCCACTGAATCACATTGCCTTGGGAGAAACAGAAGCCCAAAAGCAATGATGTAGAAATGATGTAGAACTGATGCAAAGCAGATTTCCATATGGGACCATATAGATTTCCACTATAGGGCCGTAAGGGGCACAGACTATATATTCAGTAAATGCTATCAGAATGGAAACTAAGAGTTCTTTGAGATTAATACATTATCCTCTCTCTGCCCTCTCATTCCCATCTCTCTCTCTCTCTCTCCCCCGAGTCTCTCTGTCTGATGTATATATTCACATGACACACAAAGAAGTGGTTTCAAATAGTCCCTGGGGCACTAACAGAGGAAAATGGCCATAAGGATGAATTCCAATATTACTCACAGGATAAAGTCTCTGGTTACATCAAGAGGAAAAGAAAAACCATTAACAGAGGCATAAACTTCCTAATTGTGAAGACCATGATCAGCAGACAGTGAATATCTCATCATTCTCAAATAGACCATAAGCTTCAGGAAGCCTTTAATAAATAACCTATTATACTGACATGAATAAAGTTGAGATGGAGTAGGCTATGCTGACGTGGTAGAGGCTGAGAGAAGAAAAGATTGTTCCTGATGTCCCTTTGTATCTCACCCTTATCCAGATACTGAAATTGAACCACCATAATGAGCCAAGTATCATATTCCAAAAAAATCTGCCAGACATTCCTACCATTTCAGCTTTATTGAATTACTATGTAGTGCAGCCTTAGAAATATAAATCATGGAGAGGCAGGAAATACGTTTATTTCATTAACACATGTAGCCTTCATTGAATGCCTGCTGGTGCCTCTCTTAAGAATAGCTTTAGAGTCTCAGCCTGCAAATACACTTGCATTCTATTTTCCAACAGCAGTAAACCTGACGATAGACTAATGTTTCATTCCTATTTCTCCTCAAAAGCTCTTTCATTCCCTTCTAGTTGGCCACATGTTGTACAGGGCTTTAACGAAGAACATCCTTGTGTCCTTTGTCATTTCTCGGTCTTCCAGTAGCTAGCCAGACTTGCTTTTTTGCTCCCATTCCAATCAACTGGCCACAAAGGGGAAGAAATAGTCACTGAGGTTGGCATCCAGATGCATGCAAAAAGCCCAAATCACCTTGAATACCAAATTTGGTGCTCTGTGGAGGAGTTGCACAGGAAAATGCTGAACAATAGAACCAGTAATGAAAACAGAGGTTATTTGGTCATAGCAAGCAGCTTTGCAAGCTTAGATGACAAGGCAGAATTAGGACCAGAAGCTCTGGACTTATGTGGCCTGGGTTCCAACTCAGATCATAACACTTAGCTGGGCAACTTGAGCCGGTGACTTTCCTTCTTCCAGTTTCCATTCCATCAGCAGCACTAATGTTTACCTCCACAGACCATTGAGAGGTCGCATCAAGAAAAACAAATGAGGGGGGGGGCTGTAACCTACAAAGTGTCACTTAACTTTGTTATTATGACACTGAGAACAAAAAAGACAAGGGACATGCATGGCTCTGCTTAAGACGATATTTCAGAGTTTACCCTTGCCACCTTTCCTGTGACAATTCCTTTGCTTTCTCATCCTGTGCCATTTCCCAAGGGGCCTCTGTTGTTCTCCATTCTTACTCTTAATTAACACTGAATAAATCTCTCCTGAAACATTAATAGCTGGCCAGGGTTTAGCTGACAATTCCTTAATGTATGATATGTCCCAGGGGTGTTGACATTTATTTCCATTTGAAAGGAGACCCTAACTTCTCGCATAACCACCCAAAAACTCCACTAGGGTCCAAAGAGACATCCCTAAAATGTCACCATCTGGGCCTTTCCCACATAATCGTATTAAAAGTTTGGGAGTGAGTAAAAGAATGAAGAGGAAGACAGCAAAGGACAACCCCCTTGGAGCTACATTTCCCTCTCAAACAACAAAAAAATCCTAGTGCCTGGTATACAGTAGGTGTTTCATTAATAATCTTAAATGGATGAATAAATGATAGGATTGATAAACCAGCAAACAAATAAACGAAAAACTGCCCCATACTTTCTCCTTTCACTCACAAGGAAGAAAATAAATAAAAGCTAACTTTGGCAGGGCACTTCTGAGAAGTCGCCAAATATAACAGCAAACTCCTTGCCTAATCCTTTTTACTGGAATTGTAGCAATAAGAATAGCCAGTTTGCTTTTTACTGACTGGGTTCTTACCTGCTTTCTTTCTGGAATGTGGTCCCAAAAAGGGGGAGAATGGGAACTCGATAATGATGAAAGGCACAGGCTTTGAAGTCTATCATATTTGGGTTTTATACCCAGTTCTGCCAGCATCTATTTGTGACTGGGCAAAAGACTTAATCTCAACTTTTGCTTTTACCTATGAAGAAGAAACTCCTATAAGAGTTTCTGACCCACTAAAAAAATCTACAAACAGAACAAAATATATTCAAGAAGTGTTTTCAGACATTAAACAAGCAACACAGGACCATAATCACCAATAAAAGGAAAAACTAAAGTAAACCCAACAATTGCACCAGCTTAACTCGGAAGCACTTTCTGGACTGAATCACCAGGAGGATGAACCCAAACAGAGCAAGTCACAGAGATCAGGGAGGCCAGGGTAGATAGGTTTGGGAAGCACAGAGTACTGGAGTGAAGGGAACTACAAAAGAAAGAGCTCCGGAAATCTGCATAGTGCCATTCTAGGTCTTTAGGTAGACACTAATCTCTATATGCAAATAAGGCTGTGCAAAGAAAATTAACAGAAAAAAAATCACTAGAGAGCTGCAAGTCAAACAATTCTCAGAGTTCACCCAGGGCTGAAACTATTCAACTTCCCACCAGCCAGAGCACAGAGACATTGCTAAATGCACAGGAAATTTAGTAATGCTGCAGAAGGTTTATGCCTTAGTAATGGGGCTAAATAAGCCCTTGAGAAAAGGGATTAAATTAACCATTTAAAAATACCAAAATTGAGCCTCAAAAGAATCAAGCTGAATTGCAAGTCACTTAACCCACGAATACAAAGCATAGTAACATTCTTTAAAGGGATGTAATAAAATCCAACAATAACCAATATAAAATGCACAATGCCCAGCTTCCAATTAAGAAAATTAGTAATTATGACAAGAGAATATGATTTGTATAGGAAAAACCAATCAATAGAAATATCTATAAATGTTAAAGATGAATGAATTATCAACCAAGGACTTTAAAATCTTTCAGGTATGCAAGCTCAAGTATTTAAAGAAAAACATGAGTATAATAAAACAATATATATATATGTATATAAAGAAATATATATACACTATATATAGTAGTATGTGCATATATAGAGAGATAGATAGACCTATCTATGATGAACATAGTGTGGGTGCGTGCGTGACACACCCTATATACACACACATGCCAAACGGAAATTTTAGGGATGAAAAAAATTCAAGAGGAACCACAGAGAAAAAGAAAATGACTGAAAAATATAAACAGAGCCTCACTGAGCTGTAGGACAATATCAAATGGTATAACATATATATTATTGGAGTTCCAGAAGGAGAAAGATAAACAGAAAAAAATATTGAATTTATAATGGCAATTTAGAATTTAAATTTTTGATGGCAACTATTAACTTATGGATGTGAGAAGGTCAATGAACTCAAGGAAAGATAAGCACAAAGAAAACCACACCAAGAGAACTCACAATCAATTGCTAAAGAAATAAGTAATAAATAGAAAGTATGCAAAGCTGCACAGAAAAACAGACATAATAGACACAAAGAACAAGAAGAAAAATCATCTCAGATGTTTCAGTAGAAACTATGCAAACTAGAAAAGAGGGGACTGATATCTTTAAGGGAGAAAGATGTAAAATGTCATATAAATTTTGATAACCAGAAAAAAAATCTTTCAAAATTAGAGTTGAAATAAATTTTTTTTTTCAGACAAGCAAAATCTCAGAGAAGCTGTCACTAACTGATCTTCATAAGAAGAAACGTTCATGGAAGTTCTTCATGAAAAAGAAAAATGATACCAAAGGGAAACTTGGAACACAAAAGAGTGAAAACACAACAAACATAAGATTATGAATAAATGTGAAATCATATGAATTGGTTGTGTCCTCATCCAAATCTCATCTTGAATTGTAGTTCCCATAATCTCCACGTGTTGCGGGAGCGATCCAGTGGAAGGTAATTGAATCATGGGGCAGTTACCACCATGTTGTTCTCGTGATAGTGAGTGAGTTTTCATGAGATCTGACAGTTTTATAAAGGGCAGTTCCCCTGCACACCCTCTGTCTGCCATCATGTAAAATGTGACTTTGCTCCTCCTTTGCCTTCCACCACGATTGTGAGGCTGCCCCTGTTCCTCCATGTGGAACTGTGAGTCCATTAAACCTCATTTTCTTTATAAACTACCAAGTCTCACGTATGTCTTTATTAGCAGTGTGAGAACAGACTAATACATGAAATATATTTTTGATTTAAATTTTTAAAGATAATTCTATATATTTATTTAAACAATTTTAAAGTAAATAATTTAAAACAAAAACAGTAATAAAAAATAAAATGTGGGAAAACAATTGCATAAACAATAGTAGGAGAAAATAACCTGTTAGGATACTTTTACGTTATATATGAAGTGGTACAATATTATTTGAAGGTAGACTGTGATTAGCTAAAAATGGGTTTGTAAATCCTAGAGCCACCAATTTAAAAATAAATAAATAAAGCAATGAGGAATAGTTAATACCCAGTATAGTAGAAATAAAGTAAAATACTGGAAAACACTCAATTACTCTAAAAGAAGACAAAGAAAAATGGGGTTAAAGAGCAGAAAAGCAAATGGAACAAATAGAAAATAAATATCCAGATGATAAATTTAAATTTGGTAATATCATTAATAATATTAAGTGTAAATGATTTTAACATGACAATTAAGGCAGAGTTTTTGATTGCCAACTATGTCCACCTATTGGAAGCACACTTTAAATAAATACAGATTAGGTACAACTAAAAGAGGAGAAAAGATATAACTGTGCAAACATGAATCATGCATGTGCTAGAATAGCCATATTATTATCAAACTTAATTAAAAGTAGTATTACTAAGAGAAAGGAGGACAGTTTACAATGTTAAAACACTCAATTTATTTAAAAAAAAAAAAGGTGACCATTATAAATGCTTGCACCTAATAACTGAGCTTCAAAATACATGAAGAAGAAACTGGCATAACAAAAAGAGAAATAGATAATTCCACAATAACAGATACATGTTTCAACACTTTTTTTCTTGATAATTGAGAGTAGAGACAGATCAAAATTCAATAAGGATATAGAAGATGAACAACACTGTTAGATTTCTTAATTGACATTTAACAGAACAATCAATACAACATCTGAATATACATGTTTCCATCTATACATGGAGGATTCACCAAGTTAAACTAGATAGTGAGCATAAAACTCATTTCCATAAAGTTAAAATGATTGAAATTAAACAAAATATATTTTCTGACTACTGTACAATTAACTTATAAATCAGTAAAAAATAAAATCAAATAAAATTAGATCACACAATTTTAAATAACCCATAGAGAAAAGGAGAAATCAACAAAGAAATCAGAAAATATTTTGAACCAAATGAAAATGAAAACACACAGCATGTCAATATTTGTGGGATGCTTCAGCAATTATTAGACAAAAACATGCAGCTTTCAATGCTTATATTTGAAAAGAAAGGATAAAAAATAATGACATTAAACCTTTCCAAAAAGGAAATTCCAGATCCAAATAGCTTCAATGGTATAGTGAATCAAATATTTAATGAAGAAATAATAATGCCAATTGTACATAAACACTTTCAGACAATAGAAAGAAAGTCAAGATTTTCTAACAGAGTTTTAGGTCACCATTGCTCTGATGACAAAATCAGACAAGGACATTAACGAGAGAAAGAGAAAAACTATAAATCTGTCTTGCATGAAAAGAAAATATTTTACAAAATATTAGCAAAATGAGTTTGACAATATGCTAAAAGAACAATACAACATGAGGTGAAAATTATCCCAAGAAGGCAAGGTTGGTTTAATATTCAAAACTCATTCAATATGATCACCATTTAACAAAGAAGAAAAAACATAATTAACGAATTTAAGAAAAGTATTTAACAAATTTCTTTATCCATTTATAACTTTAAAGAAATTTCTCAGCAAACTAGAAATGTAAAGAAACTTCTGGCCAGGCACGGTGGCTCATGCCTATAATCCCAGCACTTTGGGAGGCTAAGGTGGGCAGATAGCCTAAGGTCAGGAGTTTGAGACCAGCCTGGCCAACATGATGAAACTCTATCTCTACTAAAAATACAAAAGTTAGCCAGGCATGTTGGTGGGCGCCTATAATCCCAGCTGCTTGGGAGGTTGAGGCAAGAGAATCACTTGAACCCAAGAGGCAGAGGTTGCAGTGTGCCAAGATTTCACCAATGCACTCCAGCCTGGGTGACAGAGCCAGACTCCCTCTCAAAAAAAAAAGAAACTTCCTCAACTTGGTAAAAGACATTTATAACTAACATTATACATAATCATGAAAGACTGAATATTTTTCACTAAGCTCAAAACAATGAGGAAAGATATTTGCTCAGTCTATGTTTAGTCAACATCATACTGGAAATCCTAGTACTAGGTATGTTTTATTGTATTGTAATGAGGCAAGGAAAAGAAATACAAACATACAAAGTAAAAAGGAAGAAGTAGAACAGATTTTATATAGAGAGAGCCTAAAATGGAAAATCCATGCACATGGCAAATCCTACTGGATCTTTAAAAAAAAAAACTACTCAGTAGGACTACTAAGTGAATTTAGTCAATTCATAAAATTTACCTATATTTCTATATACTACTGCAAGAAAATTAGAAAATAAATTTGTAAAGAATTTTAATTATAATAGTATTGGAAGTATAACATACATAAAAATAAATTTAACAAAAACTGTGCAATGCCTGTATACTGAAAATAAAAAATAGTGCTGAGAGAAATAAAAGAAGGCCTAAATAAATACATACACCCAATCCACGAATTGGAAGACTTAGTATTGTTAACATGTCAATTCTCCCCAGATGATTTATAGATTTATTGTAATTGCAATCAAAATCTTAGCAATCTGCTTTGTTGAAATGGGCAAATTGATTCTAAAATTTATTTGGAAATGCAAAAGACCCAAAATATCCAAAATAATTTTAAAAATAGGAACAAAGTTGTATGATTTCAAAAGTTACTAAAGGCTATTATAATCAAGACACTGTGATTTTGGCAAAATGATTAATCAATTAATGGGAAAGAATACAAGGTCAGAAACAGAACCACACATCCATAGTTAATTTTTTTTACAAGGGTGCTATGTCAGTTTAACAGAGAAAGAATGGTCTTTTCAATAAATAGCACTCCAGCAACTAATGTCTCATATAGAAAAAAATAAGTAAAATTCAATCTTTCCCCACATAGTAAACAAAAATTACTTTAAAATGGATCATACACTTAAATGCATAAACTTAAATATAAAGCTTCTAAAAGACAACATAAAGAAAATATTTGCAACATCAACGTAGGCAAAATTTTCTGAGATAGGATATAGAAAGCTCAACCATTAAAAATTTTATAAAATAGACTATCAAAATCCCAAACCTCTGCTTTTCAAATCACTCTATTAATCAAAAACAAAAAGGCAAATTCAACAACTGTGGAAATAGTTATAAACATATATATCATAAAATCCTTGTGTCTGGTATGTATAAAGAACGCTTACAACTCGATAATATGAAGCTGACTATCTTAGTTCATTTTCTGTTGCTATAATTGAATATTTGAGACGGGGTAACTTACAACAAAAATGAATGTATTTCTCACTCTTCTGGTGCCAGAATAGGAAAGATCTCAAACGAAACTAGTTAAAGCACTGACATGCCATGACTGCACTGCAAATTTGAAGGATAACTTACCTCTTTCAATCTTTTCCTTCACTTTGATATCCCCTTCTCAACAGGGAGCACTCTGTTAGCTTCAACGTAGCTTCATGAGCAACATGATCCCACCACTCTAAGATCCCTAAAGGACCTGAGCATGTGATTTTAAGTTGTTTCTCTAAAATGGGATGCAACTTCTCCCCAGCCATCCATGTCTCTCTTCTTCATCAAAAGTGTTCAGCTACATGTGTTTATGAGAAGCCAGTCTAAGCAGAGCCCATTTCCAGGGACCATCTGTACTTCCTAGCAATTGAACCCACAAGCGTGTCTTTGGAGATGACCAGCAGGGCTAGGTAAGAGGTATGCATCTGGCTTTCTGCTCTGCACACATGCTTTGTCTGGACTCCAAAGCCTGACAGCTGAAACTTCTGGAACGCCCTAGGAACTGCTGAATCAGATGTTTTTCAGCCTCAGTGATTCACAACTTCCAACTTGCAGAACATTCTCAAGCTAGCTATTTTCTGGAGTCCCTTTTCTCCAGCTGTCTCCAAAATGAACTGTCCCCAGCCCTAAATTTCACTGACAGTGAGGTGTTTCTCTGGAAGTCTTTTGGAGGCCATGCCAGTGTCATCACCCTGTATTGGGCTTTGAAGACATGACGACCCTCTGATTTTTATGTGATGAAGTTGCTCTTGCAGTGACTGACCCCAGGCAGGTCCATTCAATGGGATGCAACTTCTCCCCAGCCATCCATGTCTCTCTCCTTGAGAGACCAGGTTGCTTGAGCTCTCAGTCCTCTAGAAGCAGGGTCCCCTGAGGCACCACAGCACAGGAGAGACCATATTGAGCCCTGTTGGAATATGCGTATGCACAGCTTTGGACCGCCACTGAAGGCCGGCTGTCTCCTTCACTGAACTCTGAGCCATTGCAGGTACTCAGGATGAAGAGTCCTCCATCCCATCCCACAGTAGAGTAGTTGAGAAATATGCATCATTCTATTAATTCCATCTGCTGAGACTGGAGCTTCGAGAGCTTCACATCAATGTGGTATTGGGAACAGTTGCTCTCTTCTTCACATTTGTTTGCAGAATGCATTGATTTGGACAACTGTCTTTGTTCCTGGTATCTTCCCAGCTCCTGCAGGAAAATGCTATTTATATCAACAGAGATGGCAACAATCTGGGGCAAGCGTCCCCAGACTTTTTACACAGGGGGCCAGTTCACTGTCCCTCAGACCATTGGAGGGCCACCACATACTGTGCTCCTCTCACTGACCACCAATGAAAGAGGTGCCCCTTCCTGAAGTGCGGCGGGGGACCGGATAAATGGCCTCAGGGGGCCGCATGTGGCCCACGGGCCGTAGTTTGGGGATGCCTGTTCTGGGGCTTACTGTCAAGGAGACTGAGTTGTAGAAGGATCATTCCTGATTCCTAACAGAGCAACTAAGAGCTTGGGCTTAAAAATTAGTCACTCAGTCCCATATTTGAATCCAGATGCATATTTAACAGTTGGTTGACTTGAGCAAGTTACTGTACTTTTCCAAAAGTCTTTCCTCATCTGTAAAAATGAAGATAAGGGAACATGAGGAATCTTCAACGAGATAATAATGTGCAAAGGGTAGGCACACAGACTGCTGCCCAGGAAGCACTTGGTTAATACTAACAGTAGTTACTTTTCTTAATGGTAAGTGTTCCCTTCTGGGCAGCAAAAATAAGTTGTGGCAGAAACAATGCTAAGTGTTCATCTGATTCCATTTTAGTTTTCACTTTTTAAGTACCATAGGCTTGAGGACTATCTATGATTAGGTTGAGATCAGATGGCTGAGTTCTGTCCAATGGGAAGTGGGCACAAATGAGGCATACCACATCTAGGCCTTATCTTTAAAAGGTTCTGACTTCTGCTCTCTCCTTCATTTGCACAGCTAGAAATGAAGAACCCAGAGATGTCAGAACTACGGGATAGAAGCAGCTCAGGTGTTTGAGAACCTGCTTAGAGGTGACACGGAAAGAGAACAGCCTAGCTCTAACTGGACTTGGTGGGAGTGAGCAATTGTTGTTTATTATATTGAGCCATTGACATTTCAGGGTTTGTTACTTCAGCATAACAGCTTGTCCAGATTAATTCACAAACAAAAACTAGTACAGGGAGTGGATGGGGAACCAGATGGTCAAGAGACAATGGAAATTCCCAGCCAGGTAGAGAAAGGCAGTATACATTTTTCATCAGGAGGAAAATAACTCACGATTTTACAACAAAGTTGATGGCAAATTTCCCATGCACCTTCCCCCTGGAACCAGACAGTTGTGCCAGGAGGAGACATGGCTTGTGACGTGAAAGCACCTTTGTCTGCACTTTCTCATCTTCATATAGCAACACTGTTCCACTTCCACACCCCAAACTTCGCATGATTCTGTAGATTAAGAACATCCCCTCCATATATTTCAATAAATTGGCAGTGAATTTCTGCAGCGGAAACATATTCTCATTTAAAACTGCACATCATGGCATGTATCTTCGTCTGGGAACCACCTGTTGAAGGGAGCAGCCATCTGTACACAAAGTCATAAATGATCACATCCAGTCCATGTTAGAATGTGGCCACACATGTTTAACAAAACATCATGCTTCCTGGATCACGGCTGTCCTATGCCAGTAGAAGCAGAAATTAATTCTGTAAAGCTTCGACTTGAAGACCCCAGGGCCTTTGCAGATACTGTTCTCTCTGCCCAGAATGCTCACTTTTCATATGGCTAGTTCTTTATCTTCAGATCTCTGCCCAAAAGTCATCTCTTCAGAGATGCCTTCCCTGAACGCTCTTTCTGCAGGAGGTAGCTCCCACGCTTCTCCATCTCTGCACCATATCCATTTCCTCCATAGAACTTACTATATGTAATTTTGGGGAGATTGTATATGTAGTTTCTTTCACTAGACCCAAGTAACTGTGAAACTCACCCAAACTCTAGAGTTCCAGGTATATGTACTTATAAAGCCCTTACAGTGTTTAAGTCAATTTCAGCTGAATTTTTTAATATTATAGCTGATTTTACAGCTAAAATCTTCCTAACAAATATATCTCCACTCTGTAGTATTACTACTGTTGTCTTCTCTGAGATTATCTGTATAAATTAAAAATCTACTATGTGCCAGGCACCATTTTAGGTATTTGATTTCATTTAATCTTCACAATGACTCTGAAAATTAGCTATTATTGAATGCTATTATATGGATGGGAAATTGAAGCCCCAAATGTGTAACTAACTAATATCGTTGGCTCTGCATTCTTTCCTTTGGGGAGCTGTCCTCCCACATGCTGTGTGATCCCATGTCATTCAAATATACCACGAGGTGGGTACATGATCCAGGCTGGCCAATCACAGTACTTCTCCACCCGGACTTCATGATAAGCCAAAAGGAGACACGTGACCCAAAAAAGTCAATCACAGTCCTTCCTTGTCACATAAATGCTAGGACATTAAGAACCTCTCTGGCTCTAAGATCACACACTAAAATAACGTCATAACCCTGCTCTGGCCATGAGCTATCTTGCTGCCATGTAGAGAGCACCTGCCTAAGAATAAAGCATCATCCAGGGAGTGAGTGAAAAAGAGGCCAATGAGATCCCCTGAACTCCTGGATCCAACTGTGCCTGAGACACACACTTGGGCTTCTCGGTTTCATGAAGCAGGAAACATGGTCTGAGTGGATTTCTGCCATTTGCTACTGAGTAAAGATGGAGCAGGCATCATGTAGAAGCTTAATGCATGTTAGTTCTCTCAACTTTCCTACTTAAAGTGACAACTGCCCATTAACCCCACAACAGTTGACAACATGTCAACTGCTGCCACTCCAGGCACCCCTATTTTTTCACTACCCTTACTGTGCCACATTTGGTCCAGCCTCTAGGCCATGCACAGGCTATTCTTTCTACCCTGATACAGAATTATGTCTTTTCCAAGGGCCACACTTTTAAGTAAATGTACTCCACAAACGACAGACATCCCCTCTAACTGCAAACGACTGCCCATTTGCTAGTGGTGGCAGGGGCTGTAGCAAGAATTAAAAGCCCACAGGCCTTTAAATGTCCTATTTTAAGTCAGTGAATATTGCCCTGCAAAGAATTGTTTCTCATTCATATTGAGTTTTATACTCAAGGTAACTTCATAGAATTTCTCTCCTTCCTTCTTCTTCGTAGCCCTGTTAGAATCAGGTAAGAGAGCAATTAATATGCCCATTCGACAAATGAGAAAGCTGAGTTCCAAAAAGGTGTAGCAACTTGACTCAGTTGCAATTATCATCAAGTCCAGACTGACTTTGGAATTCTTCCCACCTGAGTCCAACTTGAGAGTCCCCAACATGTTCTAATTTGGCAAGCCACAATTACAAGCATCCATTCCCCAACCTCCTATCGTACCCAACACCTGGTCAATTTGGACAACTAAGCCCTATCAGATTAGGCTGCCAGATAATACAGAGTATGCCCAGTTAAATTTGAATTACAGACAAATAATTTTTTTTTAGTATAAGCATGACCCAAATATTGCCCGAAACACACACTAAAAAATTATTCATAGTATATGTGAAGTTCAAATGTAACTAGGCATTCCATAGTTTTATTTGCTAAATGTGACATTGCAACATCAGGGGTTCATCCAGTAGACTAGAAAAGGGGTGTATGTTGTAACTTCTTTGGAAAGTCACTTTTCTTGCATGGATCTGATACCACTACTATTCTGTGCACAGCATGACTCTCTAATGTTTGATACTAGGGTAGGGTTTGATGTCATTTGATACTATGGCCAGGATCCAGGAACTTTTCCATATTGCTCTATGATGCACCTCTCCTTCCAAGAGCTTTCTGGAGGGACTGTTTAAACAAGAAACAGTGGCAAAATGGGACTCAAGATACTGTCATTCTAGGAAGAGCAGTGAGTGGCCTTCCCCATTAGGAAATCATGACCCACTGATGTTGGACTTTGATTAATCCCAATCAGATTAGCAACTTCCTGCCCTTGGGATAGCGGGGAGTGCCTAGGGAAAGGGCAGGCACAGGAAACTGACATGTGGGGAGACAGCGTAGCTGTTAGCCTTTGATGACATCTCCAGTTCAGAACTAAGGAACCTGGTGAGTAGTTTCTTTTGGAAACCAAGACTGAGAACATGTAAATTTGGAAGCTATGGGGTACACCAAGGCGGGCTCCACAGTCAGGGAAGAGAAAGCCAGGCTATAAAAGGGGAAGAAGAAAGCTGATATGCAAAGAGAAGCAGAAAAGAAGGTACACTGTCCTCTTTCAACCGACCACTCCAGTTCTTAATTCCAGCTGCACCGCAAGCTGCATTTCCTCTTCTGAGAACATCGAATAAAATCTCTTTTGTGCTTAAGTTCACTTGAATAGGTCTCTGTTACTTATATTGATTCTATCACTTACTTGACTAAGAAAAACCACCAAATAAAGAAGCAAGGTCTCCATTCGGTTCAGTTCATTGCAATTTATTTAATTTAAAAATAAAAACAGAAACAAAAACCAAAATGAAACAAAAAACAGTTTCCAATGAAAATACAAACACTTTGGGTGGTTATCCAGCTTTTTTTCCCCTGTAGGCTGTTCCGGGCTCAAACCAATCAAATGAGTAAAATCCAATTTTGACGGGAGCCATAAACCATGTTGCACCAATTAAATTACACCAATATATTATTATAATACCTTTGAAATGCCTTTCAGACCAATAAATAAAAAAGACAAATTCAAATAAAAAAGTCAACTTTTTATTACCAAAACAAAAATAGAAATTAAATAAAAGTCACAACACGGATTTTTTTTAAATGTGCAGTCAAGTTTCTCTCTCTCTCTCTTTTTTTTTTCTTCTAGGAATGATACCATGCCAGTAAATCCCTACAGAACATTTCCAGTTTGGCAACAAGCAGTCAGTTGATCATTCACATTTGTACTCAAGACAGCAGGCCTGGGCAAAACTCGCCTGAATTTCACCCTGAAAAGTGCTCCCCATCATCTGAATAAGCAGCACCTGGTAACAGGGATAGCAATTCAGAGGGTACTTAGCATTTTCATTTCACCTGGGGTCTTGAAGCACTTCCTGAAAACTGATCGTGCCTTGAAATTTACCTGTAAAAAGAAGAATAATTCTACCCCATCGGCAGATGTGTAAACTAAGAAGGTGCAAGGCCCACAGAAGCAAGGAAAGGACCAGGAGAGTTGACAGCCAATCTCCTGCTTTGTCCACCAGGTCATAAAAGTGTCTCTCACTTGTAATTCCACAGAAGCGAACAAAGGGTAACTTCTTTGACTTGGATTGGCTGGCAGAGATGACAGGACTTAATGATGAAGCAGGGAGCTGCTTTTAACGGCTTTTCCCTCTATTGCAAGTTTTTCCTTGAAAGGACAGTCAACATCAGACCTAGAATCAGAGGATGTTTGCAGAGTGTCAGAGCTAAGCAGGGCCTCAGGGATGAGCTAATTTATCCCTCCAAGCCCTCACTGGAAGGAAAACTTAAGACCCCCAAATAATGCAGATGCCTAAGGTCACCTGTGACTTAACTCAGAGTCTCTGCCTCTGAGTGGAGGTTCTCTGCCACAGTCCTCCGGCTGAGTTTCCTGACAAAAGAAAACATGCATTTGGGGGAGGAAGAAAGGAGTAGACTTACTTTCCTCAATACTGTCATTTTACTTAAAGACTAGAATGATGGAAAATACTAAACAGACTCAATCACTTGGCAAAAGGAAAGAACACATCAACCAGTAGGTAGGTGCTAGATCTAAGTCATACTGACAGCTACAGACACGGCCAGCTGCCATATGCAAGGGGCCAGCAGGGCAGCAGCATAGGCTGTTCATAAAAGACTGCATGAAATGAGGCAGGAATTAGGGAGCTCAGAGTTGCAGGTAGCCCTCCATGCACCCACACCCCACCCCCACAAACACACACGATTTGCTATCTACAGATTTTTTTTTTTTCCCTTTTAACTTCTATTGGAGTTCAGGAAGGAGGTGGAATTGAATGAAAGGAAACTGAGCAGCTTCCCATAACACTGCTCAGCTCAACCTGAAGGAATGCACAAGTCAAAATGCCAGAGCCAGTGGCAAGGGGAGAATCTGAACTGTCTCCTTAAGGAAAGGGCGATTCCATTCTAACGCACTGTCCTAGTGCTGTAAGGGGAATTCTTCCTCATCTCCCTATGAACGACTGTTCGTTGGTTTTTTCAAAGATTTTCACAAGGCCAGTCCTCCTGTCTATCTACCCGGCTACCAGAGGTGGCCATCTTGAAATGAATTCAATTTCTCTTGGCCAGCAGAATCTGAAGTCATCCCAAAGAGACCAGGCAGTCCAAACCTAGTATCCTGAAGGTGTCCCATGGTTGGAGTGGCATCTTGTCACTTGTGATCTGGGTGTTTAGAAATTATATATCTAGTTTTTTTGTTTGTTTGTTTTTGTTTTTAACTCTTTAAGATAAGAGTCCTGCTGCACCTCTTTTCTGCCTCCTCCAGAACAATCTGGCTGACATCTAAGAAAATGTTCCCTCTCTTACATGCTTCCTCCCAACCCCCTGCACTCTTTCAATACCTTTTTCATTTAAATAAATGGAACTTTCTTTTCCCCCAAAAGCCCAGGAGTTCATGTCAAAGTTTAAAACCATGACAGAATACTTAGATTTGGGGGGGGGGGGAAGCACCTTCTACCTGATTTTCCTTTTCTCATCCCAATAACCCGCCTACACGCTAACTCCCTAGAAGCAAACTCGTCTACCTCTGAAGATGCAACACTCAGTGGATGGGGAAACCATTTGTCTTTGGTGAACAGAGCCAATGGTTGATTCAGGTTATCCTCTGGAGACTATGGACAGTATCACGTCCAACTCAAAGCATCCACGCAGGTGAGAACCCAAGAGGCAGCATTCCAGTTAATACTGAGAAAGAAAATGACAAGGTGCCCCTTGGAGTGCATCAACTTCCATTCATCTGTGCAAAGATCACAGACCATCTTGTGCCCTATCAGTACAATAGTTTTGACCTCTGACACCACCATCTTTTTCCCTGTCCACCCTTGAGAGGTTGTGCTATACAGCAAGGCAGACATCAGAAAAGAGGAGGTGAATAGCAAGGAGCTAAATCACCATGGCTTGACTCTATGTCCTTAGCAGAGTTCAAAGCATTCTCTCTCTGACTAAGGCCCTGTCATCAAAGTTGAGTAACAAATTAACAAATGCCTCACCAGTGGCACGAAGGAGTTAACACAGATCCCACAGAATGCCTTAACCCAATTCCCAGGGTTTAGCCAGATCAAAGATGACAACTACATAGCATTAGTGCTACTGCTTCCCTTCTCTTGTCCGTGGCAGCCATGACTAGTCAATCACAGCACTCCCTCCCCATGGTGTTGGCCACTCACACCAGCACAACTGGCAGCCATTATTAACTGATCATCACCTCAAGCTCAAGTTGCTGAAATCTACTTGCCAGCTCCATGCAGTAAGACCTAGCTTGCTAATGCAAGGAGAAAAGGGGCAAGTTCTTTGGGCTCACCCAAAGCAGACAGCCCAAGTGTCTCCGCCCCTCCTCAGAAGCATTTGGATAACTTCGAAGGAAATCCTCCCTCCCCACGTGCTTCCTCTCCACCCACTAAGCCGGTCAACACCACCTCCCCTGGACAGCTGGTCCTCTAGGAGGTGCCATAAAGCAAATGCCAAATAGGGCCCAAATTCTGACTGACAGTTGGCAGAACCGGCAGAAGAGCCCACTTCTCCCCTTTAGGTGTTGGCTCAAGGCTGCAAACCTGGCCAAATGAGACAGTGCCAATCCTTTTTCAGTCTGTTGTCCTGGCCAGCAAAGAGGTAACCAGCCTATGAGCCCAAGTCTTGCTCCCCTTCCTCCCTCGTACCCCCGCCCGTCCCCGGTGCCCTGGAGTGCTAGTTGAGCTTGCTGCAGATCTCCAGCGCTTGCTTGTAGACCTGAGTCACATCATCCATGTCTGTGAGGAGGGAGAAGCTGCTGTCTGCCCCCCGGTTCCGGTACCGCTTCAGGTACTGGGGCCGGGGCCGGTTCTGGAGCCCCTCAAAGTCCTGGATCTGGAGGAAATTTTCTGCAGAGACGCAGCTGCGGATGCACTGGCGGGCAGGGCGATTCTCCTGCAAATCCAGCAAGTCGAAAGAGTCACTGGACAGCACGCTGTCATCGCTGATGACACTGGAAGGACGGCTATAGCTCCGGGAGAGGCCCTCAGCAGGGACGCCAGGCTCTGACAGGGATTCCAGTGTGGGCATTTCAGGGCTGACCAGGGCAGGGTCCATGGCACCCGCTGAGTACTTGCTGCTGTGTTTCAAGATGCCCTTCCTCCGGCAGGAGAGACTATGGGAGGTCACCCTGGCTTGGTCTGGGGGGCTGGGGGAAGGGATGCTGCTGCCCATCACATCATTGCTGTCCAACAGCTCCGAAGACTCGCTGCGCTCTGGGGAAGAATAGTAACCCGATTCTCTCTGCTGGGTCTTTTTCAAGATGCCTTTCTTGGGCATCGTGGCTGACTGCTTGGGGCTGAGTTTTCCAGGCACCTCTGCCTCTGGTGAGCTTGGGAGGAGCACAGCAGTCCTGCACAAGTCCTGCTCCATCTTGAAAGTAGAGGGTAAGGTAGGACCAACCACGCCTTCAATGAAGCCAGTGCTGTGAGAGCGATGCTCGCTGTTACTTCGCTTCTTCAGGATCCCCTTGGGCCTCTTGGAACTCAACTTGGATGGGCTTTCAGGCACTGCATCCTGACCAGACTGGGCAAAGTCATTCTCTTTCTTGGATTTCTTCAGTGACCGCTGCCGCTCCAGCATGACCTCGGATGTCGCGGGCTTGGCCAGGCCCTTCATTTTGGCATCAGCGTCAGCCTGCAGCCCTGTGGAACGGTGGTGCCAGTCAATGATCCGAGCCAGGAGTGGGGACTCAGAGTCATGGAGGGCATCGCAGTCACACACGCTGCTCTTATAGCCCCAGTTCACCCACCAGTGGTTGGCAATGTCCTCAATAGTGGCCCGGCGATCAGGGTTAACCATCAGCATCCACCGAATGAGTCCTCGGGCATCTGAGGGACAAGGGATAAAAGGAATCAGGCATTATGTGGGAGCTTCTGGCTTTGTGATGGTGGGACCCTCCAGGAGTGGCAAAAGACACATGCTCCCTTTAGAAAAAAATCCATTTGGAGGCCTGGTCCAGCCACACTATGGAGCAGGAAGCCCCAGCCTTTCAGACCATCCATCAAAAGCGTAATCAAGACTCGGAACCACAGGCTAGGGTGCCATCACATCCTGGCATGTTTTCCTGTGAGTAAGGAAATGTCATAGAGCTACTAAGCTTTTCATCATCTCAAATCTTTAGAAAATGTGGAAGGTCAGGTAACCAAGAAAGAATCCAGACTTGACCCTGAGAGGTGCCCCACCATTTGCTTGGTGAATATCATTTTGCCAGAAGGAAAAACAGGTGTAGATCACCATGGCTTTCTTTATTCCTCCAAAGGTGGGCTTGTATAAACACACAGCACCTGCAGTCACTGGGAAAGCATGCCAGAAACAGAAGATGGAGCGTGGCTCAAAGGTAAGTACATGACATCCCTTAAAGGGATACTAAGAAGACCACAGGAACCAACTGACTCTCACAGCTTACAAACTGACTTTTAGGATCAAACTGTGTTCCCCCAATTGGGGTTAATTATATTCTGGGAAGCTGCTGCTTCCCCTTAGCTACTTATGTAGGTGAAGTAGAAGCTGGCAAAGGCCCAGTAATAAGGACTGGGGCAAGAAACACCCCTGAAAATACCAAGATGATCATCCTCAGTCATTCAATAAATATTTCTTGAACCCCTACAATGTGCCAGGAACCCCATTGGCATGCATTAGCTGGTAAGGCAAAGAAGAAGAGGTCATTCTGAATTTTTCCAAAAAGAACAGACTGGCTTACTGAAAAATTTATATGTCCTTTTCTCAGTCTATTTAGTGCTGTGTTTCTCACATTCGTTGGAATTTTTATTGGTGATTCCACTATTTTAAATGGCCCCCAAAAAAGTGCTAAAGCATTGTTTGGTGTTCCTAAGCTCGAGAAGGTTGTGATGTGCCTTATGGAGAAGATAAGTGTGTTAGATCAGCTTTGTTCAGGCATGAGTTACAGTGCTCTTGGCCATTGAGTTTGATTATTAATAAATTAATAATGTAGATTAAATAAGGCGTTTTCAAAAAGAGACACACATAAACCCAGGTTATATATCAATCAGCTGACAAAAATATTGTGAGCAGAGGCTTTCAGGAACCTAACCCTCTATTTCCCCTAGGAGCAATGGTTCAGTATTCACAAATTCAGTGTTTGCAGCAACTTTTTAGAACATAGCTACGGTGAATAATGAGAATCAATTGTGTATGTGCAGGTATATAGATATGCATATATATATATATATATATATATGCACATATATAGTATGTATATAAATGAAGTGCCAATGTTAACTTCATTTGCTAACAAAATGACCAACAGTAGCCAGCTGTACACACTCTCTGTACAGGCATGATGCTCCCCATCAAGAGATGGAGCTCATGACCATGGTTGTCTTGACCAACAGAACACAGTGGATGTGACACAATCTGGGCACAAGCACGGACATAGCACTGGCAATCCAGCCTGGGCAACAGAGCAAGACATCGTCTCAAGAAAAACAATTTTTTAAAAAAGAAAGGAAGCTCAGCAGCTTCTGGTTCCTCCTTCTTAGAGCCCCAAGCTGCCACTGTGGGGTGGCACCTCAGAGAGCACCAAGGAAGGTCCACCATTCAGCCCCAGCAGTGGCCCCAGCTGCCATCTGCTTACAACTGTAGGCGAAACCCCAAGGAAGACAAGAAGAGCCCTTCTCAGCCCCCAGGAGTGACAGAGATTATTTCATGGTCGTGGAAGCCACTGAATTTGTTTTGTGGGGTCAGATGGGGTAGAGTTGTTATGCAGCAATCAACTAGACAGTGCCCATGAGCCACACCTCATGCCAGTGGCACTGTAGTGAGAGACAGAGCAGTGGCCACTCTCACAGGACTTACATTCCCGGGTGTGTGGTTTCTATGTCTATTCGGACTGGGAGGGACCCCATCTAATACCTTTCTCAAAATTTTAATTTATGGTGGAGAATCTGAATTCACAGAGATTAAGTTACTTGCCCAGATTCACACAGCAAGCAAACTGGACTTCAAGAACGTGTGCCGTGAAAATTTCCTTTGGGAAGGTTTAGGGAAAGCAGCCTAACAAGCCAGCTTTGCCAAGGATGATGCTTCTGGGAAGAAGAGGAAAACCAGGAGACTCCAGACAGACATATTAAAACAAAAGCAGAAAATGAGAGTAGAGTAAACAGATCTCTCTCCCCCCCACCTCTGACCCTCCTTCCGCAGGGCACGCACCTGAGGGCTGCGTGGGCTCCCGGTACTCTCCGCAGCTGATCTGCCGAATGAGGTTTTTGTGATCGAAACCATCGAAGGGCATTGTTCCATAAACGAGAGTGTAAAGCAACACACCCAGGGCCCAGCTGTCCACCTGGAGCAGAGAGACAGCACATATAGGAGCTGGGAAACAGATCCCAAGATGCCTCCCAAACCATTAGCATCACAGCCTGCGAGCAGTCACCCACAACGCCCCCAGGAACTGAATTTAGCACCTGGAAGACAGGTTCCCATGGCAGCCTGACACCTGACAGCAATGTAGCTGGGACCTGCTTCAGAGCCTGACCTTTCCATTCTGGACAGAAGCCAGTGCTCCCAACTAGTAAAGAACTTTCTTAAATAGATTATCTTTTTTAATCCTCACTACAATTTTGTGAAGCATCAGAGCCGGGACTATTTTCAGCCCCATTTGACAGATGAGGATGGGAATACTGAGGCAGGAAGAACTTAAATGGTTTCTCCAGAGGCCCTGCCCCAGTGATGGAGGTAAAACTGGGATGTGGGGCTCTTCATTTCTAGTCCAGGAATCAATTCCTTCCTGCACTTTGTTCAAATGAATCAGGAATTACAAACCGAAATGGCGTTAGAGCCAAGCAAACAACAGATATACACAAAGCAAGAAAGGACTGGGGTTATGACATAGCGTGGTGGGGATGGAGACCGAATGTACAGCAGATTCACCATCTAAGCAGACAACCTCGCCTACACTAACTGCTGCCATGGAGTAATGTGGGCCCAGCACTGCTAGATTCTTTGGTTTTTCAAGAAGAGTCAGAAACGAAACTTTTATATGAAATCTCCAGTTATTACGTTTGTTCAATTTTTAAAATAAAAACTAAGATGGCCAAATAAAGGAGTTTCTTGACCAGATCACAAGCTGCCAGCTTGTAACCTCAAAAACAGGTCATGAAAGACCAAAATATTCAGGAACTACAAGAAATTTAGTGTTTTCTACAAGCTCGTAAATTGAGTTCTATGCTCCTCCCTCGCATTCTTATTTTAGAAAGACTTTCTCTTCATTGCAGTTGATAGATGGTCTTGGCATCCTTCTCTCTACCCTTCAGCCCTGCCCCCAAACACTCTCAAACAGATAAATATTTGAAAGAAAACATTTCAACACACTGAGCAGCCGCTATTTAAAGGATATTGAGTGGATGAATCTCTCTGAAAAGAGAACCATCTTTCAAAAAGAATTATCACTCACAACTCACATTTTTTTTTCAAAATAAAATTTCCACGTACGCAAATCTTACAGTGGCCCTTGGAAGCTCTAGGCATGTAGAGAAATGTATTTCTCAGGAATTAGAAGAGGTCGTTAAAATGTATTTCCTTAGATATATACACTGCCAAAAATATATACAAAAAAGATATTCACTCCAGAGTGAGGGAATTTTTTTGTCTGTCTGTTTTGATACAGTAGGGAAAAAACTAAATGTTCATATCTAGATGTCACTAAATAAATTATGTTATATTCATCAATAAAATGTCATTAAAATCAAGTTTTTAAAATGAATTTGGAAAGTGGCACAAGACAGTTTTGATAGCAAAAGGCAAGATGTACATATATGTGTCACATATATAGTATAATAAGGGGAAAAATTTGTCTCAATTATTTTTGAAATGCAGAGATCTACATTGGAAAAAGTTTAAAAGTCACAAAAGTATTACATGATTAGCTTTTGTGGGGGGATTGCAGGTACCTTTATTTTCCCCTTTAGGCTTTTCCGGATTTTCAAAATTTCCTTCCAGGAGTATGTATTATTGCTTTTATAATCATATAAGGAAAAGTTTTCCTTGCTTGCTTTTTTAGGCTCTGTTTTTCTAAGCATTTCTCAAATCCGGTTTTTGCCCTTCCTCCTTCTTCTCCCTCCCCTCCCCAGCCCCATACACATCGGGCAAGCTGCTCACCTCTGGCCCTCGGTAAGGTCTCCCATTGACAATCTCAGGAGATGCATAGAGCGGACTCCCACAAAACGTTTGCAAGAACTTATCCTTCTGGTACAGGTTGGAAAGCCCAAAGTCAGCAATCTACAAAGAGAAGCAAGACCCAGGGAGACTTGTTAGCATTCCAAACTATGTCTGTGTTGGATCAGTTCACATCACACAGAATGGATGAGGGGCACCTGGGTGGGTCTGCCGGCTGGATCACCATTTTCTCTTAAGTCCTGAGTTTTCATAAAGGACCACTGAGCCCAACAGGGTCAGTGTTTCCTAGCTGCAGTCCTTGGCATCCATCACAAGTTCTACCAGACCTTCAGGCTACAAGCTCTGCAACTTACTTAGAATTACTCTTCAAATGGATGCTCTACTTAAATTTTAATTTAGACTTGCTCTGAGAAATCACATTTGCAAAATCATGGCTTGATGTTTCTGATGAACATTAAAGTGTGTAACTTAAGAATTGTCCCTCTGTGGTCTACCCAATCATATTGTATTTGCCGTGGTGTGCATATCACACTGTGGAAAACCCCTGACCTACACACCTGGGAATACCACCTCTTTATCCACTCACACCCTGATTAGAATGTATTTTGCCTGTCTTGTGACCCAAGATGAAATGGACTAATTGACTCAGAGCACTGGGTTTTGAGTCATCATATTTCAGACCAACTCTGCTCCTATCCATCTGTTACTTAGTGACATTGAGCTTCAGTTTACCCACCAGATAATGGGAATCCATGATCCCTTTCCTGTTCTAGCTCATAGGATTATCATGAGGATAATAAGAAAAAGAAATAAATCGAGATGAGACCTTGGCCAGGCAGATCACTTGAGGTCAGGAGTTAGAGACGGGCCTGGCCAATGTGGAGAAACCCTGTCTCTACTAAAAATATAAAAATTAGCTGTGCGTGGTGGTGCGTGCCTGTAGTCCCAGCTACTTGGGAGGCTGAGGCATGAGAATTGCTTGAACCTGAGAGGCAGAGGTTGCAGTGAGCCGAGATTGCACGCCTGCACTCCAGCGTGTGCAACAGAGCAAGACTGCATGTCAAAAACGTATATATAAATCAGATGGTGAATGTAAAAGTGTTTCATAAGCTTCAAGTTTCATGCAAATATTTCACCTAGTCTTGTTTCCATTGTACTCCACATTCCTTGGAATCATTCTCTTCTCCTTTGGTTTCTTGAAATGTTTTATGTGTTATCATTTATGACAGCACTTTTATATATATATGAATATGTACCTATATACATACACACACACACACACACACACACACACACACACACACACACACATATATATATATATATATATATATATATATATTTGCTTTCCCTCTCGGACACTGAATTTCCTGAGGCAGTTGGCATATTCCACATCCTTACCTTATCTTTGTATCACCCACCACTTAGTACCTGCCGATACCCATGAAACACCTGTCGCTAGAATAGGCATATTTTGAAAAGCCCAAGAAATTAATATATAATGCAAAATAATAATGATTAACTTAATTACCACTTTTTGAACAACTGCCAATTATCAAGTACTGCTCCAAACACTTTAAATTCTTTAATCTAATCTTAACAAAAACCTGATTTACAGAGCAATGTGAATGTAGTTCATGTCTTAAAAAGGTTCAAACAGTCAGTTTTATGTTACGTCCATTTTACCACAAATTTTTCCGAAAAACTCATTTAAAAAATGAGGAAATTGAGGTTTAAGGAGATGAGGTTACTTATTTAAGGAGATGAGTAACTCATACACAGCAATATAAACCCCTGTGCCTCTAAAGCTTCAAACTACAGTGCCGCCCTGCCCCTGGGTCACCTGGTTATTTCACTCCAGTCTGAGACAGCCTTGCAAGCTGAGCCCCTGTAGGTTGCCATCATTTCCAAGCTGATTTCCATGTGAGGCTTGGAAATGGGCTGTGTGATTCGCATGCCCAGAGAGAGCCCAGCCTGAATACCACCAAGGTTCTGTTGTGGTCACAGCCCCTCAAAGAAGCCTATTTTATAAAAGTCATCCCTGAATGAATGGAATGTCATTGAAAGCAGCTGGTGTACAACCATCCTCAAAAACGCATTCTCCAGGCTCAGATTGCACTTAATTGCCCTGAATTCCACTTTCTTATCAAGGCCCCTGTCTTGCTTGCAGGAAGTTGGCTGGAAGCTTTATGAAGTGTGCCCTGTCAATCACAAGAGGCATGGAATGGCTACACACGGGAAAACGCATTCCCTTCCCGCCTGGCAGTGCCTGAGGCACCATATGAGCTTCCAAATACACGTGCGTGTGAGAAGTACCCGCTGCACATGCACACATTCACGCCGGGAGTTTTCACTCCGAGCCTGGGCAGCCTCGATTGCTTTGCAGCCGTTCTGGAGAAGTGTGTTTATGTTACGGCCCACTCCCATCCTCACAGACCGATGTTTATCAGCCTCTCCCAGTAAAACTGTCATTGCTGCTGACACAAGATTAATAGAAATCTAGATTAGCCTGTGTTCTTGGCACTTCGATGGAAAAACAGTATTAATCAACACACACACACACACACACACACACACAGAGAGAGAGAGAGAGAGAGAGAGAGAAAGAGAGAATTCTCAAACCTTGAGCCATTCAAACTTGGTCTTCAGCTTTAAGATTTAATGCCATATGGAATTTATATCAACTATTGATAAGAGGGGAAATGGCCACTGGCTATGAAACCTCTGTGAAGCTTCGGTTTTCTCATCTGTAAAATAGTGTTAGGAAGAGTATCTATCCCTACTGTGCCATGGTGAAGATTAAATGACATAAAGTATGTAAAGTGCTTACAACAGTAATTAGCCCAGAGTTGGAACTCTAAATATTTGCTTCCCAACTTGAAATCCGGAGAGTTAATTACCTTCATTATATTAGAAGCAGAGTTTATTCCAATGCCAGGGACTCTTGACAGTAAAGAAATAGAGATATTTTAGACGCCAAATAATAATCAAATAACTTTGAATCATAAAATAAAAAATTAATTCCTGTCTGGATTCTCCTTCAGTTCTCTGGATTAAGTCAAGGAGAAGGTCTCAGTTGGGCACTAATGTGTCTTCAGTATCTCTTTAGTATTTATCAAAGAGAACAGCCTTCAGGGCCAGCCTGCAGCAGCAACCAACATTAAGCTGGAATTTCATAATGCTATTTGGTTTCCATTATGCTGAGTTTTGAGCTTATCGTCTATTCATCGTAAGTGATACTGGTTTTCCATTTAAGGTAATTAGTTAGGGCTTCTTTTTCAAACAGAACTTTAAAAAGTAAACTGAACTCAACAAAAATATTAAGTAAAATAGCAGTGAGGATACTGCAGAAAGGCAAAATCCTTCAAAAGGATGAAAAACTGAAATTTGAGAAATACTGATTTTGAACATCATAAAACAAAAATAATCACGTGTCAGAACTACTTTGACCTGAAAGAGCCCTAAAAGATGTTAATCCTGCCCCTTGCTCTAAAAGTGAAGCAGCTGAAGTTTCCAGGGCATAAGAAGTTTTGCTGAAGGTTGTAAAGAACAGCAGCAAGTACATGAAGGAGCACGCAGGTCTTCCCAAGCCGCACAGTTTCTCCAAAAGGACATCAGCTGTAAACGGAGAGGATGGCTCTCCAGCAAGGCCACAGGGCTGTAGTATTTTGCTGACACACTAGCAAGCAAGCTTTGGAGAAAGGTACCTAGTTGACATTTTGGCTTGCTGTTTTGACTGTTCCCCTGCCCCGTACTGATTCAGAACCATCTTCTGCCCCTGCCCTCCGCTATTCAGTTCAGCCTTGATTCTCAAGCCCTGAAACTCAAGGCTCAGGTCCTTAATATTTGGAGTTTTTATTGTTATCAATCCTTTCAAGAGGTATTCCTCGCTACATGAAAATTGGGGTTGGAAAGATACATGAGGAAGTGATTATTCATTCACATTTCAAAAGGATTACCCTCACTACGACACAGATGAGCCCTGAAGATATTATGCTAAGTGAAATCAGCCAGACACAGAAGGACACATACTGTATGATGCCATGTATACGAGGTCTCTGGAGTAGCCGAATTTATAGAGATAGAAAATCGAACGGAGGTCTCCAGGGGCTGAGAGGAGGGGTAAGGAGAGTTTCTGTTTAGTGGGGACAGAGTTGCCGCTGGGGAAGACGAAAACATTTAGATAGATGATGGTAATGCTTACACAACAATACAAGTATACTTAATGCCACTGAACTGTATATCTAAAACTGGCAAGTTTTATGTTATATGTATTTTACCACCATAAAAGGATTAACGCCAGAACACTGTTAATAATGAGCTCATCTGGTGAAAAATGAAGTGTTACCTTGCTGACATTAACTGATAGGAAAGGATGCTGATGGCAATGTTAATAATTAGTGATGGTCTGGCAGTCATCTGCAGTGTTTAACAGGAAGTGTGGGGCACTCCACAGATCAGACATTTTGAGGCCAGGAGAACCTGGGGCTAACTTTGGTTGTGTTGTTACTAGGTGATGGGTGGGACCTGCCAAGTCACTGGAGTTCTTCATCTGCAAAATGGGACTCAGACTAGAACCCACCTCACATAGGTAAGAAGAGTAGAGGATATGTATATAAAGCCCCTGGAAAGGCAGTCCTGGGACCAGCTGACTCTATAAATTACAGCCATTACGGTAAAGCTCCTGGAAAGCCAGTCCTGGGACCAGCAGACTCTATAAATTACAGCCATTACGGTAAGGCTGATGGTTTGGTTGACTTAACAACTGTTTGCTAGACAAGGCAAACAGAGAACTGAGAGTACTAAAGCCACTGCCCACTGAAGGGCCAGGAGATCTTATCAGTCATTTATAACATGTAACAGGCATGTCCAGAGTGAGATGCTGTATTGTAGGATGGGAAAAGTGAAGGGTTCAGGGTTTGAATACTTGAGATCAAATCTCAGCCTCACCTCTTAGCCATATCCAGCCCAAGGCACTTTAATTAATCCCAACCCACACCAATCTGGCCCACGGACCAGCAGCATCAGCATCACCTGGGAACATTTCAGAAACTGAGACACTCAGGCCCTGCCCCAGATTCACTACAACTGCATTTTAACAAGAGCCCCGGTATATAATACACACTTGCACATCAGCCATTCCGAGTCTGCATTTCTTCACCTATAAAATGGGGTTGATGATAATAATGTCACCTACCTGGAAGTGCTGGTATCAAACCAAATAAATTGACCATGGAAATGCTTACACCATGCCTACCCAGCACACAATAGGCTTTCAATAAATGTTAGCTATGACTACTTTATTTAACATCTCTTAAGTCTCAGATTCCTTTGTGGGGAAATGGAATTGCAATACGACCAATCACATGGTGCTGTGAAAATCCAAGTCAGATTAAACAAGGTAAGAATTAAAATAGGCCAGGTGTGGTGGCTCATGCCTGCAACCCCGGCGTTTTTCGAGGTTAAGGAAGGAGGACTGCTGGAAGCCAGGAGTTCTAGGTTGCAGTAAGCTATGATGGTGCCACTGCACTCCCGTCTATGTGACAGAGCAAGATCCTGTCTCTAAAAACAAAAATAACAGTAGCAGCATTGCTATGTGCCAGGCACAGTTCTGTAAGTGGTACATTTATTAGTGTAGTAAATTCTCACAACGACCTTATCTGGAGGATTCCAGATAGCGAATTCCAAAATTATCCTTATTTTGCAGCTAAGAAAACTGAGGCACAGGGCAGTAAAGTGGCTTGCCTGAGACATTGGTGAAGAGCTGCCTTGGCTGTAAAGTGCTATATAAAGGGGAGTTATTGCTCTCAGGTGGCTGACGAGGAAATGCACTTTCTGTGTAACTCTTCGGGAAGACAGCAATTCCATCCAGGAAGACACACTCTATAGCTCCTTTCCAGCCTTGGAGTTGATTGCTGTGGCTGCACCCACAACAGCCTCACTCCTGAGTTGCCAGGAAGTGAAGGCAGGGAGTGGAACAAGAAGCAGAAGTGAGTGTGGCTGGCTTTCATCTTCAGAGGATCTAAGCTCACACTGCCTCTCTTAAAAGAAATTCCCACCCAAAAACAATGTGAGAAGGCTCTTACCAGAGGGCGCATCCAAGCAGCAGCTTGCACGGATGCTAACGAGCAGCCAGTGCCAACTCACAACACACAGCCCTGGCACCCGCGCATGGCTGCTCTGGCCACTGCGACTCAGCCTGGCCATCAGCCACCAATAGCACTTGGAGAGTCGCTCGCAGGGACAGCTGTCTGCAAGCCTGCCAGCAGACAAGGTAAGGCTGAAAAAGCATGGCCCAAAACAGTGCCGTCATGTGATACACTTTTAGATAGAGGGCAAATTTGGATAGTAAGAGTAGAGGGTAGAATTAATCACATGTTTGGTCTTTGCAGTCAAATAGCCATAGGTTTATAGCCAGTTCCATCACTTACTATCTGCAAGAGCCTCCTTGTCTGTAAAACGGATGTGATCACACCCACCCCTGGGGAGGCATTCTGAGAACAAAATGAAATAAGGTGCAGAAGGTCTGGCATGGGGCTCTAGCTTACAGCAGGGGCTCAGTCAGCATTACTTTCTTTTTCTAGTCTCCATGCTGTGTTCCTGTGCCTGCTGTTCCTTCCTCTTGAAAAGCCATCATCATGTTCCTTACTATCAAACTCCTACCCATCCCTCAAAACCCAATTCAATCCCTCTTTCTCTATGAAGGCTTTCTGGTCCATCCAGCTGGACAAACCCACTACTTCTACTTCCTACTCAGCACTTCCACAACACATTACACAGGGCCATTTGGCCCAGCCAAGGGAGGAGGATCAGGGAAGTCTTCATGGAAGAAGAGGCATTCAAGCCGAGCCCCAAAGAAGGAGCAGGCAAAAAGGAATGAGCAGAGCATTCCAAATAGTGTGAACCACGTATGCCAAGGTCAAGAAGCCTGAGACGGCTTGGTGGATCAGAGGAATTCAAGTCGTATACCAAGGGCCTTCCCTGAGCACCCTAGCTAAAAGAGCAACTCTATTCATTCTCACCCTTCATGGATTTTCTTCACTACCAGCCAATTACATTATGTGTTTACTTGTTCATTGCTCTGTCCCCAACTGGAATTTTAAGCCCACTAGAGCAGGTACCTTCTCTTCTTCACTGATCGCTGTATCCTCCTCACAGCTCAATATTACTGCTAGTTTAACAGCTGTTAGATCCTGAGTTCCAAGACAGAAATTTGGCCATCTAGTTCACTATCAAATCCTCAGCACGGGGCCAAGTACACAGTAGGAACTTATTTCTGATCACATAAATACTGCCCAGAAGAGATGTTCAATTCCAATGCAGGAGTGGATGAGTGGATGCAGGTGTGCATGGATATATACACACTGCGCATGAACTGATTAATTCACGCACGAACCCAGAGCTCTCACATTCATATTACCAAAGCCCAGAAGCCGACTCCAAGCTGCCCTACTTGGCCTTGTTAAGCTTCAGAGGTTTCTATCTCATTTTGGCCTTGGCCATTCAAAGCTTCTTTTCTTATCCACAGCAGCCGCCTTTCCATTGTCCTCAGGGGCAGCAGGCCATTTCCCCTGTGCCCCTCTGCTCTGAGCCCTGGGAGCTCACCAGATTCCCAGCACTCTTGGAGGAGGTCGGCTGCCCTGGTGCCTGGACCTCTTCTCATTGTAAGACACTGTTACAGGAGCCTTCTATGGGAATTGTCGGCATTCCATTCTCCCAGAGAGTGGGCTGTGAATCTGGCCCGTTTTTTATTAATTGCAAATTAACGCTGTGCTGGGTGTCTATTTTAGTAGACATGCTTCCAGAGTACGGAATGCAACCCAAAGCAGCACATTGCTCTCATTCTTTCTGCTGACCGACTGTGTGAATATTTTTAGAAGCCACACCCTCTCACAGTGGCCAGATAAATAATTTCCAATGCCAGATGTGCTCTTTGCAAATCAACATCAGGCAGGGAAGGGGAGAGGAATGAGCCACATGGCTCTCCCCACCATTGCAGCAACATGTGACAAGTTTAAACCCGTAGCGTTTATACAGGCTTCCTAGGCCAAAGTCCTCCACCCTTGAAACATGGACAACTGATCCACATTTAGAGAGGTACCAGAGGGGTCTCCAAGAGAGGAACTTGCTGCTCATGTCCTGTTGGTTGGTGGCTCATCTGTTTCCAGGTCCAGACACGGATGACAGGGACTCTCTTGAGCACAGAGGCCAGCTTGTGGCCATGTCTGCCTGCCTTTGTCAGCAAGTGCCCTTTCTAAGTATGTCTCAGCAAAATGCTGAGTCAGGAAGGGTTGCGAATATACAGCCAGAAGACAAATCAACACCAGCTGAATCACATTTTTTAAAACCTTGGAAGTGGGTGGGAGATGATGAAAAGTAACGTGCCTGGAAGTCAAACACGTGAGTTCTAATCCTGGCTCGTCATTCCTTTATTCCGAAGTCAAACCATTTTGAAGTACCTACTGTGTGCCAAGCACCAGTCTACATTCTGAGGAAGCAAAGACAATAATTTAGTGTAGAGTCATCCACTGTGTGATTGTAGACATTATCATCTAGACTTTGAGTCATAATCACTAAAACAAGGGGTGGGAAAATGACTCCCAACAGTTTTTGAAGATCTAGGATTCTCAGATCTGAGTAGGATTCCTTGAACAAGGAGGAAAGGAATTTAAAAGTATTGATCATGGGACTATCTGGTTTCTCTTTGGGATATGTGTGTACATGCACACCCGTGCTTTACCTTGGGAAAGGCCAGGATTAGAAATTCCTAAGTAAAAGTAAGTGCGTAAGCCTGAATCGCTAATACTGGTTGGTGTGTGTGCTTTCCCACCATCATGCACAGGGACCCTAGGTTGAAGAACTTGGTGCAGGGGAACTGTCAGCCCCAACATGATTGCTCTTCGACTTACGCAAATGAAGCCATTCCTCTAGGCTCCTGCCTCACTGTTTCCCTACACAACTGCTTTCAAATTCTAATCATTTTTCTCCTCCATTAGGGAATTCTATGATTTCATAGAAAGCTATGTGTCTTATCACTTCTGGGAATACATCATGAGACCAAGAGGTCACACTGCACCATGGAACCCAATCCCTAGGCAAGAGGCTCACATTCCAGGCCTTGTAAAGACGACATTTCATTCTGAGAGCTCTGGGGGCAGGTGACAGGAAGAATCTGGAGAGGAAGTCAGTAAGGTTGACACAAACCCTTAGAAAAATGTGGCCCTCAAACCAGGACTAATTTTTCAGCCATGGCCTGACCACCACTCCCCAGGACCTAGGCACCTTCAGAGCAGCTGACTTCCAGTTCAATTCCCTCTCCAGGGGCCAGCCATTTAAGCAGGCTCCTGGTATAGTAACAGTTAAGTATGAATTGCTGTGACTGCAGCATTGTCTAAAATCTTCACGTTTGTTATTGACTCCCCAGGACTGGGCACAGGGCATTGCACACAGTAACTGTTCAGAAAATACACATTGAAAAACAATGAACAAATAAACAACAATCTCCAGAGACAGGAACTGGCATCCCTACTTGACAGATGAGGAAACTAAAGCCTAAATCATCAAGAAACTTACCCAAATACTCCCATTGCTAAGGGGCAGTGTTGCAATATCTAACTCCAAAGCCACCGCTTTTAACTTTGACTCATTTGCACACAAGTGCTTAGCAGTTTACAAAACTAAACACAGAGAGTACTCTAAGTCTCATTCAGTACACTAAGCAGGCCTGTGGGTAGTATTGCTACCCCATTTTATAGTTGAGGAAACAAGGTTAAGTGGTTTTCCCAGTGTCAAGAAGCGAGTAAGCCAGACAGCCCAGAATTTCCTTACTCTACAACCAGTGTCCCTTCTAGAATAATCCAACCACTTTGCCAGAAATAGACCCTGAGATTCCACTTCCTATTCCTATGCAGAACTGCTTTGACCAACTATTTCCTCCTTATTCTATTAACTACATATAACTATAGTCAACCAGAGCAAGAGGTCACTGGGTCACGGCTTGCAGGGGCCTCTCAAAGGATGATGGTGACTAATGGTTGCCACCATGATCTGTACCCAGAATCCCAACACCAGAGCAACTCCATCCTTCCAAGCAAGGAAACAAGTCTCATCACACGCTCCTCCACTGATAGCAGCAACAACACAAAACCATTCCCATGCTTTGTCCAGGGACCAGGGATAAGCCACTAACGTCACCAGCGGCCAATTGGAGGGCTCCTGCTGGTGCTGGGAGTCCTAAGGCCATTTCATAATGAAACCCATGCGGCGAGCTCCGTTTATTTTGAAACTGTATTTGCTTATTTTGTAGACATAGTCAAAAGGACATTCAGAGGGCTCCCTGGGAGGCACTTGAACCCTGTAGGCCAGGAGAGCTTTCTCCAGCTCCAGCAGCAGCCAGCAATAATACTCTCCGTGTGAGTAAACTCCAGCAGTTGCTATTTCCCAACAGCAAGCCCCATCCCCATTTCGGTCAGCTTCCCAGGGCCATGGCTGGTTTCAGGGGTGGGAAGGTGGAGAGGGAGAAGTAAGAGACAGGGTGGAGAATGACAAAGAAGTGGCCAGGAAAAGTGTTCCAACTCTAAAATAATTTAGGGTCCTGCTAGCAAATCGAGCAAAGTGACTTGAATTTGGGCTGGTGAATCAGACAGACATGGGTTCAAATCTCAACTCCACTCCATACCACTGGATTACCTGGGGCAAATTACTGAGTTTTTCTATGCCTCAGTTTCCCTATGTGTGAAATGATGTAAATAACAGTGCCCCCCTTGTAGAGTTGTTGTAAAGATTGAATTTACATGATATCAGGCAAAAATATGAAATACGTATGAAATTGCTATGGTGATGATTTTAGACTATGAGCTTCCTGAGGATAGGCACTGTGTCCTAGTCATCTCATTTCACCCAGGGAGGAAGAACAATGTTCAGCCTATCACAGGAGATCAATAACTGCTTGTGGAATTTAATTGTTTGAACTGGACTTAGAGCTCAAGCAAAGAGACTCTTCCCCATGGCCTGCCAGGGTAGGAAGTGGCTCCAAGGCTGCGGCTTGGAGCGGGTTAAGCCTCCACAAGGCTGCAAGGCCCAGGCTCTGCATATCAATCAGCGAGGCAAGAGCTTTACCTTAATATTGCAGTTGTCATCGAGCAGTATATTTTCCAGCTTCAAGTCCCGGTGGACCACACCGTTCTGAAATGAGAAGACAAAGAGGGAACTGAATGGGAGCGGCTGGGATGAGAACAAGAGAGAAAAAGGAAGGAGGAGTGTGCGCAAAGGGAAATGTCTGACAGATTAAAGAAATGCGCCAGCCCGGTGGTCTTCGCCTCCATCCTTCAGGCTGCTCTCCCTGTCTTGACGTTCCCCCGCCAGTGACCGACCAGCACCAGCGACAGGAGAGCATTAGTCACTTGCTGTGTGGTTAAGGGAAAAATGACTGGAATCTGTTCTCCCCCAGAGCCTGTAAAACAGCAGGGGGATTCTTTGTCGGAATGTAATTCCACTGTGTGAAAGCAATATAATCCCAGGCAGTGGCAAACAATGTCTGTCTGGGACGGGATTCCCAGGGAAAAAGCAGATTTCTCTGCCGGGGACTCAGAACGTGGGGCTCACAGGCCTTCCCTGTCTGTCTGTGTGCCTGCCTGCCTACCCAATGCTGGAAAGACAAATGGGCCAATCTATTTCAACCCATCCTGATCTGTCCTGAGGATGACGTTTCCTAAGCAGCCTGGAGAGAAGACTCTGCTTTCTACTCAGCTGGATTCAGTGCTGGGTGAAAGGTGGAGTGTGAGAGCAGACCAGTGAGACCGTGACCACTGGCCTGACCAAAGCAGGTGGCTGCCATCCTGCCTGACCTTTCCATTCAGGCAAACTCTGGCAAGGCTGGAGGCTGAACTTCAATGACCAGCAGCCAGCCAGCTGAAATATGAAAAGCAGTCATCAACCAATAGGCTGTCGGTCTACATAGCAGTAACCTCTAGCCTTCTCAATTCTTTTTTAAGACCTGATTATCTTTTTAGAGGATGGATGGGCTTGGGAAGGGCAGTGGGCCTGAAAGAACTGGCTGTTTCAGGCTGAGTGAACAAGTAGCGGGGACCTTGAATGATTCTGAACAGCATTCAGCATAAAGGACATCTACAATTGAAGCTGCTCTTTTGAGCAAACCAACAGGCACGTTTACAGCTGGTTCTTTCTTATTTTCCTTTTCATTTGACCATTCTTAATATCTCCAAAAGCACTGCCCAGAGGGAGAGATGAAAACATGTATTTCTACTACTCTTTTTCTAATTCAAGCCTACAAGGAGGGCTTCTGAATGCAGAAATGAACAAAACCAAATCTTCTGGAAGGAAGATGTGGACTACAAGGTACCTGATTCTGTTCAGTTTTAAGTATCAGGAGCAGTTTGATTTACATTGCTGCATTCCTGGTTTTCATAATAAGATGGAATGAGTCTAATAAAGCCTCATTCATACAGAATCCAAGTGTTAACACACTTCAGATAATGAAAACACCATCTCTATGGTGATTTACAATGATACCTGATGACGAAATACAAAATATTATACAATTCAAATCATGAGCACCTTTTGAGTCAACAAAGAGAGGTCAAATAATGTTCACATGGGTTAAGGGCTTTAGATTTGAGAAGCTGTCTTCTAATTACTTACAGAGCCACTCTCAATGAAACACAATATTTAACAAACCAGGAGGCTCCACGTTGCAATCACTTGTATGAAGAAGTTGACTCTGTTTTGGATGGCCTATTGGACTCAAGTCACATTATCCTCAAAGTAAATGACTGTTCAGGGTGTGACAGATCTGGAGAAAGTCTGAATGAGATGAAAATCACGGCCAAAATGATTAGGAAGAATAATGGCTGAAACATGGCTTATAATTATCTGTGTACTTCATTCCTTTTCCAGAAACCAAGAGTGGCTCTACTGTGGCTTTATTATTATTATTAATAATAATATTATTATTATTATTTTGGAGATGGGGGCTCACTTTGTCACCCAGGCTGGAGAGCCATGGCGGCACTATAGCTCACTACAGCCCTAAACCGCTGTGCTCAAGGGAACCTCCTGCCTCAGCCTCCAAAACAGCTGGGACAACAGGTGTGCAACCTCATGCCTGGATACTTTAATTTTTTTTTTTTTTTTTGAGATGGAATCTTGCTCTGTCACCCAGGCTAGAGTGGAATGGCATGATCTCAGCTCACTGCAGCCTCTGCTTCCTGGGTTCAAGTGATTCTCCTGCCTCAGCCTCCTGAATAGCTGGGATTACAGGTGCCCACCACTGCACCCAGCTAATTTTTGTATTTTTAGTAGAGACGGGGTTTCGCCATGTTGGCAGGCTGGTTTCTAACTCCTGACCTCAGGTGATCTGCCCACCTCAGCCTCCCAAAGTGCTGGGATTACAGGCATGAGCCACTGTGCCCGGCCTGAAATTTTTTTTAAAGATGGATCTTGCTGTGTCGCCCTGGCTGGTCTTGAATTCCTGGGCTCAAGCAATCCTCCCACCTCAGCCTCCCAACTAGCTTGGATGATAGGCATGAGCCTGGCCGTGGCTATCATCGGAGCACATCCTGTTGAGGTGCACTGCAGTAAGATGTATGTGTATGTAGGTAACCTATGCAAGAAAAGGTACCCAGGGTGTAGAGAGGTTTCAAGAACATTTCTCCCAGTAATTCCACTTCTGGAATCTCTCTTAAGTAAATTATTCACAGGAGAGGAAAATATTCATATATAAAGATACTGATCACTATTTGTAATAACCAGAAATTAGAAACAGCTTCAATGTCCAATGAAGAATTACAGAGAATTGTTAATAATACAGAAAAATATTTAGATTAACATATTAAGTAAAAAAGCATGACACAAACGATGTAAAAATGAATCCGGTGTGGTACTGTAGATTGGATGCTGGAACAGAAAAGGTCATTGGTGTCTCCATTTTGACAAACATATCACAGAAATGTAAGATGTTAATATTAGGGTAAACTGAGTGAGGCATAGATAGGAACTCTCTGTACTACCTCTGAAATTTCCCTGTAAATCTAAAACTATTCAAAATTAAAAGTTGACACAAAAAATAAACGTGAGAAGGAGGAGGAAGAAGACTGAAAGGAAACAAGCAAGCAAAAATGTCAAAAATGGGTTAGCCCTGGATTCCAGAATTGTGGGTGATGGTGATTTTCTTCTTTCTAAGTTTATAAATTCTCCATACACGCTACCATGAACAGATAGCACTTTCACAATAGGAAAAACATCATGCAGTGCCATAAAAGCTATGCCTAAAGCTGCAGGCCAGGCACAACCGTACCTTATGGCAATAGTGCACGGCTGAGACGATCTGCCGGAAGAAGTGCCGGGTCTCCCTCTCACTGAGGCGCCGCCGCTCACTGATGTAATCATACAGCTCCCCTTTGCTTGCATATTCCATGATGATCACAATCTTATCTTTGTTCTCAAACACTGCAGAGGGAAAACAGCAATACACAAACACCCTGTTTAGCCAACAAGCTCGCTTATGCTACAGAGAATGAGAGGACAATGGAGATGTCACCACGCAGAGGACCCACTGACTGGTCAGAACACAAATGAGCCAATTCAGCATCACGAGGCACTGGGCAGGCTGTCCCACCAGGTGGGCAATGGTGTGTGTCACGCCATTGTTCCTGGACATGCCTTTGTCATGCTAAGGGACATGTGGTTCTCTTCTCTGAGGACCCCACTTCCCTTGTCAAGATCATTTCTCACAACCCTCTCCCAGAACTGCTCTCTTGTAGACAGAATAATGGGTAACAACAAACATGACTAATAATTTATTAATCATTGGATATAGACCAGATACCCAGCCCTGAGAGAGCCACTCTGACCCCAAAATTGGTGCTCAATCTTGTCATCTCTTTACATCTTCCCATTGCAGGCAAACAAAACCCACAGCTGCTAATGTGGCCCACCAAGTCATGCATGATCACATGGGCCCTTCTCAGCCCTGCTACGCCTCCATTCCATGTATTTATTCTGTCTCCCCCAGTCAAACGTAAAAGGAGATTGTCCTATTTCACTCACTGGTATATCCTCAACACCCAGGACAGTATTTGGCACATAGTAACATAGTAGGACCTCAGGTAATATTTATTAAATGCGTAAACTCAAACTACACAAATGCATTTTTGAACATCAATACTAAATAATAATATAGTACTATGCACCAAGCTTGTGTGTAAGGTTTTAAGTACCTCACATGTACTGACTCATTTAAACCTTAACAACAAATGATCAAGGAAATATCTATAATTTTACCATTTGAAACAAGAAGACACTGAGGCTGAGGGAGGTTAAGAAACTGGCACAGTCTGCAATCAGGCAGTTTGGATTCAAAGATCAAGTGCAGAACCACTAGACCAGACGGCCTCCCAAAGAGCTGGAATCCGCAGGGCTCTGGTCCCAGCGTGGATGGGGAACTGTAATGCCGCAGCCTGCTGTCTGTCAGGGCTGCTGCTGCTGCTATCACCTCCAGCGGGTTCCCTGCCACCAGGTCCAGCCCCTTCTCACTCAACCTCCACATCACCAAGGAAACAGTCTTCTCCAATGCTTGTAAATGCTTCTCTCTCCCCAACTCTGATGCTCCCCAGCAGTGACGTTCAAACTCAGGGTTCCAGGCAGATGGCCAGGGGCCCATGCATGAGGCAGGAAGAGCAGTGGCCATGAATGACAGGCTGTCCAAAGCCACCCCATTGCCACCTGTTTCATACTTTGGGCTTTTACCTAAATTGTCCTTTGAGCAAAGACAAAATAAGCAATATTTATTTTGAAATCCATCATCACTCCTAAGGGATATGGTACAAAGAGCTTTGTAGGGTACCCAATACCCTCCATGGGGGTCCCCTGCCTACCTACCTCAATCTCATCTACTTTTCTCCCATTTCCATCAGGCCCCCTATGCCCAGCACTCTCATTCACTAGCCAAGACTGTGCTCAGACATGGTTTGCACAACGCCCCACTTCTCCCTCTTACTGCGCTAGTCAATACTTGCCTCGATAGCATGCACACACTGTGTAGGTTTATTTCCTGGTTTACACATCCATGTCCTCCTCCTAGACTGACAGAACTTAAAAAAACAAAACAAAACAAAACAAAAAAAACACTATAGTTTTGGAGTCAGATATTCCTAAGTAGGATCCCTGGATATGCCTCTTAAGGGCTGTGTGATTCTAGGGATGTTCCTTGCCCTCTCTGGGCCTCAGTTCAGTCAACTATAAAACATGAATAATATTAGCAAGTACTCAGAACTGCTGGGCTGGGCGCAGTGGCTCACACCTGTAATCCCAGCATTTTGGGAGGCCAAGCAGGGTGGATCATGAGGTCAAGAGATCAAGACCATCCTGGCCAACATGGTGAAAGCCTGTCTCTACTAAAAATACAAAGATTAGCTGGGCGTGGTGGTGGGCACCTGTAGTCCCAGCTACTTAGGAAGCTGAGGACGGAGAATCACTTGAACCCGGGAGGCGGAGATTGCAGTGAGCCAAGATCATGCCACTGCACTCCAGCCTGGAGACACAGCAAGACTCCATCTCAAAAAAAAAAGAACGTTAGCGATTATTGTTGCTATCAATATTTCATCCCAGAGCCTAGTACCAAGGCAGACACACATCCAGTGAAGAACTGAGTTGACCTGGAACCTACCCCAGGCCTGGGTCCCCAGTCCTCCCACACCTTGTCACAGGCTGCTAGAAGCTCAGAATCCCCCCACCCTAGTTCCCTTTTGGCTCCTTCCAGTCCAGCCAAACCTCCCTGATAAAATGAAAGGAGAAGGAGGAGGGTAGGGAGGAGGAGGAGGAGAGAATATCCAGATAAAATTTGCTGCTCCAGCATCTGCTGGCCTCGGTGTACCCTGCAGCTTTGGCTCCTGCCAGAGATTTCAGCCTGTTGTGCACTTTTCATTAACAATAAACTCTGCAAACTGGAAACATCCCGACTGCCTCGGGATGCATGGCTCAGGCCCCAAAAATGAAAGAGTGAATCGGCCCTAGAGAGGGCAGCGGATTTTCTAATTTTAAAAAGGAAGATGTAGGAAGATGGAAAGTACTTTGACAGGTAAATAAACAAGAAGCCTCACACCCCAAAGAGTCTGGTGCATCATTAAAGAGGCCAAAGCCTCTGACCCTTCAGTGACTGTTGGAAGGTGTGGGCCAGCCTCACACAGACAGAGGGCTGTTTCAGTGGCTGGATTCTTCCCTCTCCAACTGGCTGACTTGGTATCAAGGAGACATACACACAATTCAGTTCAATTACAGTCCAATACACCAAATAGTTTACTAAAAAGCTTCCATCAGTAAGTCCTACTGATCCTTTCTCTACAATAATCTCAAGTCTGGCTGCGCACAGTGGCTCATGTCTGAAATCCCAGCACTTTGAGAAGCTAAGACAGGTGGATCATATGAGGGCAGAAGTTACCAGACTGGCCAACATGGTGAAACCCCACCTCCAACAAAAATACAAAAAATTAGCCAGGTGTGGTGGCGGGCACCTGTAATCTCAGTTACTGGGGAGGCTGAGGGAGGAGAATAGCTTGAACTCAGGAGGCAGAGGTTGCAGTGAGCCGAGATCACACCACTGCATTCCAGCCTGGGCAATTGAGCAAGACTCCATCTCAAAATAATAAATAAATAAAAATAAAGTAAAATATATCCCAGCTCTATCCCCGTCTCACTTCCAAGCACACCCCTTCACCCCTTACCCCCATCCTTACTGCTGGTCAGCCTTTCACCCTTGCCTCCCTGTTGACTGCATTTGGAGGGGTCAAGAAATAGCTCCAAATGCATATTCCATGGAGTAATCGTTCTGCAGGATATCCTGAAGAAAGAAAGGATTCCATGGTCAAACACAAGTCAAACGTTGATACTTGATTGTCCTCTGAGAGGCTGGTTTCCTTAACTCGGAGTTCTGCAAGTCTATCGGGCCATTTCAATCCTCCTGTTGGCATCCTGAAGAACTCATATGGAGCCAGCGTGGAAAACACTAGATGAATGAGATGATATCCAAGGGATAAAACCGGCCCCTCACCCTCTTGGGCAGGGCCAATGAGCCACCTGATCAGAGAACTGTCCAAGCAGCCAGGCTTGGCTCTGGGACACCATCCCCTCATTCCCCATAGGGAGCAGCCCAAGTCTCAGGGTCAAGGCCCTGTCACCTTAAATTAATTGAGAGCAAACAGGACTTCCACACTTCAAGCATCAGTGTTTCATCAAGGAAGCCAGGCATGTTACAGATGAAGCTTCTTGAAGCCTTTCTTAATAACAGTGAAATCTGCTATAGGCTTACTATGTGCAGGTGCCATGCTAATAAGCATTCTGCATGAATTACATCATATGGATTTGGTACTATGAGGATCCTCATTTTACAGATGAGAATACCTGGGGACAAGGCGAATATAATTCCCATAACCACAGAGAGCACAAGGCACAGCCAGCACTGGGCCCAGCAGTCCGACTGCTTGCTGCCCCCAAGCTCTCAGCCGCTCCATTACTACTTATATATATGAAACCCTCTGACCCTCGGTCTCCTCATCAGACCAATGAGACTAGTAATAGCCTCACAGGTCTATCACCCTCAGCACAGTGCCTCTGCCAGTGCTCAACAAATGGATGCTGTTCTCATAATGACTTCATCTGCCACTTAGGCAGCTCAGGCAAAACAAAACCCTAAGACTTTCCTGTCCCTGCTGGCATCACTCTTTAAAACATGTTGTGGCTGCCGCAGAATCACAGGATTTTCCAGCAGGAAAGGACCTAAGAGATCGGGTGTTATTTTTCCAGAATAGTCCAGGATTTATAATGTATAACAGCAAGGCCTTGGGAATTAATACTGAAGAATGAGCAGCTTCCGCATCCTCGGCCCAATGCTCCCTTGCCCATGCTCACGGTGACAGGAATACTCTTGGCCATTCTTCTTGCAAAAAAAGGGCTGCTTCCCTTGGGCACTTTTACAACTGGTTATTTATAAGCCCAGAAATCTTGTCTGTGTTTATGTTATTAGTCACTAAGCAAAAGCTTATTTTCCACCAGTTAGGAAGGGTTTCCTTTCTGAAAAATGAAAGCCTGTGTCTCTTGGCCAGACAGTTTTACCCAGAAGCCTGGTGGCTCCAGAATGGTAAGGAAAACCATGGCCCTTGACATGCCAGGCCTACCAGGAAAATTAAATCTCTGAATAGAAACTTAGCTCAGCCTGAGTCAGCCCATAGCACTGGAGCCACGGCCATGTGGTACACAGCCTGGATTTTAGCACAGCAGAAAGCACCTACTATGCAGACGGCATTGGGGGATACCAAAAGAAGACTTTTCCTGGTTTGGAGGGGAAGGAAAGGCAGGTCAGGTAGAAGGGTCAGCATGAGGAAGGGAACAGGCCAGAAACAGAAGTACCAGCAGCTGGCAGGGCCTGGGAATAGGAGGAGAGAAAGAAAAGGGTGATGAATAAAACACAAGACCTGAAGGCCCACAAGGAGCTGCAGGTGAGTCAGACAAGCAACCAAACATCGCCAAGAACAATAAAGAGACAGGAGCAAGACACAGGATGGCATCCGGGATCCTGGACCTATGCAACTGTTCGGGGCTCGATTTTTCCAGGAGACTTCCCAGACAGGGATCTCTCCTTCCCCGGAAAGCTTGTAATAAGTATAGTTAACATTTATTGAACAGTTACTACATGTCACGGATTAAGACATTTATTCCTCACAACAATCTTATGCAATAGGGTTCCATGTTATCCCTGCTTTATAAATAGGGAACCAGGGCTGAGCACAGTGGTTCACACCTGCAATCCCAGCACTTTCAGACGTCGAGATGGGAGGATTGCTTGAGGTCAAGAGTTTGAGACCAGGCTGGTCAACACAGAGAGACCTCATCTCTAATAAATAAATAAATAAATAAATAAGGCACTAGCACTCACATCAAGAAACAGCACTGCTAGCCCCCTGCAAGTAGCCCTGCCAAGTCCTCTTTCTGTTATTAATCATCTCCTCAAATATACAGATACACCAATATTATAAATAGGAGGAATAGGAACCAAAATCAGAGATGAGTTTTGAAGTTTTAAAAACTGGAATCATGTAGTATACCTTCTTCTGTCATGAATTCAACATAATGTTTGTGAGAATAATCTACATTGCTCCATGCTCAAAGCATCCACTGGCCACGTGAGAGCCAAAGTCAAAGACTGTTCATTCTCACTGCTCTAGAGTACTCCATGATCCAAATGTATCACAGTTTATTTATCTATCCCACTGCTGATAGGCATTTGGGCTATTTCCAGTCTAGGGCTGTTATGAACAGTATTGCTGTGGACATCCTTGTGCATGTCTTTTGATGCATATCTGGACGCGTTTTTGTTGGGTAGATACCCAGTAAGATTGGCTAGCAAATTGGTGCCACCCAAAAGCGCATGTGCTTGCCGTGACTCTCCACCACCTTCCTTCATCATCCATTTCTGCTTTTCGCATTACATGCAATAAAGGTTCTCCTTCATTAAATGGAGCCAACTTCACTGATTTTTCTGAAATAGCTTTATTATCAGCCTATTTGAGGCATTTACCTGAGCATTTTGCTACAAGTTAAAGGGAATACAAAAAGAAGGCACAGTCATTACCCCTAAGGAGTTGCTTTTGAGTGGGAAATGACCAGGACTCATAAAATAATTCAAGAGCTAACCTGTATGGTAGAGACTTTAAGTACCTGGACAATCAGACAGAAAGATCAGTAAGGTCAGCCAGAAGGGACCTGAAAAGATTTCTAGAGAAAGCAGGCATGGAACTGAACCACCCATAATGACTTGGATTTTGCCTTTGAGATGATTTCACCATTATTTCAACATATCCTAGAATACCTGAACTCTTTTTCTTTGACTGTTCCACAGGCAGGCCTTCCTTCTTTCCAGACACCAACTGGAATTATTTTTCTTGTTTGCCGTTTATTTTCCATTTCAAAGGAGAGCAGGGATTGGTTGCTATAGCAACAGCTACGTCTCCACATTAATCCTGAATTTCATCAGATGTTCGGTTTGACAGTCCCGTTCTGTGCTCTGATCATCTGACTTTCACAACAGGCTAATGACCCAGCTCCCAGCGATTGCCTCCTGCAGCTCTCGAGGTTAATAATACAACTTGTAGAACTTGAGAAAATGTGTATTATAAAAACAGTGTTCCGGCCTGAGGGAAACGCTGAAGAGAGAGGAGATCCTGGGATTTTAAGCTTCCACTGGCCACATGGGAGCCAAGTACACCGGGCCCTTTAGGAAGAAAGAGATCTTGAAAGTGGAGAGGTTGAGGACCAATTTTAAAAAGGGAAGATTTCTTTCTGTAACCTCCAGGGAGGAAGTGTCATTTGCTGAGTTGTTTGTTTGTTTGTTTGTTTGTTTGTTTGTTTGTTGAGACAGGATCTTACTCTGTCACACAGGCAGGAATGCAGTGGCATGATCTTGACTCACTGCAACCTCTGCCTCCCAGGCTTAAGTGATCCTCCTGCCTCAGCCTCCCAAGTAGCTGGGACTATAGGCACGTGCCACCACTCCTGGCTAATCTTTGCAATTTTTTTTTTTTTTTTTTTTTTTTTTTTTTTGTAGAGACAGGGTTTTGCCATGTTGCCCAGGCTGGCCTCAAACTTCTGAACTCAAGCCATCCACCTGCCTTGGCCTCCCAAAGTGCAGAGATTATAGGTGTGAGCCCCAGTACCCAGCCCATCTGTTAGTTTTAATAAAAAAGGCCTGGGGCCTAGGAGTAGCCCCATGAGAATTCTCTCCACACCTTTGCCTTCTATCACCTCCATCTCCTAGGTGGCATCCAGGGTGCTGCCATTCCTTCCGCTGCATTGCCTCCCTGGGCAGCAGCATTTTCGTCTCTTTCCCAAAATCTCAGACTGAAGGACCTTCCCATTCCTCGAGGGTGCTCTTTTATTAAAGGTCAGTACAATCCTCACAGAAAGTAGCTTATTTTTCACTTCAAAAATGAACTGATCTTTCCTTTGAAAGAACTGTCTATAAACCAGTTGAGTCATTTAGTCAATACAGATTCATTCTTCAAAACTTTCCTCCCTAGAACTCAATTTCAAATACCTCGTGGGCTCATGGCTTCACTAAATGGTCCTCTGATCTCTTGAATCTGAAATCCCAGGGCAATGAGGATGAGAAATTTAAACTGGCATCTCCCTGGCTGTCAATAAATCGGTCCAAGTTGATTCAGTGTGGTTCCTGGTTTGCACAACAAAAGGCTTTTTGGTTCACTCACTGTCTTTTCTTGAACCAAAATTCTTTTTGGGTGTTGGTTGGCATGCTCGAAGAGAACCATAGCCAACGAGGACACCCATTGCCAGCAGTGGACTCCACGGAAGGCAGGAGAAATGGATAAGAAAGTGTAAAGCCACCTGCACAAGTGGGTATGCAGAAGCCTTGCCAAGACACATCCGTACCTGCTAGCATTAATAGTGACATTGGGGACCCAATATCTCATCCTGGGAAGGCAGGGGATGTGGCCAGGATAGAGAGAGGAGTTGTGTGGGAGAGGAGACTTGACAACACCACGCTGGACGAGCCACTGGGCTCCCCCCTCCTTCCACAACCATCCCTGGGGAGCATTTCTAGAAACCAAGCAGGGCCCTAAGGTGGCAATGGGCTCTATCAGCCATCACCACAGGCTCATGATACACACTCCACATCACACACACACACACACACTTCACAACCTCCCTGATGATTCCCTCTATTGCTCTGTCTCAGCCTTTGTGTCATACACAACACACACACACTCCCTCTCTCACATACACACACAAAAGCATATTCACACAATCCTGAATGTGAGAAAGCCCTGGCAACCGATCAGAACCTCTCACAACTACCCCAGGCAGAAGCAAGGGCTCTTGTACTTGATGCCGTGAACTTCTGAAAAAACATGCTCACAGTTCTGGCAGTGATAGAGGTAGAAATCCTTCTGTGAAGACAGGCTTAGTCTTCCACTGCTGGAATCCCAGCCAGAGGGCTTTGGTTCAGGGGCTCATCTCACCCTCACCATCTCACCAGGGTGGAACGGCCAGGCCCGTGGTCATCACACCTCTGGCTCCAGCCACTTCCCAGCTGGGTGACCTTGGCAAGTTACTTAGCCTTTCTGTCCCACAGGATCTTCCTCTGCTAAAGCAAAGCCTCTACCTTAGGTCACATTCTGAGTATTATCACAGCACCAGGCAGCAAGTGTAAGCAGAAGTGTTAGCAGTTCCTACTCAGCAGCAAAGGGAAACAAAGGAAGACATCAAACCCGGAATTATGGGTATGCACTGGCAGAATCCACACCCAAGGCTACATTCGTGCCCTTGGGGCATATGTGTGATGGGTTGGAAGTGGGAGAACAGTGGAAACAGTGAATGAACACTCAAAGACCTCAAAGGACTCAAGTGGCCCCCAAGTTAAGGCTGAGCTGTGAAGGCAAGCCTAGCTCTCTTTCATTCTTTGGTCCCCAGGACTGTTCCAAGCATGGGTGTCAATCTCGGAGTCATATCTACCAGCCACACCTGCTGTCAGAAGTCATGGTGGGGAGCACTAATTCCTCAAGTTGAAAAAAAAATACCGATTCCAGAGGTTAAAAGTTACAGTCCATCTAATCTGATCCCCCTTTCGATATCCAAATCCCCGCTGCTGTACATGCCCATTGCGGAGGCCCCTTTCTGTGTTCTGTGAGCCTTTCCAAATGCATGCTGGTGACTGCCTGTGCAAAGTAAGAAAGCTATCCCAGTTCATTCCGGAAGACCCCATACTAAAGGGCAATAGAGGCTTTTCTTTTCCTTTAAAAGTTAATGTCAAGTATAAGTAGTATTATTTAAGGCACTAGAAAATATTGAATTCCAGGAAACCCAGGAGGGAGAGGCAGGACAGCCTGGGAGTAGTGTTAGTGTGTAGTTGTTTTGCTTCTGATCTCCAGCCTCTAGAAAAATGACTTGGGTGTAATCAAAAAAAAAAAAAAAAAAAAAAACAATGAAAATAATAACTTGAAGGTCAAATAGCTAACTTAATAGGAAACTCATTAGAAACGTGGCTGGACAGGCTCACAGCTGAAGAGCTCGTTCACATGATTACAAGTGAAGAGAACTCTCCAGTGCTGTGTTGCGAATAGGGGTGAGTCCTCAATTTGGATCCAGTCTGCAGGGACTTCATGTGAAACTCGTGAATCTAGCGGCAGAGGGAGTGTGTTAAAATGCTCAACAATTTGCCATGGGTTCAAAAGAGTAAACACAGGCATAATGCACTGCTTTGCCAAGTACAACAAACTGTTTCATGGGGCTCTGAGTCTCTGATGAGGGCAGCAACCCAACAGCTAACTAAGTAAACCCAAGCCCAAAGGTATCGCTCACGGCTCACTGGTGACTGCCGCCAGACACACGTTCTTCCCTGGAATTCACTGATGATAAATGATCAGACCAAGACAAGTTTCTAGAGCAGGCTCCTTTCCTCTTTTTTGCAGGATTAAGCCTGTATTTCTCAGAATGGTCAATTAAACTGGAATCTTTGGGGGTGAGACCCAGGCATCAGCATTTTTTACAAACTCCTCATGAGATTTTAATGTGCATCCATCACTCAGAATCGCTGAGAGGCAAGCTGGCCTCAATCTTCTCTTCTCCAACCTCCCAACAGAAGTTTCTACTCTGGCCAGAAAGAACATCTCACTGATCCCTAGACATCACATCAGGAATAATCAATTCCATTTCTTGAGTGTGGCCCTGGCACTGTGCTTAGCAATTTTATTCATTAGCTCATTTAATCCTACATTAATCTATAAAGTAGCTAGCTACTGGCCCCATTTTATAGACAGAGAAACTGAGCCACAGAGAGCTTAGTCACTAGCCCAGGGTCACACAGCAGTAACTGGCAGTGCAATTGGCTCATTCAAATCTAATCCTCCATGGATGACAAATTATATTCGTGCCCCACTATTAGGCTGGTGCAAACGTTAACTGCAGTTTTCACTATTACTTTAATGAATGGTACCTGAAACAAAAGTGCTAATAGAACAGTACCTGGAATAAAAGTGCTCAATAAATTGTGAAACACATGAATGATTCAATGGCTAAATAAGCAAACGAATGACTGAGAACAGTGGGTAATGCTAAGGACCACTGATCTTAGATCAATTCAGCCATTCCCTGCCTTCAAAAGAACCTAAATCAGGACCTGCCGGCAAATCTTCCTGCCTGAGAACCCTGGATTAGCACAGTTGTGTCTGAGAAGAGAAACATAAACTGCCTATAGGTATTTCCAAATAACTGATGCTAGAAATACAGCCCTGCTTTTGTTTCTAAGTAAATAAGAATCAATTATTTGGGAGGTTTTGTTTCTAACCTTCTAAGGAGGAGTTTTTCTAGTACAGTGGGGTTGTTAAATCTGGGTGTGCATCGGAGCTGCCTGGAGGGGTCAGGATTCCTCTGGTGCTAAAACCCACCCCTGGAGTTTCCAATTCAGCAGGTCTGGGGCAGACTCCAGCTGATACTGATGCTGCTGGTCCTGGACTGCCCTTTGAGAACTGCTGTTTACCAGGGTCCTGCCATTCTCAAGAGGTGATTTTTCCAGGGGTACAGGATGGAGCAGCAACATTTTCTGATTCCAGGACCTCTGCTGGGTTTTGTAGAAAGGTCTTACACAAGCCCCACTGCTCTGGCCACAAGCTGGGGGTAGGGGCGACGGCTTGGGGGAGGGGCGCAGTATATAATGAGGAGCCCCGTCTCTTGATTTCTCTTCTGCTTCTCTGGATTTTTAGAGCAGTGATTTTCACCAGGAGTGATATCTCCTCCCAGAAAGACCTATCCAAATCTCAGGAAGCACAGGTAGCTTACAAAAAAGCACATCCTGGTGCCATGTCTCTAGGAAGATGAGAGGAGCTTTTAACTGATAGTACACTCATCCAAAGTGTCTTCAGGGTGGGAATTCAGAGAATGTTTGAGAATACAGGCTTATTATAACTTATCTTCTTGTGGGCAGCAGGCTTAACGCTCACAGGGTGGGGGCATGAGATTCAAATGCTTATCAAAGGAAGTGTTTCTCTATTTCATTTGTTTTCAGGTTTGAGAAAACATTTGCAATGGATGAGAGATCACAGTTAACAAATGCCAAAGAGGCTTCCTACTTTGTCCTAGAAAACCAGGATCACCCTTACCTGAAATAGGAGAAGTGATGAAGGGGTTGGCCCGTTCCAGCATATCACAATGCAAAGGGCCCATAAAGAGATGCAATCTCGCATGGCCAGGAGGACAGATTTCCAGAAACCAAACCAAGGGTGTAAAAGGAAAGTCATAGGCTGAATCTCCCCCATCCCCCACCCACCTCTTCAATTTTACATGTGGGACTGTTGCCAGATGGGATGCTAAAGATGTTTGTTCTCAGTGGTTTTACAGATCAGGTCTCCTAGGCTTTCAAAGGGGAAGTGGGGGTGAGACAGCATGCCTTTGATGTTTGAACTTGGGTCCTGAAATCAGAATCTCAGGCAAAAACTGTTTTTATCTCTTCCATCCTAGGCAACCCAGTTGAAAGCTCCAGTGGGCACTTCCTTTTCAGCTGTTTTTTCCATATTGTCAATTATCTCCCTGCTGAGAGAATGGAATTCCTTTGACTGGAAACAGGGGTCCCTCTCCGAGACGGTGCCAGAGATTTCTTTCTTTTCTCTTGATTAGGCTCTCCGTAGTATCACACACTGAAAAGTGTACATCTATCCTCTTTTATTTACTTAGCATTAGAAGCCAGTTATGTTTGTATTTACACAGAGTTGACAAATTTGAGGGTTAATCACCTTCACCCACAGGTCAATAGGAGAGTTAACCCCAGGGTTTGCTTCAAGAAAGACACATTTGAAAGGAATTATTTTTGAGATTTGGCAAACAGCGGAGTAGCTCCAGTGAAGTCACAGATTTTATGGGCCTGTGGGTATTGTGATTATATGTAAATCAAATTTTCACAGTGTTCTGCAGTTTAGAAAACACTTGACCTATGAGTTTAACAGATTTGAACCCCAACCTTCTTCCTCAGATGCTGGCAGAAATATTTTCCAAAATGACTACAAAGCTACGACTTAATGCTGTCAGATATGTAAGACAGCAACCTCTATGAAAGCAGAATTCTCCATATCACAGGGTCTAGAACAATACTTCATGTTAATTAGGGGTCTCTGCAGACCACCAAGTGACCTGGTTCATACCAGAAGCATCGAGTTCCAAGTGTCACTGCCTGGGTTCAACCCTCGGATCCACCACTCATTATTTGGTAACCTTAGAAAATGGACTTTGCCCCTAAAGCTGCATAAATAGGGATCTTAATATTTCCTATTTCCCAGATATAAGGATTAAATGAGATAACACATGCACACCTCCTAACTCAAGGTAAACACTCAATAACTCCTAACTATTATTAGTACTATTTTATTTATTTTTGTGAGATGAGGTCTCACTCTATCACCCAGGCTGGACAACAGTGGCACAAACTTGGCTCACAGCAACCTCTGCCTCCCAGATTCAAGCGATTCTCCCACCTCAGCCTCCTGAGCAGCTGGGACCACAGGCACACACCGCCACATCAAAATAATTTTTTGTATTGTTGGTAGAGAAGGGGTTTCACCACATTGCCCAGGCTGCTCTTGAACTCCTGAGCTCAAGTGAGGCCAGATGATCTACCAAAAAGAGGGCCAATGAAACAAGCTCCTGTCCCCCTTGGAGCTGCCATTCAAGGAGAGGAGACAGAGAGTCAACAAAGTGAACAGATCAGGCGGCCCCTTTCAGACTGAGCCTTGAGCTAAATGACTTTTGAGTAAGTGGTTATTGAATGAAAACCTCAATGAAGCAGAGACTAAGCCCTGCAATATCCTGGGAATTCCTAGTGCCTAGAATAGCGCCTGGCATATAGTAAGCACTTCATTAGCATTTCTGTTCACGAATAAATCGCTTTTTCTCTAGAACTAGCCTTTCAATATCACTGGTTAGTACAGCTCAAGATGATGCCTTCCTTTCATGAAAACACAGACTTGCTAAACATAGAGGGTTCGGCACATCACGGCGTTGTCATGTTGCTGTCGCTGTCACTATGTGTGTGCATATCTGACTATTTTAATCATAAGGATCTTTGCTGACGAAGACATTGTCAAGCTCTTTAATAGCGTCTACTCATCTGGCTAGTGTCCAAATGGCCGCTTCGGTGCCTTGGCATTGATTTCTCTTTAAGCCAATTAATGCATTTCTGCACCAAGCTAAGGCTCTTGATTGGCCTGTCAACCAACTGGCTTCCAGATAGAAGGTTCCCCTTTTCATTCTGTAAGTGGCAGGGAGACTGGCAGATGTGCTCCTAGACTTGGGTCCCACCACCACTGCTGTCACCCTCCTTGCCCCTGCCACGCCCTCAGATTGCAGCAGGGGCGGGATAGGAATGGCCAGGCTGAGGTGGGCTACAGAGCCAGCAAGACGAGACTCAGGATCAGAAACAGAGATGAGGCAGGACAGAGCAAGAAAACAAAGGAGACCAGGAGACCCATATGTCAGAGTCACTGCATAGCCGTGACACCCAGCATGACGAGCTCCACTGCACCCCCAAAAAACTCAGGCATTGAAGCCCTAACACCAAGCACTTCAGAATGTGGCCCTATTTGGAGACAGGGTCTTTACAGAGATATGTTAAAATGAGGTCCTTAGCATGGGCCCTAATCCAGTATGACTGGTGTTCTCATGAGAAGAGGAAATTTGGACAAAGACACATGCAGTGGGAAGAGGTGTGAGGACATAGTTAGAAGTCGGCCATCTATAAGCCAAGGAGAGAGGCCTCGAACAGATCCTTCCCTCAGACTCAAAAAGAACTGACTTTGATCTCAGGCTTCCACACTCCAGAATTGTGAGAAAACACATTTCTGTTGCTAAGTCACCAGTCTATGGTACTTTCTTATGGCAGCACTAACTAACTAATATACTCAGCAAGTCGTTAAATCTAGAGCGTCAGTTTTCCACAACCGCAAAATGGGAATCCCTGGCCTGCCCACCTCACGGGTTTGCTGTGGGGATAAAATGAGTCCAGATATGGGAGATCTTTGTAAACTCTGAAGAGTTCTACAGATGACAGGATGTCTAGCTTCACTTTCAGAGCTGGATCTTTGGGTCCTGCTGGGCAGGAAAGCAAAGAAAGTCATGGGATCCTTGGACTGTGGGTCCCAGTGAGAGGTGTAGGAGCTGGAATACAGCCTTGGCAATCTCCTGCTCCCAACACCCCAGGGAAGGGAGGGGAGCCGCCCTCCTCCACAGTTATTTAGTGGATGTGGGAGAAACAGAACTTGCGTGGGAGAAGGGAAAGGGAACAGAACAGAAACTGGAGAGCTCTAAGAAATTAAAAGAAAAAAAAAGGACACATGTAAGACCCTGGGAGTTTTCTGGATTAAAAAAATAGCTTTTATTTGTATGACACTCTGCAGGTCACAAAACACTTGGAGGCACAGGGTTCTCGTTATCCTATTTGAGGTCAGGAATGTCTTTTAGAGTCTGATGAAAGCTATGTATCGTGCACAGAATACATACAACATTATACAGCAGCATTGTCCAGCTCAGTCTCTACTGAGGCCAACTTCACATTGGTAATAAAATATTCTTCCATTATGGTTTGTCTCTAATCTTCCCTTTGGCAGGGGGATGGTTTCCTGTTCTCCATTTGTCCTGTCTGATTCCCAAGGCCACAGAGGGCATGGTACGGGTGATGAAATGGGGTTTCTCCTGGTAGGACACCAGCAACCACAGACTGCCTCTCAAATAAAGAACCTGGAACCTTCATGCTAGGAATGTACTCTTTGTCTTCCTGATAAAGAAGGCTCATGCTCTGGGCCAAGAAACCCCAAAACACAATAGTGTTCACAGGGCACCAGACCACATGTGTCCACACCCTACAGGCCAATCCTTCACCATGGCCTATGGAGCAAAAACCCTGAGAACTTAATGAAACTCACTCCCACACTGCATTTGTATCTCTACTCACTTCTAACTTCTAGAAATGCCCCTCGGTTACCAGGCATATTCAGATTGTATCTTATCAGCCTGGAATTCTATTTTCCACAATTCTTCCCCGAAAAAAATATTCCTTCAAGGCCCAGCCCAAATGCCATTCACCTCCATGAAAAGTTCCAACCCCTAAGCTTCCAGAACATGGTCCCAGAATATGCTGTTTACATGTCTACTGATATGGTTTGGCTATCTCCCCGCCCAAATCTCATCTTGAATTGTGGTTCCCATAATCCCTATGCATTGTGGGAGGAACCCAGTGGGGGGTAATGTAATCATAGGGACCATTACTCTCATGCTGTTCTCATGATAGTGAGTGAGTTCTCATGAGAGCTATGGTTTTATAAGGGCCTTTTTCCCCTTTTGCTTGGCACTTCTCCTTCCTGCCACCATGTGAAGAAGGACATGTTTGCTTCCCCTTCCACAATGATTGTAAGTTTCCTGAGTCCTCCCCACCCATGTGGAACTGTGAGTCAATTTCCTTTCTATATTACCCAGTCTTGAGCAGTTTTGTTTTTTTTTTTAAGACACAGTTTTGCCCTTGTTGCCCAGGCTGGAGTGCAATGGCATAATTTCAGCTCACCGCAACCTCCACATCCCGGATTCAAGCAGTTGTCCTGCCTCCCTCCCAAGTAGCTGGGATTACAGGAAAGTACCACCATACCCAGTTAATTTTTTGTATTTTTAGTAGAAATGGGGTTTCTCCATGTTGGTCAGGCAGCTTTCAAATTCCCAACCTCAGGTGATACACCTGCCTCGGCATCCCAAAGTGCTGGGATTATAGGCCTGAGCCACCACTTCGCCCAGCTGGGCAATTCTTTATAGCAGCGTGAGAACAGACTAATACATCACGTAGTACTTATTCCATTACTGCCTTGTATTGCGTCTTTTTCTTTTTGAGACAAAGTCTCACTCAGTCGCCCAGGCTGGAGTGCAATGACAGGATCTCAGCTCACTGTAACCTCTGCCCTCCTGGGTTCAAGCTATTCTCCTTCTTCAGCCTCCCAAATAGCTGGGATTACAGGCACATGTTACCAGACCCAGGTAAGTTCTGTGTTTTTAGTAGAGACAGAGAGTTTCACCATGTTGGCCAGGCTGGTCTTAAACTCCTGACCTCAAGTGATCCTCCCACCTCAGCCTACCAAAGTGCTGGGATTACAGGCGTGAGCCACTGTGCCTGGCCTGTATTCCTTCTCGAGTGTGGGGTCCATGCTGCTTCTTGAGTGTGGGGTCGATATCACATTCTGCTTTTAAATTTCCAATCTCATTCAACAGAGTGCTTAACGAGGAGTAGACACACTCAGTAGACTAGTGGTTCTCAAACTTGTTAAAACATAGATTGCTGAGCCCCACCCAGAGAGTTTCCAATTCAGCAGGACCTGGGTAAAACCTGAGAATCTGCATTTCTAACAATCTCAAGTGACACTGACGCTGCTGGCCTAGGGACTTTAATAAGCATTTTAAGAGGTGTTTGTGAAATAAACAAAAGATGCACTTGATAAACATTTCCCTGAAAAAAATCCTATCACCAAGGGCTACAAAAATGAATCTTCAAAAGATCAGGATAAAAGATATATATTACCAACATTTACTTCTAAATAAGAAGCAAAAGTAGAAGCAGCAGAAAAAAAGAATGACAAAAGAGATCAGGGAACCAGATGAAAAAACATATCAGAAAAATTTTAGGGTCACCACTCGTTGTTTCCCTTTTAGCCCGACCTGATAATTTCTTATGATCAGACCAGAAATTAAAAATAAGTTCATTTTTCTTTTTTTTTGTTTTCTTTTTTTTGAGACATAGTCTCACTCTGTCACCCAGGCTGAAGTGCAGTGGCCCAATCTCAGCTCACTGTAACCTCTATCCTGAGCACAAGTGATTGTCATGCCTCAGCCTCCTGAGTAGCTGGGACTACAGGTGTGCACCACGATACCGGGCTAATTTTTATATTTTTAGTAGAGACGGGTTTCGCCATGTTGGCAAGGCAGGTATTGAACTCCTAACCTCAAGCCATCTGCCTGCCTCGGACTCCTAAAGTACCAGGATCAAAGGCATAAGCCACCGCACCTGGGCAATAGGTTAATTTTTCTGACTCAGCCATATATTTAAAAATATTCTAGGGAAACACTGACTCAATAAAACCAAAACTGGGAAATTTTCATAAGAAAATCATTAGGAATGAATGTCAAAATGATGCATCCAGAGAGTCGTGAAGCCCTGTTTATATTAACCAGAAATTTGGAACAACTTATATGTTTGGCAAAAGAAATTAGATTCAATAAATGATGATATGTCCATAAACAGAATGCTCTAAGACCTTTTCAAGTGTCTTACAGGGAAATGTATACTGACACAGCAAAGATGCATGAGACAACAACTGAAAAGCGAAATAGTCTAAAAAACGGTTTACACAGCACGGTCTCACTTTGGACAAAAACCACAAATATACAGAGAAACAGATAAAAACAGAGATAAGGATAGAGAACTATTCAGCAAACTGGGAGTCAGAACAGAAATTATTTTTTAATTTTAACATTTCTATTTCAGTCATTTCTACAATAAACACAGACTGCCGTGTAATTTATTTACAGGGTCTTAAAAAAACAAATGATAGTCTGTGGGCGGTTTATTCTCCCCATTTCTTCTCATGAAGGACCAAAGAGTTGAACTGAAGCCTGAGCGTTTGTATAAGCTTTTCCCCACCCTGCTCTTCTGCAAACACCACACAATTCGGGCTCCATTTATAAGGCGTCTGCTGCACGAACCCCCTTTCTTGGTGCTTACTGGACCTGCTCAGGGTTAATTTCGAACTCAAAGAATGTAACCTTGAATAACTCCATAGCACCACCAAAGCAACTGGCTTTGGGGAATGACATTTACAACGCATCCATTGTTATGTGGTCACCCAGCAAACTGTCATTTTTCAGAAACCAGGGCTGTCTCACAGACTGGTTTTCAATAAGGTGGGTTGCTTAGCAACGGCCAAGGAAGTAAGAAGGCAGAATAAGGCATCCGCCAGAGACATTTTATGACCAAAATGAGCTGCACTCATGTGTCTGCCTGTGTTCAAGGTAACCAAGTAAGAGATAACACCCAGCTATTTTTGCATCATGAGGAAAAATATTTGGCTTCTGCCCAGGAGGGCAATTATCTCAAAGTCTTGGCAAGCCCCATGGTATGAGAAATGGTAACTGATACGGGGGTGAAGAAAAAAATCACTGACCTTCATAAATACTGATGATATGAGGATGGTTGAGAGATGACATGATCTCAATCTCTCGTCTGATGTGAACCATGTCTTGTTCATCCTTAATTTTGTCCTTACGAATGGATTTTATAGCAACCTATAAAGTCAGGAAATGAAATGTTATTCAGAGAACTAAACAGATGCAAATCAGCCATTGGGGGAGTTTGGAAAATAAATACAGATGTTACTTGTTGGCAGAACTGACAATAACCAAAACAAAGCTTGAAAATGCCCCCTGTCATGTCTTTCATATGTAGCAAAAACACCCTTTTCCTAGCAACAGAAAACATCAGGTTTTAACAGCCTGGGATTTCTGATGGTTTGTTTTTAGTTTGTTTGTTTGTTTGTTTGTTTGTTTGCTTCATAAAGTAGAGGCTGCTTAACACAGCTAGAGTCATTTACTCCATGAACCCTGATCCTCTGAAAAAAGAAAAAAGGCAAGTTCAGTTTACAGGGCATTGATGATGAAACGTTGGTTAGGTGAAATTGGTCCCACTCAGCTCCACTGTGCGGCTGCCACAGCAGTGGCTACAGAAATCATTACTGCCTGGCCAACCCCGAGGCCAGCTCTCCCTCAAGCCTTGGCTTTTAAGACTCCAGGCTATGCTGTGTTTATGCAAGAGCTAGGAAACCAATTTCTTCCTCTATCCTTCCTCTTGCCCAAGGCACCTTCGATAGCACATGGTATGATGAGAGGGCTCTGCTAGACCAGTCAGGGTGAAACAAAGGGACTGACAGCTCATCTCTCTGCCCGGCCCCTGTCAATTCCCAAAGCTCAGCACCAATGTTACAAATCCAAACTGCAGAGACCTGCCAGGGCCAACACACAGAGCAATTACTCAGAAGAAACACATCAAGAAAAAGGCATGAATGGCAATAGGAACCTAATAAGGAAAAGAGTGTTTGCCAACAGATTCATCCTTGCTTACAAACAAGCTGGCTGGTAACTTAATCAGATTGGCTCTCAGGGTGCCAAAAACTACTGGAGGAAGGGACTATCCACAGGTAACACAGAACCCACCAGTCGATTTGCTGCCGGATCAGAAAGCCTACCTAGTTCTCTTCCAGGCTGGTCCTTTTGTGACTTCAACTCTCACCTGTTGAGGTCAGGTAACCTTTCCTAGAGGAAAGGCAGCCAAACCATCCTTCCAAATTATAAAGGCATAGAGTTATCTGGAGGAAAGAGAGCCCTTGTTACCAGCAGCCCACGGCCACACCTTGCCTATCTCACAGTCAACCCCAGCCAGCCTCAGTAAGGATATATTCACTTTTGGGAGCACGTGCTACCTCTGACTTGCACCAGCTCTCAACCAAGCACTGCAAACGGAAACGTTTCTAAAATACATCAGTTCTTCTATGACTCAGCAAGAACTGGGAAGCTGTTATGATTGTTTTTGCTATGTGCTGACCTCCCAAAAGACAGGTTCATCTGACTAACAGCTCCCTGGATTTCTCCTTGCAGGCCTTACCCCAGTGGTGATTAAATGAGCCTTTGTGTCTTTACCTGACTCTACACATACGGGGATCTTATTCACAGTTTTTTTTTACCTCCAAACCTTAACATCATGCTTGGCATACGGTAGACCTGAGAAAACACTCAGTGTAGGCAGGTAGACAAAAAAGGAAGGAAAGACAAAGGGAAGGAGGAAAGGAGGCGAGCTGGAGGGAGGGGAGTCTTGATGTTATTAACTGATGCAAGCCCAGACCAGAGAAGTGGTAGCAGAGCTGGGGCAAAAAAGGGGAAACCACCCCAGTTAAATAATACTGCCCAGACAAGCATAATAGTAAGATGATCAAGAATTTCTGTAACATCTATCTACACAGGCAACAGAGGAACAGATAAACGAATATGAAACACAGGACGCCCTGCTGTAAACCCAGGGGCAGGCTCCACCTCCCTTGAACCATGGGTGGACCCATGGCTGGATAGAAGGAGGATGCATGGAGATGAATGAGCCTTCCAGCTTAAAGGCCCCTTTTCAGCAGAGAGCCAGACTCAGAGCTACCCCAGGCCCTCACGACAGCCCCATTCAGTACCTAGCAAGAAAAACTTCCCTTCGCTTACGTCAAATGTAAAGATATGGCTGGATGGCTTTATTTTATCTGGGGAAGGGCTACAATCCTGGGAGCTTGTTCTGGGAGGAAGCAGGCAGTGAACACACACAGGCCGTGGAGGATGTGGGTGGCTGCTGGAACAACTCCTACATTCCTCCATAAGCTAAAGATGGGCGAGGGTAGAAACCACCCCTTTGATTATGCGGCAAGCTGAACTTGACCTCAAGGAGGCTCTATTGTCAAGTTACAATAGGCATAAATTCTTCACCATGCAGGGTCAGAGGAGGGTAGCAACATTCTAAGGTGTAAGAAAATAAGCCCACTTGCTGATTCCCGACGAACAGCGCAGCGAGGCAGAGGATCCCATGGTGCCATCGCCAGGGGATGCTTCCAGCTGGGTGTGAAAAGGAAAGTGCCCACATTCTCATGAAGCCTTGCTCAGCACTGAGGAAACTAAAAGGGCTCCATAAATGTTAATAAGCATGGTGGCTGTCTCTCCACAAAAATTTCCCTTTTCCTACAATGAATCTTCCATTGAAAATGTAAAAGAGGGCGCATTCTGCTTCTCTATTTCAAAGGGGTGACAGGAAGTCAGGAGGAGACAACGCTAGAAATCCCTTTCATCTGTGCACCTGCCAAGCCTGGAGAAAGGACATTCAGCTCTACTCCAGAGTGGTGGGACCCAGCCGAAGTTCAGCCAGCCAGTTAATGACAAAACACAAAAACAACACTACTGCTAATAACAATGGCCAGCCTTCATTAGCCACTTAAGACATGGAGCAGACACCATGCTGAATGCTCTACCAGGGATCTTTGCACTCTTCTCATCCAAGCCTCAGCTTCACACCACCCTCTCAGAAGGACCCTTCCTGACCCCTCTAGCGGATAAGGCCACCCTTATGGCCACCTCCCTCTCTCTACACCCTTCCCATTTTATCTTATTTGGGGCATTTCACACCAAATACTTTATTAGCTGCATATTCAGCCTGTTTTTGTAGCATCCAAGGAGCTAAGAATGGTTGTCACATTGAGGTTTGTAAAGAAAAAAACAAGGAAATCTGAAATGCAGCTCCTGTCTGCATTTACAAGAGTGTCCGCTTCAGGAAGTTGAAGAATACACTGGGCCAGTCCACAGACAGTATTGCATAATGCTTAGAAACAAGGCTTAAGTCCAGGCTAATACCACTCTCCAACTGTGTGACATTGGCAAGTTACATAACCTCTCTGTGCGCTAGTTTTCTCATTCATCTAGTAGAGAAATAATAATAATACCTGCCTCACAGGTCCTGGTGAGGAGTACATGTCAGGTGCTCAAGAATACGCCTGGGCCAGGGGGTAACTGCTCAATAAGCGTCAGTCTTTTTTAACCCAGAATGAGTGTCCTGAAAGTAGAACCTTCCTTTTTCCTTTCTTTTTCAGAGCAAACTTGAATTCCTCCCGGCTCCTCAAGAGACAGTGAGTGGAGATCTTGGGGACATGCTTCCAAAGTACATAAAGGACAAGAGCATCTCCATCCCGGGTCTTTACCTTGCAACCTCGTCTGAAATCAGGAAGACCAGCTGGGCACACACCATTATCAGCAGGGCCCCTGAGGCAGGAGGATTCATAACTTGAACCCAAAAAGCAACCCCAGGACCATTTCTCCATCCACTCCCACACCGTCTCCTTTGACCATTCAGCTGAACGGGCACAAACATATTTCTACTTAGAATCAAGTCTGCCTCAAGATAGCCACACTTCAGCCTGTGTGAAATGTGACTTTTTATCCACTTGTTCTTTTTGAAAACGTACCATGTACCAGGCTACAAAGGAGGAAGGCAGCATGACTGCCCCAGCCCTCAAGGTGGGTGGTGGGGTGGGAAAGGTACGGGCAATGAGCAAAACTCACACCAGTAATTACATAATTGCCCTCGTGGCCAGGGCTACCGAAGAAATGTACAGACATGCCCGGCATTGCAGAGGAAACCTCCTCTCCAGTTTTCCTCAATTCCCGCATCTACAAAGAAACACAGAGGTAAGGAAGGGGCCCAACAGGAAGGGATTACCAAATGTCTGAAATCACATGCCCTCCACCCCCAAAAATCCCATTTGTTCCTGCACAAGTCAGAGAGCCTGCGAGGAGTAGGGAACTCAGGTGTTTAAGCCCGACTCACGGTACAGCCACATTCATAAATGTTCCCAAGTCTAGACAGCACCGTGTGCCTCATAAACAATCTGCTTTTAAGTAAGGCCACCCTATTGCTTAATGTTAAAACCTTCTGCAACAGCAGGTTTGGTGGAGAACCTGTGAATCCTGCCCTGCAGTGCCTGCCTGTTTAAGAAGCAAACTCAGCCCAGCCGATTCCCGTCTCTGTAACACGCAACAGGCACAGCCTCCTCCTGCGAGTTGGAGGTTTTTCCTTTTTTGAATCATCACCAAAAACCACCTGCTCTGTGGTCTGCTGGGCGTCCTCTCCCACAGAGGCTGCTGTGGGTGTTCAGAGCTCGGTGACCTAGGCAGGGTTGTGGATGCAGAGTGGAAGAGTAAAAGCTCAGACTGTCACCAACTGGGTGACCTCAGGCAAGCCCGAACTTCCCAGGTCTCAGTTTCTTCATCTGTAAAATGGGGTTAGAAAAAATTCTGTTTCTTGGGGTTGTTGTGAGGAGTGGAAATGAGGTAAGTAAAGGCCCCAGCACACAGTATTCACTGAATGGTAGTGATTACAAAGCACACTTAAAGGGTAACGAGCCCACGGCAAATCATGTCAGAGGTCTCTCTGCTCCCCTCCACCCCCACACGCATCCTTCTCCTCCCCACATTTGCACAGTGGTAAATAAAAGCAGGTTAAAATTAATATCTGGCCAGCCCCAGCGTGTCCTGGTGTCTGATGGAGAGGACGCCTGTGGAGCACAGGACCAGCCTTGGAGGCATGGTGGAGAGTAGGGGCAGGCTGTATGTTGTTGAGGCTCTAACCAAGAGGATGGCTGCCCTCCTCCTTCTGCAGCCATCTGCCTGCATGCTCATTCATTGACATAAGCTGGCCTTCAAGGAGTATTCTTATAAAGAAGTGCCTCTCACACAGGAGTCACCTGTGTATCTTGTAAAAGTGCAGATTCTGAATCCATAGGTCTGGGGTGGATCCAGCCAAAAATTCTGCCTTTCCAGCAAGGTCCCAGGTGATGCCAGCTCCAGGGACCACACTTTGAGTGGCCAGGTCTTAATGCTTTGTCTTTGGCCCTGACGTCTCAACATTTTTAAATCAGTGGCAATATTCTTAATAATAAAAATAATTAACATTTCTTCAGTGTTGACCATGTCCCAGCGGACCTTATTTCATTTAAACCTACCTACAGTTCCATTTTACAGATGAGAACATAGAGGCCAGGAAAGATAAATATTTCCCAAAGTTACACAGCTTGCAAAAAACAGTGGAGCTAGAATTCGAGCCCAGAGGCTGCTTATTTTTCAGGATATTAATAAAGCTGGGATGAATAGCAAACATCACGGGTCACAGAATTTCCGGGAGGATCCCAAAGGTTCCCTACAGCCTAGTGAGATGGATCCCCCTCCAAGCAGATGAAGTCTTACGGTGTCATATGTGAGGTCCCAAAAGGAGGGACTGGAGGTCTGAGCAGCAGGCAAGAAACACAGTCATAAATATGGCATTAGCATCACTTAGTGAGAACAAGTTTGCATCCTAATCCCAGCAACACAAGCTGACAACTACCCTGCCATTCACAAGGTGTGATCTCATACCCAGGCACGTTCCACGGGAGCTGCAGGGCTGCTCACCTGGGAGATGGACAGAGTGTGGGGCAAGGCATAGCCCCACTAAGGCTGCACCGGTCCAAAGCTCCAAGGATCACCAAGTAGCTTTCACTCAGGAAGGCTCTGCCCCACGACAATCACCACGGTGATGCCACCCATCTTGCAAACAAAGTCCCTAATTAATTAAATGACCCCTGGCTCTTTATGGAGGGGCCTGGCCAACTCAGAACAACACTCAGCAAGTTGCCATGATGCAATGGCCCCACGGGAACCAAGCCAGCTCTGCCTGGGGGCCCACGGGCCTCTTCTTCCCTTCCTCTTTGGCCTGTTGGTTCCTGTCTTACATGAATGTATTTCAGAAAGAAGTGGACTGGAAGCCAAGAGTTGTATCCACAGGCTCTGAGGCGAGGCACTGAAGCCAGGGAGCATGGCACGTGTAGCTAGGAGCTTTTCCTTGGAAGAGTGGCATCCCTCCATTGGCCCCATCAGCCCTTTAATCTTGTAAGAGGTTCTGAAAATTTAATCCTCTGTAACTTGGTTCTCAAACCTCTATTTCTCAAAATTCCCCGTAAAAAGAGAGGATGATTCCTGTAATGATATTGATTTCTCTCCTGCCATGAAAAATGCATTCTATTTTCAGAACATAAACAACAAAGCCCAGAGGACCTCAGAGGGCTAGGACATTTTTATCTACCAGGAAAGTCATTCCTCGGTCTCTAAGACTTACCCCACCCCTCTCCCCGTCAATGACTGAGCTAAGAATGTCATTATTGCAAGTGGTGATACCACAGGGAAGTGGAATTAGTGCCTAAGAAACCATCATCAGATTTACACTCCCTGTTGGGGTTTGTAAACATAAGATACAAACCATGGCTGACAAGGCAAGAACCAAAGAAATAGTGAAAAGCCCACTGGAAAGTTCCTGAGGGGTGGCCATGCCAAAAGTGAACGATAAAAAAAAAAAGCCTGAAAAGGACAATTAGAGGCTCTAGAGCAGGCGTCCCCAAACTATGGCCCGGGGGCCACATGCGGCCCCCTGAGGCCATTTATCCGGCGCCCGCCGCACTTCAGGAAGGGGCACCTCTTTCACTGGTGGTCAGTGAGAGGAGCACAGTATGCGGTGGCCCTCCAAAGGTCTGAGGGACAGTGAACTGGCCCCCTGTGTAAAAAGTTTGGGGATGCCTGCTCTAGAGCACTATCTGTCCAAGGGTGGTGAGCAGATCACCTGCCTCCAATCCCCTGGTTAGGAGGAAAAGGGAAACCGATTGCAAAAATGCAGATTCCTGGGTCCAGCCCAGAGCTAGTGAATGAAGGTGGTGGTGTTCAGGGTGGGGCTGGGGGCAGACCTGGTATTAGCATTCTTTTTTTTTTTTTTTGAGACGGAGTCTCGTCTGTCATCCAGGCTAGAGTGCAGTGGCGCAATCTTGGCTCATTGTAACCTCTGCCTCCCGAATCAAGGGATTCTCCTGCCTCAGCTTCCCGAGTAACTGGGACTACATACAAGTGCATGCCACCACGCCCAGCTAAATTTTTGTACTTTTAGTAGAGACGGGGTTTCACTGTCTTGGCCAGGAAGGTCTCGATCTCTTGACCTTGTGATCTGCCTGCCTTGGCCTCCCAAAGTGCTGGGATTACAGGCGTGAGCCCCCGTGCCCGGCCAGTATCAGCATTCTTTACAGCCTCTCAGGTGATTCTGCTGCACACAGAGGTTTGAGAGGAGTCATCTTAGAGCAGGGTAAATGTGGCCCTGACAACATCTATTATTCTGTAGCTGAAATAGGAAGCAGTTATATTACACACTAGACGACTGATGAAAATTAATGAACCGCCCGTTAATACAGAGCGGAATAAAACACAGGCTTCCTGGAGGAGGCTCGGTGACTTGAATTAATTTACCTCCCGTAAATGGAAAGTTGGCTTCCAAAGGATATCTCCCTAATCCCAGCCCAAGGCAAGCCTGTGGATGAGTGAGGCCAGGAGAGCTGGCTGCAGAAGTGTAACTTCACAGTCCGCACACACAATCCGGAGCATGAAAAAGCCTCTGGTAACACAAGAGACACTAACACAGGCAGTATCAGATTCAAAGAAAGACTGAAAATGCCAGGCTATTTAGCTGGGACTGGAGTTGCCAAGCAGCTGTTTATTTTTGAACTTTGGCATCTCTGAAGCCAAATGCAACACCAAATCAGAATCTAAAGTGCAACTGTTTCTCTTCCAGGTTACAATTGATCTGGGGAGGGAGAAAAAGGGCTGGGCCAGAGGGCTGAGGTTACTTATGACTTGGACAGCCTCAATTGGTAGCATCTAATCACTCTGACACTGTTTATAATAAGGCTTGGATAAGCTTAAGGTTGTGCAACTTTTATTTATCAACCTCCAAACCCAGAAGAACCCAAGCCAGCACTGCTAAGAAATCCAGGATCTGTACCTTGGGCTTGTCATCAGTCACAGCAACTCCTGCAGGCGGAGGCGACTCCTGCAGGGAGAGGGAAATGGATAATCACGCCACAAGCACATTTTCCTCACCTGCAAATGAGGAGGATGATGGTACCAACCTCACAAGGTTGCTGTGGCAACACGGCAGATTGCGTATGTGATGGAAGGTGCAGAAGGCAAATAGCAACTATGGCAGAAGCCAAAATGAGCACCGTTATCAGTAGATGTTAGAGCTGTAAGGACTTAGAATGTTCTATGCCAATCTCCTCATGTTCCAGATGAGGAAACTGAGTCCCAGAGAAGTTAAAGTACATACAGGCCCAAGTTCATGAAGTTATCAGCAGCACTGGAATTGAAACAAGAGTCCTGATTCCCACTCCAGGAGGGATAAACACTCTGAGCAAGGAGTCCTATCGCACCAAATACTAAGCCACACTGAGCAGCAGGGCTGACACTGCCACATAAAATTTCACATTTACATGGGAGGCTGCCCCAGCCACAGCCAAGTCCCCAGAATAGTTGCATCATTAATAAACGGAGATGGGGAGTGGCAGGTACCCTTCAGGGAACTGACGAATCACGACTTGTGCTGCAGCATGGTGTATTCCACCTCCATCTAATGCCTGGACTGTCCTCACATAGCTATGCCAGACACGCTGTTTTCAGTTCAGTTCAATCCAAACCTTCCCCCAATTTTTGAAGGCCGATTTAATATCACCCACGAATATGCGTATTTGGGAAGTTTTTATCCCACCATTTCTTAATTCATTGCAAACATTGCTTTTAAATGTTACCGTCAGGCCACTATTGAACCACTATCTTTGGAGACAAATGAGCTAGGAACACAAAGACCTAAGAAGCAAAATTAGTTTTCCAAACAGAAAGGAAATTCGTCTATTGAGGTTAGCTAATCCAGGTAAGCAGAACCAAAAAAAAAAAACAAACAAAACAAAAAAACAAAAAAAAACTTTTCTTGATTTCTTAATGTGGTAAAATATAACAAGGAAAAAAGAGGCATGACTTTCTATTTTAATTTCAATCATCAACGGTTTTATAAATAAGTGAAAGAGAAGATTCCACAGAAGTTATTTTTATCCAGACAGAATCCCTTCTGTTTAGAAAACTTATTTAAGTGCAAGACCTATAAGATAGGGTGGGAGCTAAGGTGCAGGCTGCAGTCCATCCCCCAAAGCCTCTGGAGAGCACTCAGGAGCCCCTGAGTCCTCTCTCATCATCTCCTCGCAAGCATATTTTTCCTTCCAAGAGAAGCTCTCATTGTCTATTATTCCCAGAGTTAGCAGGCTGGTTCCTGCTCCCCAGCCCATTGCAAGACCCATTGGGTGGGCTGTCAGCTCCCTCATTAGCACCTCACAAGCCTGCCTGCTGGGATGCTCTTGCTCATAGCAGCAGCACCTCTGGCTGCAAATGCACAGCCCCAAACACCCACAGGCTGAGCTCCCAGGAGTGTGCTGGGCCCCAAGCGAGCATCTCTTGCCATCCAGTCATGGGGGTGAGCCTCACCCAGTACTCAGTTCTCAGTTCCTACCCTCAAGGAGGCTGGTGCACAGGTCTGTGGCCGTCTCAGAGACCCAAGGAGTGGGCTGAGTTGGGCAGTGTGCTCACGCCCCTAGACGTTCGCACCTGCCATTTTCTCTGCCAGGATCCCCCACACCCTATCCTCACCGCGAACATTTCCAGTTGACCAACTCCTCTGCACCCATCTGCCGCAGTCATGGCCAATCCCCTGCAAGGACCCCTTTGCAGATATGGGTCCCCTTTGATAACCTCGCTTACCATTGCTCATAAGCTTCATTCGCACCGAGACAATTTCTGTTCTACCTCCAGTACTGAGCATGCACCCAATGTGTAGTATATGTACAGAAAATCTGTTGCTAAAATGGAGCCCAAGTATGAAGAAGGGCTCCTCACAAACAGAAAATCACAGTGGGAAGTCTAATCATTCCAGCCAACCTAAACCTCAGCCACCTGCCGCTGAGCCTTCTTTTACTTGCTTGTAAAAGAAGGACTCCCTTCTTGTCCCACAATCACTGAGACTAAACTTCCTCATCTTCCAAATGGAGACAATAACGGTGTCCACTCCAGAGGGGTTGGGGATGACTCACAGTAGCAGCTAGCAGTCCTAATGATTACCAGTTACGAGCCCTTACTATGCGCCAGGCCCTCAGTACCTTTCTGTTAAGTCTCTCAACCTCTTACTCATTAAATTCTTACAAAAACATTATTATTTCTCCTTTCTCAATGAATATAAACTGAGTCTCAGTGACATTAAGCAACATGCCCTAAGGCCCATAAATAAACAGAAGATCTGGGTCTCCATACGCCACCTTGGAAGCATACTGACGAAGCAATCAGCACAGTGCCTGGCACATAGTAGGTGTTACATAAATACGAGCTGAATCAGAACCTCTGGACATGAAGAGCCCATCAAGGCCACATGGCCTTGTCCCCACCAGAAGTCTTTTTGTAAGCTAATATTTAAACCACTTCCATCTTCAAAACTACATCTATCAATCAGTGTTCCTGCTGCCTTCTGTAAGACCAGGTGGGCAAAAGGCAGAATTGTACGGGAGCAGCTGGGAGGTGCACCCCTAAAACTATGTGGGAATCAGTCAGTTCCCCAGCAAGCAATTTTGGAAAATCCATTCTCGATAAGACATTGATCCAGTCCTAGAGAACATGCTTAGCCCTGGCAATGTGATGCTTCCTTTCTCTTGAATTTAAAGCCTTGGGGCAAAACTGGCTCAGATAGCGGATTGTTCAAATGTTGTGGAAGGTCTGGTTGGGAAGCTAATCAGAACAATTTGAATGTGCAGCTCAGCAAGGACACTCCTTCCTGGATCAAGCGTTGCTTTGATGGCAATGCTTTATAAGAACCATTCCCTTACAACAAAACTGTCAAATCCAGCAACCACAGGCCAGAAACATCCCTGCGGAACCCCGCCAAGCTGCTTTCTGATGTACTGTACACACAAATACCAATATTCCCCAGATGTTCTCCATGTAAAACATTTGGTTGGAGACACTGCTCTTCTTTCCCAAAAACTCTTACATTTGTTTAATGGACTCATACAGTTCAGCTAAAATATCCTGGAGCAGACATCTGAAGCCAGCCTGGCTCTAATGTGAGCATCCCATCTGCAGAAAAGACCAACAAGTAAATAACATTGTCCTTCCCAAGATTTATGCTCCCTGCATCTTTAAGCAGGTCATAAAATGTAAGCTATGTAAGGATAATAATGCAAGTTGCTTTCAAGTGTGTTTCTGAGTCCATCTCGGTATTAATCTAAGACTGATGTTCCAATAGAGACTGGCTCTGGTATGCTAACGAGGGGACTAAATTCTACCTCTTACTACCTCAAAAAAGAAATCTAAAAATCTGTCACTTGAGCAACATAGATGATTGAGATAGAGGTAGGTTTTTCCCGGTTTTAATTACCCACATATAGCAATAGCTCCTCTATGCCAGAACCACTATCCTTTAATGTGTAGTATAAAACATATGTACGAGGCAGCAAAATTGGAAATGCACTTGACCTTGAGTCAGGAGGCCCAGCTCAGCCACATTCTGAGTGACTCCAACCAGCCCTATTTCCCTTAAGGCAGCTCATCCTGTTACCCTGAAAACACAACTTCACTCTTGGGGCGCCATTCAGCCCTGAAGAGTTTGGAGAAGGGAAATAAGCCCTTAGAAACATCACTCAAAGAAATGCCACGAATTCCATGCACAGAGCCCCTGCAGATGGTCACCCATAGTTTTCCCACTAACACAATTAAGAGGAAGGCTCAGCCACAGCAGATCTGTAGGGAAGCTGGAAAAATGCAACTGGAAAGCTGCTAGGCACAGCCTCACTGACAGAAGCAAGACATGACAACTCACTTTCCCATCTTTAACTTTTCTGTATCTGGTGAGTTTTCAGCATTGAGCATGCACTATTTTCACTAAGAGAAGAGAAGAATTTTGTTTTTTAAAAAGGTCACAAAAAGGAATGAAAGTTAATGAGCGAGATGATGACAGACAAACTATAAATAGCAGACACGCGATTTCCAAAATACAGTACCGAGGCCCATTGAGGAGAATTTTCTCAAACTCATCAAGAAAAAGTTTTCACTACCTTCAAGGAACTTTGTTTTAAGAAGGCAAGAAAATGTGCATCCAACTAAGAAAGAATTCCTTAAGAAATGCTGGCAATGTTGAAGAGGATTGGCTCCTAAATGGATGAGCTTCAATTATCTGGAAAAGTCTACTTCGAGCTCTCTACTATAACTTATTACTATTTCCACTTAGCCAAAGCATTCGATGAACCAGAGTTCTCCATTCCCTTGACTGAGGCTCACAGCAGACTGAACACGAGAGGCTGCTGGCTACTCTCTGCTTTTCCCACACTGGTCCACACAATTAGCCAACTACCCACCTTCATCTCAGCCAAGTCTACTGCTTCCAATACGGCAGCCTCTGCACACCATGGCCTCCAACCGGACCAGAAACCTGAGGCCCCGCAGCCACCGCCCCTCTGCTAAGGATAAGAAGCCCAATTTCAGACTTAGGTTTGCCCTCATCATCGCCAAGAAAAGGCAAAGTGCAATGAGATGACATACAAATGCCCGACATTGTGCCCGACGTACAGTATATGCTCCACAAACGCTGGCTGTTATCATTTTTATTATCATAATGTTAAAAAAGAGACCTTATGCAGAGATGTGTGCAGCGCCACAGTAAAAACTTCAAAATCTGGGACTCACAGGATGATGTCGGGGGCAAAGTGAGAAGGGGGCTGGGAGAAAAGGAGCAGCTGTCACCTCTTCAGAGAAGCCATTTCAGGTCACCCCGCTAACAGAAGTCCCTCCAAATGTACTTCTGTAGCCCCCAGGGAATTGATTTCGCAGGATGGAATTATTTCCCTGAAATAAACAGACAGTCAAAGGTCACCACAACTGGGGCCTATAAAGAAAACAAGCCAGCTGCCGATTTGCAGGCAGCTTATGATGCAAGACAGCACGAGGTCTCGGCGCAGGTCCAGTCGGAAGGGCTTCCGACACACCAGTCCCGTGGGGAATGAGGATGGAGGTGGGGGCTCGCCTTCCTGTGAGTAAGGTCCCAGCTTGACCACGCATGGATGGGGACACCTTCCGGAGTGCAGACCCTGGAACCACACTCCAGCCTGCGGCTCTCAAGCCTAGCAGTGCATTACAGTGACCTACGAGTCTGTTTACAAATACTGATACCTGGGCTCCCTCCCCAGACAGCCTCCTTTAGTTAGCCTGGGGTCAAAGTCCAGATATCAGTGTTATGAAAAGATCCCAGGTGATTCTCACGCTCAGTCAGGCCTGAGAACTAGCGGCACAATGGAAAGAACCCACAGCAGAATCAGGCAGACCTGAGTTTTTAAGTCCAATGCTCTCCTGCTTACGTGAGCAGATCAGCCACTCTGAGTATCAGTTTATTTAACCCTAAAGTGAGAAATGATCGTCACTCCCCATCACAGAGCTGCTGCGAAGACCGTACAAGATAATGGATGTAAACTGTCTCATTTAGTGGAGCTTGCAGAAGGCACACACAAGGTGGTTTCTAAATGTTAACCCTTCTTCCTTTCAAGGTTCTCCCACATGGGTCAGGAGGTCTGGGCAGCTCTGCCTTTCTAAGTGTTTTAAAAAGGGTGGGAGGCTGGGCGTGGTAGCCCACGCCTGTAATCCCAACACTTTGGGAGGTCAAGCCCAGCAGACCACTTGAGGCCAGGCATTCGAGACCAGCCTGGCCAACATGGTAAAACCCCATCTCTACTAAAAATACAAAAATTAGCCAGCATGGTGGCGGGCACCTGCAATCCCTCCCACTTGGTTGGCTGAGGCACTAGAATCACTTGAACCTAGGAAGCAGAAGTTACAGTGAGCCAAGATTGTGCCACTACATTCCAGCCTGGGGTACAGAGCAAGACCCTGTCTTAGGAAAAAGAAAGGTGGGGAAGAAGGTACATCTTTTCCGAAAAGCAAGCATGAACAGGAGTGCTGACAGAACAGGTTGGTGGATTCCTACAAACACACAAAACACGCACATAGAACCCCTGGAACAGCAGAACTATGTAAAAACGGAGTCACAAGCAGCAAAGGTGCGGAAAACCCAATCTTTAAGATTTGCTTTGCTTTTCCCGTCTAGAAGAAAACCTGTCTTGCGTGTGGCACTTTCTCAGGAAGTCTTTGCCTGTGCCTCTGCCTCCTCCATCAGACCAGGTGCAGGTCTTACGCCTGGGTGTCCTGCACAGGGCTGGTGTCTGGTAGGCCCAAGGGAATGTCCATTGGACAGTTCAGCTCCTTGAGGGCAGGGCTGGGCATCTGTAGATCAACGGTGCTCATAGCATCCACATGTGGTAATCTCCTAAGCAGGCATTTTCTAAGTATACCGGAACTTTGAAGCAACTAGCAGAAAAGGATAAAAAGGCACACTGGGCATTCAGGAGGCAGCTGCCCCAAGTCCAGTGGCCATGAGTGGCAGCACCACAGCAGTTCAGGATTTCCAAATCTTATAAGGAGTGTAAACATGGGCAAGTGACTTAGTTTTCTGGGCCTGTTTATCCACCTGAAAAATGGGACCATAATGGTGTGCACCTCTTAAGGTTACCATGGGGATGAATTCAGGTCAGTGACTGACATGCTTAGAATATCACCTGGCACATAATTGCTGCTATACCATTGTTTGCTATTATTATTACTCCATGATTGGAAAACAAGAAAACAAACCTCAAGTTTCAGGCCCAAATAAGAGCCCTTCATTTATCATAAGAGAAGGTGTAGAGTACAGAAAATGGTGTGGTGAATCCCCAAATGAATACAGCAACGAGCTTACCATTGTCCAGAGCTGTGTTCTCAAAATAAAGACCATGGACTTGCCCGTCACATTCCCTCGAGCTGCTTGGTTAAAATACAGAAGACAGGTGTCCCAAGTCCCACCCCATCCCTGTTGAATCAGAATTAGATTTCTGAGGTGTCCGTGCCAAGGATGGTATATTTTAACAGGTGCACCTAGGAGATTCCCATATCCCTGAAAATGTAAGAGCCACTGGATTGAATAAGCTCCTTACCTAGAGGATCTATGTCTGTTTGTTCATCACTGTATACCCAGGCCTCGCATAATGCCCAACCTGTAGTCCATGCTCGACAGATATGAGAAGAATCCATTCCATGGTTTCAGCTCTAGAAGCATTGGTTCCATGTGTTTGAAGGCCCGCTGTGTGTCAGGCCCATGCAAAGCAATGCTGATTCAGGCAACTTCTTTTACTCTAAAAATCGCTGCTGGTTGCTTACTGCCTACCAGAAACTGTTCTCGACACTGGAGATACAACAAACGTGATGAACGAGGTTGCTTAGAGATATAATACCTTACAGATCATAATAGGTGCTATGGAGCTAATAAAGCAAGGTACGCGGCCAAGTGCATGCCCCGTCCTCATTTAACCCAGTGTCTAGAGCAGCACCCGTCCTGCCCCGCAGAACTTTCTATGATAATGGAAATAATCTAGTCTGCAACATCCCATGATAGACACTAGCCACACAGGGCTACTGGGTGCTTAAAATGTGGCTGGTGCCACCGAGGAACTGAATTTTCTTTCATATAATTAATTTTAACTTTCATAGCCATATGTGTCCTTATTAGACAGTGCAGGTCGAGAGGCAGAGAGAGAGATATATGAGCTGGAAATTACAACACCAGGCAACATGAGCTATGAGGAGGGGAAGACAGAGCACCATGTGCTATCAAATGCCTCTCACCCAATTACCAGATGCCCTAATGTTCTCTGCCTCTGGGGACTGAAAGAACAAGGTCAGGTACCAGGCATTGTGCTCGGGCTGGAATTTTTATAGCCCATGATCAGTTGAAAATGGTATGCAGCCCGGCCAAGCCCCAGAGACCACAGCTCAGAATCACACCATCATCTGCAAAGCCAGGTCACAGCTGCCAAAGACATCTCTTTCCTCCCCGTCATTCTGCTGATGGTCATTTTGTCCTTGGCTGGAACGTCCCACTGGGCCCGAGACACTGCAAGGATTTGATGAGATTGCTTCGCTTCAAGCGTAAGTACGAGTGCAAGCCTCCTAAATTCCACCGGAAAATTGGTGGCTAATCCAAACATTTCATAAAATTAGAACTCATTGTGGGGCTGAAAGGAATCCAGACTGTGCCACCACCAGAGAAATGCAAAATATTTGTTATAATGTTTTCCTTCATGAGCTGTTTTAAGAAGCAAGTGCTTTCTCCGCTTAAAGCAAAGGGGTTGGGGGAAAGGGAGAGTTTTTGTTTTTGTTTTGTTTTCCCTGTGGTTTGCAAAAAGCATCACCAGATGAAAAAGTAAGAAATCCTGCCTGACTCCCCAATACCTCAACTAGCAGGAATTATAATAAACCATCCAAATCTTAGCTGTTCTTGCCTTTATAAAGACAATGCTTTTCCTTAAAAAAATTGTATTTTCCTGGAAATTTTTATTTTTGCTCCTTAATTTTTTTCTCAGACTTCAGCCCCAGAATTTTTATATCCTGAGGTCTCATTAGCAGCGGAGATATTGCAATCATTCCTGCATGCATGCACATTGGCAATATTTACTTGTCAAGCACTAAGGCACTGGAATGTAAGCTGCAAGGAAGGGAGCAGGAATGTCATCTGTCTCACTGTCGCTGTCTCCGTGCCATCCAGAGTGGTATCTCACACAGAGAATGCAATCAATAAATATCTGTTAAGTGGCCGGGTGTGGTGGTTCATGCCTGTAACCCCAGCACTTTAGGAGGCTGAGGCAGGTGGATCACTGAGGTCAGGAGTTTGAGACCAGCCTATCCAACATAGCAAAACCCCATCTCTACTAAAAATACAAAAATTAGCCAGAGGTGGTAATGCACGTCTGTAGTCCCAGCTACTTGGGAGGCTGAGGCAGGAGAATCGCTTGAACTCAGGAAGTGGAGGTTGCAATGAGCCAAGATTGCACCACTGCACTCCAGCCTGGGAGACAGAGCCAGACTCTGTCTGAGAAAATAAATAAATAAATAAGTATCTGTTGAATGACTAATAAATTTTAAAACAAAACTCTGGTCCAAAGCGCTCATCTTACAGATAAGTTAGCTGAAGCCATGGAGAGCCATATCTTGCCAAGGTCACACAGTGTAAGTTGTGGCAACACCCCACAGCCATTCAACAAATATTTATTGCATTCTGACTGTGTGCCAGGCACTGAACTAGGATATAAATGAGGCACTGGGAGGATATAAATGAGTAAGACACAGAAGGACTGGGGTCATGAAATTAACTTCTTCACCTTGCTATTTTCCCCAAGCATGGAGGCAACTTCTCTGAGCTTTAACTCCAGTTCCAACAGTGCTTGCAGTCATGAACCCTGAATCAGACAGTCCAGCCCTAAATTCTGTGATCCCGGCTCTGTGACTTTGGGCGAATCGCTGGACCCGCTCTAAGCCTCTGTTTCCTCATCTACAAAATGAACGTGATCATAATACAGGTTCGAAGGCGAGAAAGCACATAAATAGTTACAACAGCACCTGGCACACACTGATCACTCAGCGATTCCTGCTATTAGAGTTGTTCAGGGAAGGATGCTCCCTCTGCTCTGGACCTTCCTAAACAACGACGTTAAGTGGAGATTTCTACTTTATTTCTCCTCTTCCGGTTCTCTACTACCTGCTTCATGCCCACTCACTTATTTGTTCCCTCCTCAGTGCTCCACTTGGTCCTGCCTGAAAAACAGATACCCATTAACCACGAGGAAGACGCAAAATGAGATTCTCCCCAGCGATGTGCTCGCTGCCCTGCCTTTCCAGGCAAACACCTTCACAGCTAGGCTTTGGGCTCACCACAGAAACAGACTATTAGCTTCCTCCCTGCACAGCTTCTGCTAATGGAAGAAAGAGTTCACTTTCAAATCTACTAAGAATCACACAAGGTAATTATCTTGCCTCAAGGACGGCTGAGAGCTTCTAAGGTTTGCTGGCTTCTGTCTTAATTGATACCGCGAAAGTCGAGGCTGCCTAATGGATATGTTTGATAGAAAGTAATGAAATTCCGAGAGATTAAAGAAGAAAAAAAATGCAACAAGAAATCAATCTCCTTAAATGGACCAGCAAGGAGGGATAAACATGGACCCCAAAGACTAAGGATCTTCAAATGTGAGGGTTAGATGCACATTCTCCAATCAAGACGAAGGTGAACTCCGGGGGGCAATATCTACTCCCCTGCCTCCCCCAGTGTGCCTCCCACAGAGCTATTTGAATAAATGGTTATAAACCTGCTACCCTGGGAGAGGCAGAAGGGAACATGTGCCACAAGAAAAAATGACAGAAATATTTCTACTCTTTCTTGGAAGCAGTCTAGGCTCATAATTTCGAGCTCAGACAGACATGAGTTGTCTTCCTGCCATCATCCCCAGGTTACAAACAGTGGGGCCCTGGGCCTCAGTTTCCTCCTGGCAAAGTCAGGTGACAGCATGTATCTCATCGAACTGAGTTGAGTGAGATGATACAGGCAAAGCACTCCTCACCGGGCCTGGCAAATAAAGTACTCAGTAAAGGTCAGCTTTATTTGTTCATCTTCAAGGACGAAACAGTAGTAAACATAGGAGTTAAGTCTTCCCTTTAAGTGAGACTGCAAGAACATCCCTTCCCTTGGGGACAGGGCCCTCTGAAGAGTTGTTTCCTCATCCCGGGAATCTTGCCTCTAGCCTACCTGTCACCCAGGATCAAGAAGCCAAGCTCTCCTGGGTGCTCAGTGTACCCAGTCACTGCCAAAGCCCTGGGAAGAAGAAACAGTGTCCACAGGGAGACCTGAGAGCAGAGGCATCCACGAGCCTCTGGCCTCACTGGGACCAAAAGCAAAGCCCCTTTAAAGTCTAAGCAACTAAGGAACGAGCAAAGATTCCTCCGAGCAGCCCAGCAGAACATGAGCTTACCTCCTCTGAATCGCAAATAAGAACAAATAACACTGCCCGAGAACTGGCCCCGTGTCAGGCACTGTTCTCTGCATGCGTGTGGTCCGTGAGTCCTTGTGACAACCTAGGAGTCGAGTTCTGCTATTACCAACCCTTTTTACTGACGAGAAAACTGAGAGGCTCTTTGAGGATGAACAATTTCTTTTCTTTTCTTTCCTTTTATTCTCTTTATGTTATTTGAGACAAGTTCTCACTCTGTTGCCCAGGCTGGAATGCAGTGGTGTGATCACAGATCACTGTGGCCTCCAACTACTGTGCTCAAGCAATCCTCCCATCTCGGCCTCCCAAGTAGCCAGGACTACAGGTGAGGGTCACCATGCCCAGCCAATTTTTTAATTTTTTGTAGAGACGGAAGAGTCTCACTATGTTGACCAGGCTAATCTAGAGCTCCTGGCCTCAAGTGATTTCCCCTACCTTGAGATCCCAAAATGTGGGATTACAGGCAGGAGCAACCACACCCAGTGTGAGGGAACATTTTCTATCTCACACAGAGTCTAGTTCAGAAGCCACCTCATAGACATGTTTAAGAAAGCCTTGGCTGCCTTGAGCAGAACATAATGCGTTCGCATCCCACAGAACCAGAGAGCAGGGAAGGCGAACAGATCTCCCTAACCACAGGCTGACGATCTACATAGGGAGACCCTCTGTACACTTGCAAAGTGGGTATGAGAAGTGAAGATACTTCTGCTTTCCCCAGCAAAGAGTCCTTCTGCTAAAAAACAAGCAATAGGAAATGAAGCCTTTCGGGGACTCTAGGATTCTCTTCCTATGAGCTGGAAGGGACCCTGAAGGACATTTTTGTCTCAGCCCCTCAATGCACAAGTGAAGCAAGTGTGTTCGACACAGCGGCACCTACTGTGTGCAGACCGCTACGGGGACAGACATGGCCGAGACCCCATCCTGCCTTTCCCAAGAGGTCTCCTTCCAAAAATTAGATTTGCAGACCACGCGCTGTGGGTGACACACTTTTCTAAAAACTCGACATGATTTGTTAACCCTGCAACTCCCATTTTACAGATGAAGAAACGAGTCACAGTTATCTCAAGGTTACCCAGGGGTTCATGTTCTCTCAAACCCGGGAAGCCTAGTTCCATATTCTCCCTTTTCTTTTCTTTTTTTTATTTTTATTTCCACAGAGACTCTCTCTGTCACCCAGGCTCGGCTCACTGCAACCTCCACCTCCCAGGCTCAAGCAATTCTCCTGCATCAGCCTCCTGAGTAGCTGGGATTACAGGTATGTGCCACCAAGCCAGACTAATTTTGTATTTTTAGTAGAAATGGGTTTTCGCCATGTTGGCCAGGTTGGTCTCAAACTCCTGACCTCAAGTGATCCACCCACCTTGGCCTCTCAAAGTACTGGGATTACAGGAATAAGCCACTGGACCCAGCTTCCCTTTTCGATGTGTAGATTGGACCGTCCACTTCCCTTCCAAGATCCTGTAGAAGACTGGGACATGAATGACCTTTGGCAGTTAAGGTGAACCACACGTGAGCTGAGCCCAGTTCATAGTGAAATGGCAGCAGCCAGCAAGGCTTAGTTTGAACCTGCTGTGATCAAGCACCTTTATGGCCCTTAAGCCACCTGAATAATGGGAGCCTGACATAGACGAAGTGAATGGGGTCTCGCTGGAGATACTAACAGAAGCAGAAGCTACCTTTCTTTAAACATCAAAATTGCCCTTCAGCCAAATAGACGAAAGTTGAGCCCTAAGCCACTCACCATCCCCCACCCTTCCAGGGAAAAAGATAACACCTACCACAGCCCCCTCTCAGCACCTTCCCACTGGAAATCTCAATATCCCTAATGAAAGTAAAGGAAGTGGAATTCTTTTCTCAAATTTAAAAGGCAAATCATGATGCTGTTTTTTTAAGACACACATTCACTCTGCACCCCAGCCAGATACAATTCTTAAAGTACTTGATTTACAACCCGGAAAGAAATGTTTGGAAAACCTTGCAGATGCGTTTTGCATCTAAAGCTTGCACGCTCTGCAGAGCTGACTACCCGGACTTCTCAGATGGAGGGCTGGACTCTCCGAAAGAAGCCCCGCCAACGTGGGAGCAGCCCGAGGAAGCTGCTGAGCTCTGAAAAACGGCCAGCCTGGAGCAGACACCAAGGGTGGCAAATGGGTTTGGGATGGGTTTGGGCCACCTCTCCAGTTGCAGTGCAGAGCTGTCACTGAGAAGCACCCGGAAATGCTGTATACACAGTGCTAAGGAAAGGCCTGACCCAGAGAAGGAGGAGGATGGAGCCCCCGGGCCTTCCCTGCTGCCTCACGCCTTCACGGAACTCTCCCTTCTCAGGATTGCTGGTGCTTCTTCCCGCAAGTGTTCACTTGGTCATTCATTCATTCATTCATTCATTCTCACTGAGCACCCACTAGATGCCTAGCACCGGGCTTCAGGCTGGGCTGCAGTGACAAGTAGACAGACAGCAGCCCTGCTGCCTTTCTAATAGACAAGGAAGGACAGAGCCTACAGATAGCCCAACCCACACTCTCCATGTGCTCAGAAGGACACAGACACGGGGCTGAAACAAAGGAGTGAGGAAGTGGTGGTCTGAAGACCCAGGCAGGAGCCTTGAAAGACATGGTAAGTTCAGACTTTGGTTCCCATGCAACCCATGGAGAGATTTTAAGCATAGAAAGCCTTGAGCCAAGATAAGAAGGCCCCTGGCTACTCCACCCTAGTACTTCTCCCTGAAACGGTAATATTAGCTCTAGTTTTCAGGAGCCTACTATGCACCAGGCTCTCTGTCGGAAGCTTTCAAATCCTACTTCTGAAGGCAATCTCACTTGGTAGGATACTTCTCACTTGGCAGGATATTTCATAGCTGCATTTTCCAGATGAGCAAACAGAAGCCAGAGAAAACGTGCAGCCTGCCTGGGACCATCTAGCTCCTGGGCAGCAGGGCAGAATTTGAACCCAAGTCTGTCTGATTCAACAGCTGGGATTTCTTCTTCCATGCCTCATTTCTTTTTTTTCCTTTTTTCTTTTTCTCCTTTTTTTTTTTTTTGAGACAGAGTCTGCCTCTGTTGCCTACCCAGGCTGGAGTGCAGTGGTGCAATCTCAACTCACTGAAACCTCTGCCTCACAGATTCAAGCGATTCCCCTGTCTCAGCCTGTAGCTGGGATTACAAGCGCACACCACCACACCTGGCTAATTTTTGTACTTTGGATAGAGACAGGGTTTCATCATGTTGGTCAGACTGGTCTCAAACTCCTACCTCCAGTTATCCACCCACCTCGGTCTCCCAAAGGGCTGGGATTGCAGGCATGAGCCACTGCGCCCGGCCTCCACACCTCATTTCTATACTCAGATCATTTCATTGTTCTCAGATTATTCCAGATGTGTGACTCTAATAGCCCTAAATTCTAGATATCAACTAAATTCTAGGTATCTCAATGGCAAGACTTGATACATTCTCCTCTGAAAGCCCCCACAGTGCTGGACACATTGTAAGCATACATTCAATACATCTATCTGGTTTATTGCTAGATTGAAAAGAAAAGCAGGTGTATCAAGCGACAATGTGGGGATGTTGTCTTTCTTATGAGGAAGCTTCAGCCACAGAGTATTGACAAGTGGTAGCTAAGAAGAAGAAGAAAGCTACCAGCAGGGCTGCAAGCAGCGATGTGAGGATTACACACACGCAGGTGAATGGGACCCAGCTCATGTCACTCTCCCAGAGCTACTAGTCTGAGAGGGGCTGCTTCTAGCCAGAACAGAAGCCTTTTCAAATGTATCTACCTAGAGGAGGCCTTTTTCTAATTTGCACAAAAGTGCCTTTTAGGCTAGCAATGGCCCTGGCTGCATCTATTGTGCACCTACTATGCGCCAGGCATCAGGCAAAAGGCTTGGTTACATCACCTCAGTGCTTCCTCTCAACAATCCATAAAAGGAGACCTATTGTGAGCCCTAGAAAAGAATCCAGAACTTAAAAATGAGTCACTAGCCCACGGTCACAGAGCTGTCCAGGGGTAGGCTGGCATATGGGCACAGGCAGCCTGGCCCTGCAGCTCTCTATGTTGCCTGTGGTTAGCAGGAAGTTGTCTTCACTTCTTTCACAAAATGAGTGTGAGGTATCTGTGGAACCTGAGGCTGGAATCTCAGAGGCCTCAGAGATACAGGCTTCCCCCCTTTCCCGCTCTCTACTCTGAGCCCCCCTTTCTTAAGTTATTACCAGCTTTATTGAGATATAATTCACATACCATACAATTCGCCCCTTTCCAGTGCACAATTCAGGAGTTTTTTGTATGGTCAGAGTGGTACAACCATCATCACAATTTTAGAACATTTTCAGCACCCCCTAAAAAACTCCATAACCATCAGCAGCTACTCCCCATTTACTCCCAAACCCACCCCCAGGCCCACTCATCTACGTTCTGTCTCTGTGGATCTGTCTCTTCTGGACATTACATACAATGGAATCATCCGCTATATGGTCTTTTGTGGCTGGCTTCATTCACTGAGCATAACGTTTTCAAGGTTCATCTATGCTGTCGCGTAGTACTTCATTTCTTCTTACTGCTGAATAACAGTCCAAAAATATTCCAAAAATAAAATTATGGAATAGATCATAAATAACATGCCACAAATAAAATGGACGTGCCACAGTTTATCCATTCATCACTTGCTTCGACTTTGGGGCTCGTATTAATAATAATGCTCTATGAACATTTGTGTGTAAGTTTCTGTGTGGACATGTGTTGGCATTTCTCCCGGGTAAACCTAGAAGTGGAACTGCCCAGCCCTGGTTTTCACATGCAGTTAAAAGTTTACCAAAGGGCTTCGCTGTAAAGCCAACATCTGGCTGCTCCTGGGCTGTTTCCAGGGAATTTTATCAATTCAGCCAGGCTCCATTCACGGTGGGTCATCTGGCCCAGCCCCTCCTATTCTGAGGCCTGGGAGCCTCTCATTCCTGTGCTCTACAATGTCGTCTGGGCCAGGACGATGATAAATGCATTCTGCTTTAAAGCAGATACTTCACAAATCATAACTTACAGATGCTCCAGGACTTTCATGTGGGAAAGACAAGTGAGACTTCTGCTGTCTGACTCTGGAGCCACTGAGGATGGGAAGCCATGGCCAGGAACCTGATAAGCCCTGGATACACATCTCCCCCTAACAAATGCATGTGCAGACGTCACAGAAGGGGAACTCATGCACAGAAGGGTCTGCCTGTCTTTTCAGACTTTGCTCTGTAACCTGCCACTCATTTCCAACCATTGTCTTTCCTTCCCTACAAATCGGAAATTCCTCGAGGTTGGGAAAGATAACCTACAACTTCCGCACCTCCCAAGACAATCCCTCACTCAATGTATTCACTTCAGTTCCATCCTACAAGCCTCTGTTGAGGACCTACTATGTGCTTGGCACCATGCGAGGCATTGACAATAAGTAGCTACTATGCAGAATGGATTCAAGACAGACAGACACAGCGACAGACAAGATACCCTGACTAAAACCCTTGTCTCCTGCTGCTTCCCAGGAGGAAGCAAAATCAAGACATACTGGCATGGTGTGGGGACATTTTTGTCTGCAGGCAGGGAAGTGGACCAGCTTACCCCTCCAAGCCCCCTAGGGACCCCAGGGTCTACAGCTGCTTGAGAAACAAAGAACTCTGTATGTGCCCAGGTGAAGAGCTTCCTAACCTGATTCATTAAAACAAACTCCTCGAAGTCCAACAAACAGACGGCTCACCAGAAGCAGGCACATCTCTTCTCCCCAGCTTGGCTCTGATTCTAATGTTCCCAACCTCACCTCTTGCAAATACTCCCTGCTCCAAGCCAGCACACCAAACTGATGGGCTTAAAGCCCCACTGTGATCAGAACCCAGCTCAGACACCACTAGAGGGAGAGTTAAGGTCAAGGTCTCTCTACAAGCACGTTGTCTGAGTCCAGACCCTGGCTCTGCTGTTCCCTGTGACCTTGGGCAAGCTAGTTCACCTCTCTGTGACTCAGTTTCTTCATCTGGAAAATGGGATGATAGCAGTATTGTTATGAGGACTAAATCAGTTAATATGCACCTAGCATGTTATAAGCACTCATGAAGTATTAATTGCTATTATTTGTATTTGCATCAATTCTTACTATTACCTTTATCCTACCTTACCAATCTTGCCCTCCCATTGTGTCCCAGCACAGACCCTGCCTTCCAAGCCATCTGGAATATTCAGCTTCCCCCAAACACAAATTAATGAATGCTCTGGAAGGCCCCACATTTCAATCTTCTGAAACTCAAAGCAAGGGTCATTTTCAACAGCACTTGTCCTCCCATTAGCTGGAGAACACTTTCTAATCCCACAGTATGCCCTGGTCGCTCCTCTAGATCCCCTTCTGGAATAGCAATAAGAAATCACAGGAGACGGAGACAGGAAGGGGTGAGGGGAATCACCCCATGGCTGCTCTTCTGGCACTATTAGCAAAGAACCACACCCAAATCCAGAGGTCACCAGCTGTGCAACATAAAGGAAGGTTCTCAATTCCTTCAGCAGCAATGGGTTTCCAAACAGACTCCTTTGACACCATCCAGCTGTCAGACCCCTGGCCAGTTACCTAACCTCCCTGTGTGTCATCTTCCCCATCTATAAAATGGGTCTCACTATCTTACACCTCACAGTCCTGTTGTGAAGGTTCAGTGAGGGAAAACGTCTGTGAAGCACTTAGCACAGTGGGACGTATCACAAGCTCTCAAAAATATCAGCTGGTAGTAAATAATGGTAGCAGCAGAAATATGATTCTGTCCAGGGTCAAACTGAGTTTGATGAGCAAAGCTTCAATGAGCTGGCATCCAACTTGAAAATCACCGGAAACAATTGAATCCTCTATGGAAAATTTGCTCATGCCCAGTCACTACTTCCTCTTTCTCTTTCATGGGGCTGGAAGCTCCCTAAGTCTTACTCATTTCTCTGTCTCAGCATTTAACATGGTGAGTAGCATATGGCAGATGGTAATAAATCTTCATTAAACTGAACAGAATTAGTTCAATATTTGTAAGTACATTTCATCTTTGCTACTAGATTATAAGCTCTTTATGAGTGAGGCCCAAGTCTTTCTCTAGTAAAGATTGATCAAATGAGTGATGGAAAAACACCAAACCAAGAATCAGGTTTCTAAGATCCAGCTCAGTCATTCAACAGCTGTGCAACCTCGACAAAGTCACCCCACACTTCTGAGCCTTATTGGTCCCACCTCAAAGATGAGAAGTTTGAACCACATGTTCGCCACGGTCCCTTACACTCTCAAACTGGATTTGGGCCTCCACTGCAACATGGCACTTCAGCCACCATGCACGTGACGTCAATATGCCCCCTGGCTTGGCAGGCCTGCTTGCTAATTTTTCTCCCTGATTTGCAGCTTTCCAGCAGGAGGCTATGAATAGCTTTGGGCTGGTGCTTAAAACACCCATTTTTGGTCCAATCACTTGGCTTCTTAGATAAAGATGCCCCATCACGCAAGCTAATGCACTGGTGGCCAAGGGCACCATGGCAGACTGTGGGGGAGGGACACATTCTGCCCACCAGTCCTGCCACTGCCATCCCAGACTGCCCCCCAGGGACCCTGCCTCCAGCTCACACCACCTACTGCTCACCAGAGAGAACCTCGTGCAGGGAGAAAGTTGAATGTGGCCCTTGACATCGAGGTGATCACAGGACACCTCTTTCCCCAAAAGTGTGTGATCTGGGTTTTGGGGTTTTTGACAATGCTTTGTGTGGCCTGTAGGTCCAAGGAGCTTAGCTCCAAGAAAATGCAGGCTGAATTATGACACAAGGGCTCAACCAATAGGCCTGCCCAAAACTGTATCAAAACAGAAGTTGTGCAATAAACGAGGCCCAAATTCAAGCTTCAGAAATGCATTCAGATCCTATCTGAATTTGGCTGATTATCTCACCTTCCTGTGGACACACCTCCCTAATTAATTTGGCATTTATTTTATTACTCTGACAACTTGATTATTTCTTCTCTCTCTCTCTGCATGATACAATGCCTTATGTCTCTCTGATGGTCTTAAAATCTAATTAAACCTTAAAATGAGTTGAGAAAAAAAATCTGCCAAACAGAGAAACTAAATTGATTAATGTCCCCTTTTGAGGTTTTATATAGATCATTCTATTCCGTTCTCACAAGTCCATGAAGTTGGTACTCTTAGTAGCTCATTTTACCGATGAAGAAGCTGAGGTTTCAAAAACTCACATAGCTTGCCAAAAGACACAAAGCTAGGAAGGGGTAGATCAAGGATTTGAATGTAAGCCAGGGCTCTTAGCCTTTCTGCAAGAGTGCCTTATTTTTGAGCTTGTTCATCTCTGGAACAAGCCACTCTGAGTCCTGGTCTCATGGACATGCTTTAGCAGAGGCTGCAAGACCACAGGAGGACGCCTGGACCACGCAGAGGGTTGGACCTGCTGACTCCAAGCGTCTGACTCTGTACTTCTCTTCAGAACTGCCTTTCATGGCACTTCGAAAATGATGCTGTCTTGCGCTTTGTTTTACTCAGAAGGTCCTTCCAGGTATGCAATTAAAAGCCACCACATGTTCATTTTTTAGAAACTTCTCTCCTCTCTGAGAAGGGCCCTTGCTCTCAACAGAGATGTTGATTTCACAGCATTTCATACAGCCCCATACCGGGCACCTGTCTTGGGCCACTCACATTGGTAAAACACATTACAACCACTGCTGCTCCTGAGCGATACTGTAAAAAACACTGGTGCAAGTGAAAATAGAGCATCACTTCAAAATTCTACCCAAAGATCAAAAAGGCTAAGCTCAACCGCATCTTCAAAGCAAGTTGTGAACGTTTAGCACCTCATTGCTACCAAAGGAAAACTCCGAGTTCATGTTTTAGATGAAAATTTCTTGCTGCTTTTAACAGTTTCTGAGTCACCAGGCACTGTACGGGCAAGAACAACTTGTTGACCAATTTTTTGTTTGTTTGGTGTTATTTTCTGTTCAGCCAGGCCCAGGAAATTTTTCACTTGACAATTCCTGTTTCTCACTTAAGTTCTTACATTATCTGTGAGCAATGTGTTCAGCAGGGGGAGTCGGGGGGTGGGGGGTATTGTGGCAAGAAGGACTTCCCTTCCCTAAACCTCAGTCTTCCCATCTGTTTTATGCAAGGTTTCACCCAGGGATCTGGCTAACATGCTAAGCTTAGCTATCAAGAAGAAAGCAGCCCCGTGAACAAATGAAGCATTTTGGAGACTGCCAGTTTCTGGGCGTGGGTCTGCTGCCAGATTTAAAATCTTTACATAATTTTGGGGTACAACAAGAGGTTTAGCTGAAATTAATAGCACAATGGGAAACTGAGCTAGGGCTGAACAATAACACAGCGGGACTTCAGGCTTGAGGCTGGGAAATAAGCCTCTCTCGTTCTCAGGGCGCCCCCTCGTGGCCGCTTGACCAAATCCTTACGGAATGTTCAATTTCTGCAAATACAGAGAAAGACATCCCTCAAAACAGGAAGGCGGACTCCTGCCTACTAATGCAAGTCCCTTTCACTCTAACCTAGTCTGTGGATCAGGCATATTTATGAACTCCTGACGGGAAGTCCCACTGACGCTCAGAAAGCCGTCTGCCATAAAACAAGGGTTGGTTCTTTAGAAGGGTCTGAAACGGTACCCCAGCATTTAGACTTTGGGGTCCCTTCACAGACCCCAGACACAAACTTACCACTCCAACAATCCCTCATAGTCTCACATTCTCAACCTGCAGCTCTAACCGTGTCTATTTTTCATTATTCTGCTTTCCACTTGCCCAGTGCGATACCTCAGAAGCTATTAAGACAACATGAGCAGGGAGCTAAGCTTGGTTTTTGCTTATTCAACATCCAGCCTAGGGAATATCACCTCAGAAGAAAAGCATGAATGAAGTGCACATTGCCCAGCCTCTTCTTCCACAAACCTGAAAGTGCCTTCATCAGAGGCCAGCCCTACAACCCTCCCCTTCAACATTTTCATCCTACAAAAATGATAACTGCCCAGAGTTAATTATCAGCTACTTGCTTGCTGTATAACTTATTACAGAGCCAGCTTTATAAAGAAATATATGACCTCTCATATTTCCAATTAATTGATAACACACTTTAAAAAAATAACGTTATAGGATAAAGTTTTATAGCCTCAAACATAGAATCCGAGAAAGGGGGGGGGGGCTGTTATCCAGGTATTCAAATATATGAGAATTTGGGGACTAAACTTTGCTAACTGGTACCCCCATTTTTTTCACAGACCTGTCCCTGCCCAAATGCAAAAGAAACATGTCAATTCTAACCTGCTATTTTATTTGACAGCTCATTTTCCCTTTTCCCTGCAGTCATTTGTTGTTTATAAGCAACCCTGAGCCTCCAAAACACCCCCAAAAGTGCACACAAGGAGTCCCATAATTAGTTTCTGACTTTGGCCCTAAATCCATTAGAATACATCTGATCTGCTTCAAATCAAAGAACCATGTTAATTTTCTGCCACACACCACACAAAATCTTTCTGCAACAGTCAGTCACTTTGAACCCAACTCTCTAGCCACAAGCAGTGTGGATTTCAAGGGCCTGTTCTGCAGAAGTGAAAATCACAACAAACCAAGGCTGGGACAAGGCAGACAGACCCCAAGGCACTCAAAGCACTCCTTGGAGCTGTGCACATGGTGCCAGGACCCTGGCAGGGTGTCAGCTGTCACAACAGCAGCGGGGCCAGACCCCTTAAGCAGTTTAGTAGCCCTGCCACCAGGAGCTGAAACAGCAACTGAGCCTGCTGCAACTAAGCACAACTATCTGTATGGCTACCCATGCCCTGGGCATTTCAGGGCAAAGCCACTATGCAAACTGTTAGAATCCTCAGACTGGCAGTAGCCTTTATTTTTGCTCCCTAACCTTCTCTCTTAAAAACAGGCAAGAGTCGCCTCTCTTGCAGCCACAACAGCACCAGAGCGATGCAGAGTCTGAGTGGAAGGATGCAGAGCCGGGGCTGCGGGCAGATGGGTGGAAGGGGGAGGAACACCTATACTAACGCGGGGTTTGAGGGGCTAGCTCCCAGCTAGGAATGCGGTTCTTTGGAAAGTTGCGGAAATGCGTTTCAGGACATGGTCTGAAGGTGTGCTCGCGAGGGAGACCCCGGCCGTCCCAACTCTGCAAAGTGTTTGCAAATCTAAAACATTCCTTTGCTGCTGGGAATAAATTTTTAAAAAACAAACCAAAAATTAAAAGAAAATACGTGCAGACAGGATGTAACAAGTGTTTCGGGACAGAGACACGCCTGAGTCACGGGGTGCCGGGGAAAGAGTGAGGAGTCTGTCTCGGGGCTTCCCAAGGAGCCCCTTCTCTGTCAAGAGAGCCCCAGGACGCATAGACCCCCACCTCACACGCCCTGGCCGTGTCCAGCCCGCGCCCCCCGCAGTCCCCAGGATTCCCCCACTCACCACTCGGCCCGAAAACCTCTCGGTGGCCCTCTTGACTTTGCCGTAGGTGCCTTTGCCCAGGGTCTCCTGCAGCTCGTAGCGGTGCTTCAAGTTGTGCTTGTGGTGATGCCGCTTCACCCCGTGCGGCTTCCTGGGCTCCGGGGCTGCCGCCGTCGCGGGGGCTGCAGTCGCCCCCGCCACCGCCTCCCGGGGAGAGCCCAGCGCCCCGGGCCCCGCATCGGGGCGCTCCCCCGCCACGGGCGCAGCGGCCCCTTCCATGTCCAAGCGCGCGGCAAGCCGGGCTGCAGAGTGCACGACTGGGCACAGCGCTCGGGTGTTGGGGGTCCCCACCGAGGGAAGCTCAAGGTCGCCCCCGCGGCATCAGGGATGCGGCCCGATCCCGCTCGGGCTGCGGCTAGGTCACTGGCGGCGGCGGGGACTGCACATCTGGCGCCCGCGGCGCGCACGGTCCGCGCACCGCCCCCCGGCTGCGGCGAGCTGCGGAGCGTCGGGCGAGGTGGCGGCGGTGGCAAGGGAGGCGGCGGTGTTTGCAGGAGGGAGGGGAGAGGGTGGCTCCGAGCTCTGGAGGGGGAGTGTTATGCGGGGCGCCGCGCCCCCCAACCCCTCCCCGGGAGGACGCGCAGACGGGGCGGGGGCGGGGGCGGCGCTCGCGAGGCCCGGGAGGAGGGAGAGCGAGGGGCGGCGGCCAGGGCTTCCCCCACCTCCCTGCCGCCTCCCGGGGCCGGGGCTGGAGCCTCGGCGAGCTGGGAGGGGGATGGGACGTGTCGCGACTCGCTCTTTGTGCGGCGCGGCCTTGGCCACGGGGCTTTGTCCTCGCCGGGCCCGAGGGGACCGGGAAATTCCAAGCTGGGCGCCCCTCCCCGGGCGCTCTCGGGCTCGCCCAGCCGCAGCTACCGCGGGCCCTGAGCCTCCTCGGGCTCCAGCTCCGGCCGCTCGGCCTGGATTCCTGCTCTCGCCGGGGCGGCGTTTGCGGCTGGCGGAGCGTCGGGCCCGGGGAAGCCAGATCGCCGCGAGCTGGGGGCCGCCGGGACCTGTTCGCGATCCCGCCGGGGGCGCCTCGGGCCCGAGCGCCCCTTCATTTTCTTGTAGGTGTCGCCGCAGCCTGGTGGCTGGAGCTGGGGGGAGGCGGGGGCGGGGAGGCCTGGTGTTGTGTTACAGGCGGTGACTCAGGCCCCTGCCTACCGAGGCCCGCACCCCGCGGAGCAGAGCTGCGCCCGCCTGGGGCAACTCCGAACCCCGGAGAACCCCAGGAGTGGCGGTTTGGTCCTGGCCTCAGCGCCCTCTCCGAAGAAAAGGAGAATCAGTAACGGAGGGAGGCCGGGAGGCTGAACCCCGGGCCCGCCGCGGAACCGCCGGCCCTCCGACACCATCTGGACGGCGGGGACAGCCGCCTGCAAGGGGTGGAAGGCCGGGGACGTGGAAGAGATGGGGTTCTAAAGGCGGCAGGATGGAGCTGGCTCGCCAGAGGTGCCCACCCTGCCAGCGAAGGGCGCCATCGGAGGTGGGCAAACCAGACACCTGGGGGTGACCAGGGCCCCGGGCCTGCTGAGCAACCCCTTTGCTGAGTAGCAGGCGACTCGCAGGCCTCTTGCCCTCCTTAGGCCTTGGGAGATTTCCTTTCACTGGAAGGGATAGATCCTGGCAATGGTGACAGGAATGGTACCTCACACCGTAAGGGTCAGGCAGGAAGGGCCTCCAACCGCGGCGTGGCTGACCCCGTTCTAAGAAGAGACTATGAAAAATAAGGAAGAAGCTAGAGAAAAAGAGGTCTTAGGGAATTTTTTTTAAAAAACACATGGTGCAATATACCCGACTAGGGTGGGAGGAGTGAAGAATGTCTGGTGTGTTCTGCAAATTGCATGGCGATTCTTTCCACCAGTGGACCTCGCTGGAGCCTCCTCTGCAGCTCTCAGGTCCAGCCCTTCCTCTCCATTCCCGCCGCCTTCATTCCTGTCTACTCCTCATCACCTTACCAGGACTCTTTGTGCTACCAGAGTAATGGCCTGAAACACTGCCCTGATCATATCCCCACACACGTGCCTCTGCTCTACTCTGACGCATGATAGTGTTACCTGTTTTCTTCAAGTGATGTTTGACACAACTCCCCTGCCCCTCCTCCCTTCCCCAGAACCGACACAGAACACAAACACAAAGGCCATGTCTATTCAATTACTATTCTATCCACCGCATTTGCAGGGCCTCCCTGCCCCCATCCTGAAACTGTTCTGCTTCTGTACAGTCTGTGGACGTTGTGCCTATAGATTCCACAGTCAGGATGAGTGGCATGCAGGTTGAATCCTGGCTTCCTAGAGGATTGGCTGTGTTACCTTGGTCAAATGACCCAACCTCTCAGAGCTTAGGCTTCCTCGTCTTAAGATATATTAGCAGATCTATGTAGAAGTAAACACATTGTGTCTACAGTAGTATTTTAAAATATTTTCTACTTTTTCCCCTCCCCTGGGATGTAGTAGACATCCACTGCCCCATCCTCTTGAAATTAGATGTGACCACAGGACTTGCTTAGGCCAATGGAATGAGGGCACAAGTGATTGTGTTGCTTTCACGTGGAACCTTTAGGAGTCATGAGCAAATTCTCATGTCTTCTTTTTGCTGTGTTGACAATCATGGTGGTACAAAGTTGAAGCCTCCGCAAGCCAGCCTGAGTCTGGCATGACAGTCGCATGACAGTCCCAAGATGGCAGAACAGTCCCAGCCAATCTGCATTGGAAAAGTAGCACCAGCAAATATTAAACTTGTATTATGTTAAGCTAGTGGGATTTGTTAAAGCAGCATAACCTAACTTATTCTGGCTGGTAGTGTTACTCCCAAATATGTGGGACTTCATCAGTATCTACTGAATGAACAGCATCTACCATCTGGTACTGTTTTATGATAGTGAACCTTCCTCTGTAAAGTAGCCGTTTACAATCCCTATTTTCTTTTTTTATATATTTTTTCTTTTTTTGTGTGAGATGGAGTCTCGCTCTGTCACCCAGGCTGGAGTGCAATGGCACGATCTCAGCTCGCTGCAACCTCTGCCTCCCGGGTACAAGTGATTCTCCTGTCTCAGCCTCCCAAGTAGCTGGGATTACAGGCGCCTGCCACCACACAAAAAAATAAAAATTTTTGTATATTTAGTAGAGACTGGGGGTGGGGGGTGTTCACCAGGTTACCCAGGCTGGTCTCAAATGCCTGACCCCAGGTGATCCGCCCACCTCATCTTTCCAAAGTGCTAAGTTTACAGGAGTGAGCCACTGCTCCCGGCTACAATCCCTATTTTCAATTGAGGAAACCATATCAGAAAGGTTAAGTAATTTCCCAGAGGTTACACAGTTTGTAATTGACAGCACCAGGATTTAAACCCTACCTGTCCAGTTCCAAAGCTCCCCCTCTTCTCCTTCCATATATGCCATGCTACATCTCCTTAAATGGGAAGGATGAAAAACACCCAGTACAATGCCTATCACACAGCCATGCCCAAGCACTGGGAGTTCCTCTCCAGACTGAATTCTCACCACATTTATAATTGGAACCACACTTTGGCACAATGTTATCAGGCATTGTGTGTGTGAATGTTTTCACATCAATAAAGCATTTCGTCCAATAAGAGCCCAGACTCCTCGATTAAGAGCTTGAGATCTAGAGGCAGAGTGACTGGGTTCAAATCCCTGTTCCACCACTTAACAACCGTCTTGGATCACTGTTTTCCGCCTCTTTGCCTAAATTCTCTAATCTACAAAGTGGCAATGGGAACAATATATGTGCTATTGCCAATTACACCAGTAATACATCAAACAGGGTTGGTATGAGGATTAAGGGCTAGAATATATATACTCAATAAATTGACTACTAATATTATGCTTTTCATCTTCCATGGCTCCTAGATGGTTTTTCACTCTTTTCACCCAGGCTGGAGTGCAATGGCGTGATCTTGACTCACTGCAACCTCCGCCTCCTTGGTTCAAGCAATTCCCCTGCCCCAGCCTCTCAAGTAACTGGAATTACAGGCATGCACCACCATGCCTGCCTAGTGTGTGTGTGTGTGTGTGTTTGCACGTGCACACACGTGCGTGTATGTGTATTTTTAGTAGAGACAGGGTTTCACCATGTCAGTCAGGCTGGTCTCAAACTCCTGACCACAGGTGACCCACCCACCTTGGCCTCCCAAATTGCCGGGATTACAAGCGTGAGCTACTACACCTGGCCTGGGGCAATTTTAAGCAATTTAATCATACTGCTTGATTAGACTCTGATTTCTGCTTTCATTCTGGCTACAGGACAAATGTAGTAACATTGGCACTTGGAAGCATGACATCCACACTATCCTATATCTTTTATTTACATAAGGCTCATTACTTGTCCTTCACTGCACTATTTATAAAGCAGTTTAAAAGAAAGGTATGTTCGCTTTCTCAAGAAATTGTTGTTCAGGAATCCTGTCATTCAGGCAGCATGGATGAGCTTGGAGAACATTATGTTGAGTGAAATAAGCCAGGCACAAGACAAATACCACATGTTCTCACCCATATGTGGAAGCTAAAAAAGTTATTCTCATTGAAGTAGAGAGTAGAGTGGTGGTTACTAGAGGTTGTGGGAAGGGATAGGGAGAGCCAGAGGTTGGTTACCGAGTACAAAATTACAGCTAGATAAGAAAATTGAGTGCTCGTGTATGATAGCACAGAATACAATAATTTAATTTGGAGGATACAATAAATTAATATATTGTGTAGTTTTAAATATACAATAGATTATTGTATAAATTAATAATTTATTGTATAGATTCAGATAGCCAGAAAAGGAGATTTTGAATGTTCACAACACAGCAAAATGATATATGTCTGGTGTGTCAATAACCCTGATTTGATTGTTACATTGTTACGTGTTGTATGCATGTATGGAAATATCACATTGTGCCCCGAAAATATGTACAGTGATGTGTCAGTTAAAAATAAAAAAAGAACTATTTGTTCAGAAGACATCATAATACCAGTCATTATTCATTTACTACCTCCTGGCTGCCAGGACCTTCACAGATGCATATCGCCCTGCTAATCATCATAAAACTGCAACATGGGTATTATGATGCCCATTTTGCTACTGAGAAATCTGAGTCTCATAGAGGCTAAGTTACCTGTGATCAAACAGTAACTGCAGTCAGGATTGGAACAGGAGCCTCTGACTCTAAGGCTTTGCTCCAACCTCTATCCCAGGCTCATGTCAATTAATCCCTGTGCTTTGATAACTGTTCTTCCACTTTGCCAGATGAAGTTTTGAAGTTACCTAAGACTGTGACATTTCTAACTTAAACATGTGGTCTGGTGGACAATTTAAATAGCAAGCTAAATAAGTGCTTAGTTCTTCACTGTAGTGGAAGGAAGATAATTGCAACCAAAAATTCATGCTTCTTCACCCGTAGAGCTGACAGACAGCTGCTCAGCCAGGGACACATTACCCAGTCTCCCATACATCCAGCTGTGGCCATGAGACTAGGTCTCTCTAATGGAACATGAGCAAAAGTGATGTGCTTTGCTTCCAATCCAGGGTGTTTAAAAAGTGGGTATGCTTTCTCCACATTGCCTAGCTGGAAGTAGAGGACTTAAAGGCCCAGAAGACTTGAATGGTGGCCACAAGATAAAAGAAACCAGGGTCCCTACTTCACCTTGAGAAATAAAGTCACTCTCTGACCAGGACATTGGACTGGTGCATCAGTGAAAAATAAACTTTACTGTATCATGTTAAGCCCATGCAATTTGAGGGTTTATATGTCATGATAGCTCATACTACCCTAATACATACAGTTCACACCAAATCTGTATTTATACAGAAAAAGCAAAATGGAAGATTATAACAAGTACCTGAATAGTTGGAACCCAAAATGCCATTTTTGTTTTCTATCTGCTTATTCAAGGAGATAGCAGATTATTTAGGGCCTTGAGCTTTTATTTTTCCTGCACTGCTTGTATCAGAGATTGAATAAGAGTAGTACTCAACAGTCATAAAACAGGAATAAACAAATTTATTCATTCAACAGTATTTTCTCGCTACGTGCCAAACACCTGGGGCTCAGAATCTGCTGGGACAAGACAGGCCAGGTCTCATCTTCTATCAGCTTCCAGTCTACAAGTAGTAAGTACAGTTGATACCATTCACTGGCCTCCAGCCACCAAACTTCTTGGGAGAACCCAGGCTACTTGAATGTGGGCTAGATAATTAAAATAAAACCAAAGCTTGCTCACAAATCCAACAGAAAGCTACATTTCTTCCCCCTGCTAAGGGGCTATAGAAACAACAAGAATGATGACTTAGGGCAGAGACTCCAGAATCAGAACAACCCGAGTACAAATGCTGACTCTCCCACTTCCTCACTGTGTTATCTTGGTCAACTTCCTGTTTCTCAGCTCTCTCAACTTTAAGATTGGGTCATTAGTAATACCTGTCTCAAAGGGTTTTTTGTTGTTGAGAACTGGATGAGTTAATACCAAAAAAAAAAAAAAAAAAAAAAAAAAATGCCCAAGATCAGCAAGATACCAGTAGTAGCACTCAATAGGCTTTTTTTTTCCCCACCTGCCCACTGGCATTCTACTCTGTGTATAAAAGGATATAAGAGAAGGCCTTTCCATGGGGAATGATGGGTGACATCAGGAAACGGAAGTATAAATAGAATCACTGGATACTTAACAAGGGTCGACAGAAATAGCCCATATGGAGTTTTAGTTTTAATTTCTCTCATGCATTTGGGGATTGAGAGGGCCCGTTGAGCCTGTCGGGAAGAGTGTCAGTTTGGGGATCCACCTCAGGGGGTAACTAATGGAACAGGCGGTGACCGATGACACCCTCCGACACTGACATTCTTGACTCTTTTTGGAGCTGTCAGGTTTACGTTGCTCACACATTCCTTCTCCCCTCCTCGTACATGTGTGAATGGGTTGGAGCAAGTGGACACCTGGCAGCAGTCCCATTTGCCTTGTTTTCTCTGTTCTAAACCCTGTACTGAAAAATAAGATAACTTCTTCCTGGGGAATAAAACAGCAGGGATTCTTTGGAAGTTTCTGTTATCAAAAAAAGAAACTGAAAGTTGATAAATTCCTGTCAACAGAGAAGGCACTAGCAAGGACTCCAGAGCAGAAACAACACCATGCCACCCTGGAAAGAATGGTTGCCAGAAAGGCGCAAGAGTAAAAATGTCATGTGCAGGAATGTGCTGGGGTCGGGGGGAGAAAAACTCTAATTGGCTACAATGCAAGAGGCTTAGGGTTTCACTGAGGTTAAACAGGGTTCTGGGCAGAGTGGGGAAGGAGAGAGTTCTTCTTCTCATTAGCTCATTGAATGAGCCAATGAAATCAACCATATTAACTATTACAATATTAAGACAATGAATTATAATATATTAATTAGTATAATTAATATAGCATATATTCACATATGCTATTAGCTATAGGATAATATAGCCTATATTAGCGTATGCTAATGTAACTAATATACTATATTTACATATAGCATATATTACCTATATTAATGTATATATGTGCTATATTAATATATATTATATATGCTATATTTATATATAATTACTAACCATAGGGCCATGATTTTAGGTACTGGGGATACAGAAGTGAACAAAAAAGCATTCCCTGACATTATTAGGTTTACAGACTGATAATGAGCCATGGACAAATAAATGGACAGTATTACGTGTCAGATTATGGTAGCGGCTAGCAGGAAGAATAAAGTAAGCTAAGGGAGTAGAGAATGATGCGGGTGGCAGGGGTAGGACTTTCTGATGAGGTGGCATTTGAGCACAGGCCCCAAGGAAGTGAGGAGTTGTACGATCTGGATATCTGCAGGACTATCTGAGTATCCAGAGGAAGAGCCTTCAGAGAGAGGAACAAGTATGTGCAAAGGCCCTGAAGCAGGAATATATATCCTTGGCACGTTCTAGAGACAGTAAGGTGGCCACTGAGGGTGGAGGCAAAGAAGAGCAGAGTAGTAGGAGGTGAGTCTGGAGATAGGTCCCGTAGGGTTTTACAGAATGATGGTAGAATTTTGGATTTTATTCTGAGCCAGGCAGAAAGCTATTGGCCAGTTCCAATTAGAGCAGTGACACAATGAGACTCAGGGTTGGGAAATATCCCTCTAGCCACTGTATTGAAAGTAGACTTAGGGAGGGAGGAGAGTGATGGTACGGAGGAGGCAGCTGTGACGAATGCTAAACAGATCCAGTTGTTTCGCTGATCTCCCTAGTGCCATCCTCCTCCACGTGACCACCATGGTTCATTCCTGAAACCCACATCTGATCCTCAGTCTCCCTCCTCCAAGACTCTGCTCATCTTTCATGGCCTTCAGGACAAAGTCCAGACTCTTCAGTGCAACACAGAGAGCAATGTGGCAGGACAGTGAGATCATTTGTGTTGGCATCAGGAAGACTTAGATCCTAATCATTCAGCTCACCATTTACCAGCAGTGTGACTTTGCCCAAGTCACTCAACTTCTCTGACCTCAGTTTGTCCTCCTTCCTCCTTGTCCTAGATATTGTTACCTGCGTGTCAGCTCTGTGAGGGCAGGGACTTTGTCTGTCTTGTCCTCTGCTGTGCAGTCAATACAGCAACAACGCCTTGAACAATGCTTCACACACAGTAGGCACTCAACAAATATTCATGGAGTCAGCAAATGAGCTCATGTAGGAAGAAGTATCAGCCATGGTGGTTGGCACACAGGTACCCAGCGATGGTCCTCTCTCTCACTGAATAATGCAGATTCCCTTCATGGTTTGACCCCAACAGAGCTCTCCTGATTCATATCCACATCACCTCCTCCTTCCAAGAACCTGACATTCCAGGGGCCCTTCTCAGGGTTTCGTGTCTTTTGGCCTCTGCACATGCTATACCCAATTCCTGGGATACCTCATTTCCAGCCTCCAGAAGACAATCTTCTACCATCTCAGAGACCTAGCTGAGGACGTCACCTCTCCTCTGATTCTGGGCTGGGCAGAACTAAAGGTTCAGTTTTCTGTCCCCAGAGCACTCAATTCCTGGGTCTATTATAGCACTTACCACATGGTAAGTGCTTAATTACAATTACTCAATTGTATACCGAGCTCCCTGCAGTTGCCTGGAAGCTCCAGAATGGCAAGGTCTAGAACAGCAGTATCCACTAGAAACACAATGTGAGCTACATATATAATTTTAACTTTTCTGGCAGCTATGGTAAAAACAAGTCAGAAACAAAAGAAATTAACTTTAATAATGTATTTTACTTAACATAAATATTCAGAATAGTGTCATTTCAATATGTAATCAATATAAACAAGTCATTAATAAGGTATTTTACATTTTTCTGTATTCAATCTGCAAATTGCATTATGCACTTCACACTTAAGAGGAATTCTAATTCAGAGCTAAGTTTTCAATGATTAAAAAGCAACTCTAGCAAAACAATAAAGTTGTATTTAATGAAATTTTCACTTGAAAATTTAAATTTTAAAAATCTGAATCAGTGTAAAATATATTTACAGTTGATTATATAAAATTTATTTTCTATATTTTAATTATATAAAATTTTATTTTAGTTAATTCCATAAAATCAAATTTTTATTTTAATAAAATACAGTTAATTATAGAGAATGAAAATTTTAAGTTCTCCAGTTGCATAGCCACATTTCAAGTGCTCAGTAGCCACATGTGGCTGTGGCTACTATATCCAATAGCATAGTTCTAGATCTTATTCTTCTAACAGAAGCCTGAGTCTGGCTTGTAGTGGGTGCCTTAGAAACATCGAACAGATGTATGGATGGGTGTGTGGATGGATGGATGAATTTATTTGGTACCTTTACTTTCTACCTGGTTTACCATCCAATTTCCTTTCCTAGAAATGCATAGCCTAGGAAAGAGAGTGAGAATGAACTTAAGAAAACCAAGTGAATTTACAGAAATCTTCCTTGGACTCCAATTTGCCTGTTTGCCCCATTGGGCAAAGTTCATAAAAACCAAAGTCCTCCTTTCTGATCCACACAGTTCAGCAACCCAGTACCTCCAACACTGCTCAAATGTCACCCTCTCCATGGGACCTTTCCTCACCATCCTGTCTGCAATTGCAGCCCCCTTCTCCACCACCCATTCTGCTACTGGTGCTGCTTTTCTCCCCGGATGCTTTATTCTTCGCTATTGCATTTACCACCACATATTATGTAATTTATTTATTTGTTGTGTTTGTCCCCACGTAGTAGGGGTTTTATTGGTATTATTCACACATGAATCCCTAGTATCTGCCATAGAGTAGGTACTCAATCATTATGTAATGAATGAATGGGTGGATGAATGGTTTGAGTTCCAGCAACTCTTCCACCGTTCAACTCTGTGACCCTGGGAAGTGACTGAACCTCAATCCCTCCATATGTACAATGGGTATAGTAATAATACTTAGATCACAGGATTAACAGGATACAATTCTACAGAGTTAATGCTTACCTTGTAGAACTAAGAAAATGTCTATGAAGTATTTAGCATAGTACTACCTAGGCATGTGTTAAGCACAGACAAAATAGCTGCTATTATTATTGTTTAAATAATAATATTATTAGATTTATTCTGTCAGGTCTATAGCAAGCATGTAAAACAATTACCATTTCTTAAGTAATTATGTCACAAACAAACAAACTAAGTTAGGAAAAAATAGCCCCGGGACCTAGATTTCCTATATAACTGGCTATATTTATCGGTGCTATGTTTTTGTATTAACTCTGAAAAACAGGTCTCTCAGACCTACCCTGCCAAGACCCAGGGTGGCTCAGTGTCAGGCCCTGCATCCGTTCTGCTTACTGTCACCAAGGACTAAGGCTCTAAAAGCAGGCAAGAGAGGGAAGGCATTCCAGGCGGGTCACCAGCCCGTCCGTGACAGCAGAAGCTCCCGGCCCACCTGCTCTGGGATGCTAACACAAACCTTACATGGCCAGGAGCCTGGCAGCTGGGCCAGTGGAGCCAGGCTGCCCGGCAGCCAGCTAACTGGCAAAGGATACGTTAGCTGCCATTCTGGCAGACAAGCCGTGTACCCTAGATTCCTCTCAAGGGCCTGCTTCTCCTGCTCTTCCCAGCCTCATCCTTTGAAACCCTTAATTTAAACAGGCACATTTCCAATCTGCCCACCCCTTCATGATGCTCTTCATTCACCTGTTCACTCATTCATTCAACAGATGTTAAATGAGCATCTATGATGGTGCAGTCATTCAATAGATAAAGAGTAATATAAGATGGTCCTCTGCCCTTGAGTTTCTAACACCTCCCATCAGTATGCTTACAAAACACTTTCCCAGAAGTGGTCTTTTTTAATTCTCAAAATGATACTTTACTTGGGATTCAGTATTTTTATTTCCTGTATTTTTCATGGGATATGCTAAGAGCTGGAGTGACTACTCTGTGGTCTCACAGCTTACAAACTCAGGTAATTTAGCTACACAGTAGCTAATATTTAAGCAACCAAAAACTTCTCCAAGAAACAGAGAATAAATCACACCTCACCAACAGTTGTTATATAAAAGTCACAAAAAGCTCCTTGAAAGATAAAGGTGATTCAATTTTACCTCTAGTGGCTCCAAAAAGAAATTGCATGTTTTATGTGGTGAGAAGAGAGACTGATTTCCTCCATGACAGAACCGAGGACAACTGGGAAACTTCCAGGAATTTGTATTGAGAACCTTGCCAGATCTAGGATCTATGTGTCCCTGGCCTCTCCCACACAGATGCCCCACTTAGGACTCTTGAAACATCTGAACTCAGAACCCTGACTGCCCAAATTAACTGGATGTGGACAGATGCTGGGAACATGCACAGAAGTATGAATAACACCTCTGTCCCCAGAAGAGTGGGGAAAGTGTCCCCACCTTAAAACCTGAAGTTCTCCAGGGGAAACATCAGGTACTTTTATAAGAAGAACATCTTCCCACAGCTCCACCAAGTGGCTGGTTCTGCCCACTAAAAACTTCTCCAAGAAATGGAGAAGAAACCGAGTTCACTTCAGTGCAAGTCAAGATACAAATATGTAATGATTAGGAGTGAGGAGAAGATATTGGCCAAGTGGAAGTGGGGTGGAGAAATTCTGGGGAGACCCAGGAGGCACAGATATCCTCAGGGCAGGGAGAAGGAAGGCACCTGAAGTTCTTTAGCAAGAGGTAATTTGGCAAAAATGTATAGACTCAGAGCTAGAATTAGTAGCCAATGCTTTACTTCTAATAGATAGGAGAACTGAAACCCAGAAATGTTCATGCTCTCATCATCTGATACAAGAGCAATGGTGGACCCTGTGAAAAACATGTTACTGGTATCATCTTATGTAATGCATGTGAGCCTAAGGTCGAGGTATTACTGCTTCCCAATTTTACAGATGAAGATAGGGCAAGGGCCAGCACACTATGGCCCTCTGCCTGTTTTTGTGCCATACACAAGCTAAGAATGGTTTTTACACTTTCAAGTTGCTTTTAAAAATCAAACGAGACTATTTCATGATTCCTGAAAATTATATGAAATTTCTATTTCAGGGCCACAAATAGAGATTAATTGGAACATAGTGACATCCATTTATTTATGTACATCTATGGCTGCTTTTGAACTAGAAGGGCAGAACTGAGTAGTTTCAACAGAGACGATATGGCCATCAAAGCCTAAAATATTTACTATCTGGCTCTTTGCAGAAAACATTACCAGCTCCTAGAATAGAGGCTCAAAGAACTCAAGGAACCCAAGAATTCATATGACGGAAAGAGAACAGAAGGATAGGAAGGAGTTAAAAGGCCAAGTCTGTCACTAACTGATCTGTAGGACCAGGGATAACAATAAACGTCCTACTGGGTTTGCTGGATGAATGGATTAAAAAGTTTTAAAGACACAAATACTCTGTCAGCTGCAAGGGGCTCTACATGTTGTGTCTATAGATATTTATCAGAATAGAGCCAAATTATAGTCTCTATTTCCCAACATTTCCCCTCACATCACACAGTCTCTTCTGGCCTCAGTTTCCCCATCTAGAAAATGGGGATAATGATACCCTCCAATGTAGGGACATCATTAAAAAAAAAAAAGAGCATGTTTGTGAAAGCCACTTCAAAAACAATTTGTAGATATTTAGTTTCAGGGTCCCAATCTCCTTTTTAAAATAAAACTGAATGCCATGAGTTTTCAGCCTCCAAGGTAGATTGTGAGCCAGAGAAAGGACAGAACAAAGAAATCCAGCCTGGCTTAAGCTTGCAGTCCTCCTTTTTTAAAAAGAGCAGCTGCCTCACTGTTCTCTTAAAAAGGCAGTTGATTGGATTCTCTGTACCTTCATTACATTAGAAGGGCATTTAGGGAAATTAATGTGTCCTTGGGGATTGCCACCCAGCAGTCCCCTTCAGCCTTGCACTCTGCTCTCACCCCTGGCTTCTCAGGTTACCAGCTGGTGATCTCTTCATAGGTGGTACCAGCCACTCATAGGAGACAGACAGAAGATGATGAGTGGACTCTAGCCATAGGGACCAATCTTTGTACTGACAGAGTAGATGAGACACTGGGTATGGTAGCTCACTCCTGTATTCCCAGAATTTTGGGAGGCCGAGGCTGGTGGATCACTTGAGGTCAGGAGTTTGAGACCAGCCTGGCAAATATAGTGAAACCCTGTCTCTACCAAAAATATAATAAATCAGCTGGGTATAGTGGCTTGTGCCTTGAATACTAGATATTTGGGAGGCTGAGGCATGAGAATCACTTGAACACAGAAAGCACAACTTGCAGTGACCTGAGATTGCGCCACTGCACTCCAGCCTAGCCTGACAGACAAAGTGAGACTCCGGACAAAAAAAATTTTTTTTAATTAATTTTTTTTTAAAAAGAGTGGATGAGTAGTCCCCAGGGTAGTTCTAGAAGAGAAGCAAAGACCTACTACTGAAGCAGGAGCCAGTGAGCAACCCACTCAGTCCACACCTGGCCACAGCACAGATACAGCAATTTTCCAGAGAAAATTTAGATAAGCACTTTTACCTAAATATCTCAGTAGCCCTCACCAAAACAGTTGCGTCATTGGCCTACCTGCTGGCTCAGACTTTACTATCCAGTGTAGCTCCTTAGTATCCAACTACTATAAGTATATCCATCTAAAATAAGTCCAGCCAAAGTTGAAGGGAATAAAGCACAGAGAAATTCCAATGTGAGAGAAACTGTGTAATATTGAGAATTAAAGCTCTTGGAGTCTGATCTGGGTCAAACTCCATCTCTTTCCATTTCTAGCTGCGTGACTTTAGGGAACTTGCTTAACTTCTCTGGGTCTCAGTTTCTGCATCTACAAGATGGGGAAACTGCCTAACAAATATAGTTTGGGGAAGATTATATTAAAATATGCCTGGTATCTGGAAAATAATAAGGGCTCAGTTAAAGGGGAGTTGGGGCAGCAATTTTTGCTTAGGCATCCTGGTAGCCCTTTGTCCCTCAGATGGGCGCCTGCAAAGAACCACTTGCTAAATGTGAATGAATAAACGAACGAATGAACTAACAAGCAAAAGAGTAGTGTGCTTTATTCTGGCTTCCTGATAATGCCTGGAGAACTATATCACATTCTTGTGTCCAATTTACAATGAACAACGTGAGTCCCAACAGCCTACATCATCCATGGAAATTTGAAATTCGAGCCAAGGGTTTACGTTATGGCTTCTGTTTGGGCCCCTATTTGCTCATCAAGTAAACAGGTAAAATAATCAAACCTATATTACTGAGCTGTCAAGGGCATCCAATGAGAGGAGGGGATGTGAGAATATCACATTTGTGCCTATTAAGCATAAAGTCTCACTCTCCAGGAAGAAATGTCCTTTAATAAGACACAGATTCCCTGTTTGGCTTTAGCCAAAAGAAAGAAATTCTAATTATGGAATTTAAGGCATAGTCAGATGAGCCTGACAAGTGTCAATGCAGATAAAACAGCAACTTCCCATCACATTGCAAATAAGTCCCATATGGTGGTGGCCAGGAGTCACCTTGTCCTATGAGGGTGTTATCCTGAACTTGTAGAGTCCAGCCTCAACTGTGGCTCTGGCCCCTGAGCGAAACCTACAGAGCTGCAGAAGACACTGACATACTCCACAATTCATTCTTGTTCCTTCAGCAGAAGCATCTGGCATAGTTCCCATTGATGAGCACCTGTCAAAGCTTCAGGGGTCTAAGGTTACAGTGCGCTGTGCTTCATGCACTCTGCTGGCTCTGTCATAGGCAGAAACTCATCAGAGGAAGCCTTTTTAGATTATACACACACACACATATACATGTACACACACACATACAATTTGGGGTATTTCATTATAAAATAATAATCTAATATAAAAGTATCTAAACTGTCTCAACTCCACCTTCCCATTAATGCACACACATAAATTTTGTGACAAAAGGCCTTACCATAATGTCCAAGGAGGTACCTATAGGGATCACTCACCTGTAGGAATGGATGCTGTGTCACCTCAGCCTTCGTCTCAGCCATCACCATAGGTTGGATCTAGTAGAAGAGTTCTTACTGGAGCATGACCCAGAGCCTCCAGCCAAAGACCTTCACAAGTTACTGAGGAAAGTGAGAGGACAGAATGAGGAAGTACAGCACAGTCCCTGCCATCTAGCCATCTGCCCTCAGGGTTCTTGGGCTTTGTCCTGAGGAACTCCTTTTTGTGACTGGTTTCTTTGGAGTGTTGCTGTTTGCCCTCTTGCTCTAACTGGCTATATGCAAATAAACAAAGCTAAATATTTTGATGCTAGCTATGTTAATTACTGCCTGCTGACTCTATTTTTCTCACCTATCTTTCTATTTTGTATGGATGTGTACATCAGGCTGCCTTAAAATGCTGATGATGGTCCTTGCTGGGAAGCAGACAGACTTCCTGTGCTGATATTGGTGCCAGAAGTGAGACTTCTAGTTAAAAATCACATACTCGTACACTTTACACACCCCATAGTAGATGTTCAATCAATATTCTTTTTCCTGGTTTGCTTTGCTCCTCACTTTCCCCACTGCCTTATGGCTGAATTCCTCTTCTTTGTCGTTCCATGACATCACTGCTGTTTCCATTGTGTGTTGGGATCCTCTGTTTATCTGTTTGCTCTCCCCACTAGACTACAAGCTCTTTGAAAGTAGTATCTGGGTCTCTTCTTTATTGCGCATCATTGGCACTGTTCTTGATACAGCTGGTGATAAGTAAATACTGAACTAAGCCGAGTCAGAGCCCAGAATCATAACCATGAAGGAGTGAGATTGGTTTTATAAAAAGTAAATATATCAGAAAGCACACATACAAAATGAATGATGTCCATTTCAGAGGAGTCACCATAAGAGGGGGTGCACTTGCTGTGGCCTTTTGAGGAAACAGCCTTTTTAGTGGGTTGCACATTCTTTTGAACAGCTTTAGTGAGAGTGCATTTTCCTCTCCTAATGGAACGATTTATATGAGAATGCTTTTAGCAACAAGGAACAAAACAACTAAGTAAAAGTGCCTTAAACAATGAAAACGTGGTCGGGCATGGTGGTTTATGCCTGTAATCACAGCACTTTGGGGGTCGAGGCTCATCACCAGAAGTCAGGAGTTCAAGACCAGTCTGGCCAATATGGTAAAACCCTAACTCTACTAAAAATACAAAATTTAGCTGGGCATGGTGGCATACACCTGTAATCCCAGCTACCCGGGAGGCTGAAGCAGAAGAATCACTTGAACCCAGGAGGCAGAGGTTGCAGTGAGCTGAGATTGCACCATTACACATGAGCCTCCGTCTCAAAAAAATAACAACAACAAAACAAACAAAAACAATGAAAATGTCATCATCTCATACAGACGACTGGGGTAAATGGTTCCAAGGTTGGCTCAGCAGTTCAACAAAGTCATTAAAGACCCAGGCTCTTTGTATTCTTCTCTACCATTCTTGGCTTTCTAAAATCCATTGAGTAACGACCCAATGATCACAGATGGCTGCCTTTGTTCCAGTTATCACACTCTCATACTATTATTTTCGAAGGAAGCAAGAAGAAATAAAGTGGAGGCTCAGCCAGGGTAAAAGGGGAGCTCCCTTCGTGTGTCTTTCTCTCCTTTTATGACAGATGGAAATACCTCCATGAATACCCCATCACCTAGCTACCCTTAGCTGCAAAGCAGGCTGAGTACCTGGCACATTCAGGCTCCAAAGACAATGAGGCAGGAGTGTGTACTCCTTTCACTGCGAAGTGGGAGGGACAGTGAATATCTGAAATGCAATAATACAATCTATGGCACTTGTGTTTCCATGGGTTCACCATTCAGGAGAGAACAATATTAAGAGACTGTTTCCTCTCTCAACAATCTCTTGCTCTCCAAGTGGGGACTGTCCCACATAAGGTCTCTCCCTAGAAACCTGCCTGCCTATTTTTTTCCTTTCCTTATCACAGGTGAACCCTGTGATAAGTTCACCAGCGCAGGACTTAGCCCCCTACAGAAGGTAAGTCAGTCTATTAACAGGGCAAAGGAACAGGAAGACCACACCAACTTCAGACAGACTCAAGCTAAGATCCAACTTTACCAGCATAAAACAGATCCCTCACCTCTATCTGACTCCTGTGTCCATTTCTCAGTTGGTTTATAGTATGAAAGGGAGGAGAACTGACTAAGGTTTCACCAATCCCCCAATACTTAGAATGTTCTAACCTCCATCAGGCCCCATCTGGCTAGCATCTACTCATTCCTGAACAGTAGTAATAAAACAAATTAGTAATAACAACAACACTCATGTGATCCTTACTATGTGTTAGATAACTAAGTTTTGTTTTCAAATATTTGTTAATTTAAAACTCATGCAATCTGGGCATGATGACTTCCCTGTGTAATCTCAGTGCTTTGGGAGGCTGAGGCAGGAGAATTGCTCGAAGTCAGGAGTTCAAGACCAGCCTGGACAACATAGCAAGACCTCTAAAAAAAATGAGCCAGGCATGAGGGCACATGCCTATAGCCCCAACTACTCAGGAGGCTGAGGAGGGAAGATACTTTGAGCCTAGGAGTTTGAGGCTACAGTGAGCTATGACTGTGCCACTGCACTCCAGCCTGGACAACAGAGTAAGACCCTGTTTCAGTCATCACAATAATAATCAATAAAACTCATATAAATGCTATAAAGTAGGCACTATTTTTAACATCCACAAATTAAAGATGAAGGAACTGAGACACAGAGAGGTCAAGTCACGTAACTAGTATCAGAGCCAGATTCCAACTTGGGCAACATGGTAGGAAACCAAGCCCTGAACCACTGCTTCTAGCTCCCTTGCACACTGTCTCCCAGGCTGGATGAGTGGAGTCCTTCTCTTACTGATGTCTGCAGTGCACCACACAAACTCCTATCACAGCACTGACCACTGTAACAGAATCATCTGTTTACGATTCTGTCTTCTCCTCCTAGCTCTGAGATTTTTTTTTTTTAAAGAGATAGGGACTAGCTCTATCACCCACACTGGAGGGTAGGGGCGTCCTTATAGCTCACTACAGCCTAGAACTCCTGGCCTCAAGCAATCCTTCCGCGTCATCTTCCCAAGGAGCTGAGACTACAAGGAGCACAGCACTGTGCCTGGCTAATTTTTTTTTTTTTTCATTTTTTGTAGAGATGGGAGTCTCACTTTGTTGCCCAGGTCTCGAATTCCTGACTTCAAGTGTTCCTCCTGCCATAGCCTCTCAAACTGCTGGGATTGTAGGCATGAGACACCGTGCCCAGTTGCCTCTGAGATTCTTGAGGACAAGAAATGCATCTTATTCTTACTTTATCTCCTCAACCTAAGAAGACGCTTTTCTTTATTCACTCAATATTACCTGAGCATGACTAATGGCAAGCACTGTGCTAAGTGCTATTTCATTATGTCTTCAATCCACATGCTGTCCAAGATGATGGAAAACCTGTAAAGTTAGAATAGTAGGCTGCAAAAAAATACCCCACAATAATTCACCTCCATGAATCAATTTCCCGACTCCTTGAATCTAGGCTGGTTTCATGATTTGCTTTGGCCAATAAAATGAAGTGAAAGTGATGTCCAGCCAGTTCCAAGCTTGGACTCAAGGGGCCTTGCCCTGGGTACTACCACAGGAATAAGCCTGGGCTAGGCCAGCCCACTGGAGAATGGGAGGCCATGTGAAGCAGAGATAAGCCAGCACAGCTGAGGCCATCCTAGACCAGCCTGGCCTTGGGTCATCTTACAATTAACTGCAGACATATGGGCCCAGCAGACATAAGTCCCTTCCTGCCTAGAGGAGAGAAGCAACCTGTCAAAACACAGTTTCATAAACAAATTGCTGTTGTTATAACCTACTAAGTTGTGGAGCTATTTGTTACCCAGCAAAAGCTAACTAATACAATGTCATCCTGGGATATCCCAAGGATGGTAGTAAGAATTGCAGTGACTGTGCACAGACTCTCTTGAAGATGAAGTAGTAAGACAGCAACCAGTTCACATGTGGTCCTTGTCAATTAAGCCAAAGACCCTAGTTCTGCCTCTTCCTTTTTGTTCACACTCCAAAGACTAGTCACATGGTCTGCAAAATGAGAAAGGACCAGGGGTGGTCTAAGTATCAGGTGAAAATAAGTCAGACAGGGCAACAGACCCCTCGTTCCAGTTTCCAAGGGTTTCAACACACCAGCTCTCCACCCCTAATATAAACCTTACTCTACCAGGAAGTGACTATCAGGTATCTCAGAATTAGAATCTTTCAAGAGAATGTTCAATGATAGCTGGATGCAGTGGCTCATGCCTGTAGTCCCAGCACTTTGGGAGGCTGAGTCAAGAGAATCACCTGAGGTCAGGAGTTCAAGACCACACTGGTCAACATGGCGAAATGCAATCTCTACTAAAAATACAGAAATTAGACAGGTGTGGTGGTGGGCACCTGTAATCCCAGCTACTTGGGAGGCTGAGGCAGGAGAATTGCTTCAACTAGGGAGGCAGAGGTTGCAGTGCCAAGATCACGCCACAGCACTCCAGCCTGGGCAACAGAGAGAGACTCCAACTCAAGAAAAAGAGGCAAAATAAAGTGCCAGGAAAGACTCTTACATATTCAAAGGGAATGAAGCCAGTTCCTTCAGAAGTGACATGGATCTTAAAAAGGACACATGTGTGGGATTTTTTTTTTGGTTAGTGATTAAGGACTCTGCATTTCTAGAAAGGGATGAGAACTTTCCTGTTCTCTCACCAAGTCCTTACTTCTCTTCCTGGGCAAAGCTTTCCATTACCACCTAATGAGCTCTGTCTCAAAAAACTAAGAGCAGCTTCTGGGCTCTCCAGGAAAAAGGAGTATCTTTTTTATTGGCTTCTTCATGCCCTGCTGTATTTACATAGCCCAAGTCAATAGCCTCAAGGTGCATTTCTCTGTTGTTAAATAGGAGATGAACCTTCCTCAAAAATGGCCTTTTGTAAGGTATTTATTGAAGAAAAATTTAGTGAACTGGCACAGTGCTAGGTCCTGAAAATAAAACAGTGAAAGGACACAGGACCTGCCTGCTAGAAGAAGGGGGGCATGGAGAAGGACAACAAAGAAGAGGAAGGGGAGAAGATCCTTATAACTACCACAGGGTTTTGCTTCTTCAGTTTGTGAATTTCATTTTGTTTTAAGCTTTCGTGTATTGAGACCCTGGCACCGTGCCAGGCTCAGGGAAGAAAAGTGTATTAAGGAAATAAACAGGATCTACTTTCAGAAAGATAATAGTAATTTTGTTAATAACATTGCTATGATAACTTCCTTGGTTTTATTTGCTTTTACTTGTTTGTTGTAAAATCTTATAACATTTGCTATGTTAACCATTTTTTAGTGTACAATTCAGTGGCATTCAGTCCATTCCCATTGTTGTAGAAATGGTATGTAATCAAACTAAAGAGCTTCTGCACAGCAAAAGATACTATCATCAGAGTGAATAGGCAACCTACAGAATGGGAGAACATTTTTGCAATCTATCCATCCAACAAAGGTCTAATAACCAGAATCTGCAAGGAACTTAAACAAATTTACAAGAAAAGAACAAGCAACTCTGTCAAAAACTGGACAAAGAATATGAACAAACACTTCTCACAATAAGGCATTTATAGGGCCAACAAACATATGAGAAAAAGCTCATCATTCACTGGTCACTAGACAAATGCAAATCAAAACCACAATGAGATACCATCTCATGCAAGTTAGAATGGCAATCATTAAAAAGACAGGAAACAACAGATGCTGGAGAGGATGTGGAGAAATACAAATGCTTTTACACTGTTGGTGGAAGTATCAATTAGTTCAACCATCATGGAGACAGTGTGGCAATTACTCAAGGATCTAGAACCAGAAATACTATTTGGCCTAGCAATCCCATTACTGGGTATATACCCAAAGCAGGCGTCCCCAAACTACAGCCTGCGAGCCGCATGCGGCCCCCTGAGGCCATTTATCTGGCCCTCCCGCTGCACCTCAGGAAGGGGCACCTCTTTCATTGGTGGTCAGTGAGAGGAGCACAGTATGTGGTGGCCCTCCAACAGTCTGAGGGACAGTGAACTGGCCCCCTGTGTAAAAAGTGGGGATGCCTGACCCAAAGGATTATAAATCATTCCACAACTATGTTTATTGCAGCACTATTTACAATAGCAAAGACTTGGACCCAACCCAAATGCCCATCAATGATAGACTGGATAAAGAAAATGTGGTACATATACACCATGGAATACTATTCAGCCATAGAAAAGAATGAGTTTATGTCCTTTGCAGGGACATGGATGAAGCTGGAAACCACCATTCTCGACAAACGAATACAGAAACAGAAAACCAAACACTGCATATCCTCACTCATAAATGGGACCTGAACGATGAGAACACATAGACACAGGGAGGAGAACATCACACACCTGGACCTGTCAGGGCCGGGGCAGGGGGACCAGGGGGTAGGCAAGGGTAAAGAGAGCATTAGGACAAATATAAAATGCATGCGAGACTTAAAACCTAGATGACGGGTTGATGGGTACAGCAAAACCACCATGGCACATGTAAACCTATGTAACAAATCTGCACATTCTACACATGTATCCCAGAACTTAAATTAAAAAAAAAAAAATGGTTGGTGTCATGGCAGCCAGTGAGTTGGTAGGAGGGGTCCATGGAACTGTGGAAAGTCACTAAAACGGAGGTAGAACTGGCCCAATCTGGACAGTGGGAATTCGTGGGAATGAGCAAAAGGCCCTACATGGATGACTGCCTCACTAGAGGAGAGCCCCTGGTAAAGTCCCAGGCCAGGCCTCTGAGTCTCTCAGCAGAACCCAGAACCCACGTTGCCTGGGAACCCCTCTGTTACGGAATCTTGACCTTTGGACTAAGCAGACCTTCAAGGATACTTGGTCGGATCTTCGGATGGTGCTAAAAGGGTTTTTTTTTTTTTCCCGCGTGGACCAGGTCGTTTGCTAAACTCGCTGTGATGGCGTGCTAGTTTGCTAGTTTGCAGGCCTCGGCTCCAGATAGGGCCAGTCTCTGGGTCAAGTCAGGGGCAGCCTGGCTTCCCTTGGTGGCCAGATTTCAAACTTTACAAAGGTTATTCTGATGGGTGGCACGGAGGATGTAGGAGAATTACATGATTTTAGGACAAAGAAATTGAAGTCATTCATAAAATCTTGAGGTCAGAGAACGAAAGTCCTAAGAAACTTTGTACTGATCTACAAGAGAAACATGAAGCATCACAGCTTCAAATGAAACAGCAATCTACAGGTCACCAAAATCAACTTCAACAAAAAGAGGTGGAAATCCACCATCGTAAAGCCAGACAGACTGAGCTCCAGGACGAGTTGCTGAAACTGCAGTCAGGTGCTCAACCAGTACCTTCAGGAGCTGGCAGTATACCAGCAACCACTGCATCTTCATTTGTTGATGGGATTAGTCATCATCCTTCACCTTTCCATGAGAATGACATGGGTTTTCATGATACAATTTCATCCCGACGAGAAACAAACTGACTCTCAAATGAAGTTTCAAGACTTGAGTGTGAAGTTGTCTACTGGAGAGATATTGTGGAGACTCTAAAAGTAGAAAAAGGGGAGACAGAGGCAGAATTGCATCAGGCTGAAAAGAGGCTGTTGGAAGAAGCAAACAAGCATGAGAAAACCATTGAAGAGCTGTCAAATGCATGTAACTTGAATACCTCTGCCTTGCAGACAGAACATGAGCATTTAATTAAACTCAATCAAAAGAAAGACACTGAAATAGCAGAACTCAAAAAGAGTATTGGACAAATGGATGCTGATCATAAACAAACTAAGGACATTTTGTTATCTAGTCTAGAAGAGCAGAAGCAATTGACATGACTTTTAACCAAGAAAGAAATTTTTATTGAAAAACTTCAAGAAAGAAGTTCAAAGCTACAGGAGGAACTGGATATTCTCAGGCCTTAAGAAAACATGACATTTCTAGACAGACTGTACAGAAAAAGGACAGAAGTCTTGGATCCATGAAAGAAGAAAATAATCATCTGCAAGAACTGCAATGACTCGGGGAACAGCAGAGTCAAACTGCACCTGTGGCTGACCCGAAAACCCCTGATAATGGTACTTAACTAGAACCTGAGTTATCTCAACTGAACATGATCAAGGATCATCTTGAAGAGGAAACTGAACACCATCCAAAGATAACTGAGGATCAAAACCAGAGTAAGATGCAACTACTTCAGTCTTTATAAGAGCAGAAGGAGCACATGGATGAGTTGGGACACCAGCATGAGCAAATGAAGGCCACGCACACCCACCTTTGTTTAGAGAACGATGAGGAAATTCAGTGTTTGCAAAAAACGATCAAACCAATCAAAACCCAGTCTCATGAAGAAATGCAGGAGATTCAAACAGATAACTCTGATGTTTTTCAAGAAGCCAAAGTTCAGAGCCTTAATATAGAAAATGGAAGTGAAAAGCATGATATATCTAAAGCTGAAACAGAAAGATTAGTGAAAGGAATCAAAGAGCGAGAACCAGGGATTAAACTTCTAAATGAAAACGTTATCACTTTAACTAAACCGACTGATCAATTGTCCAAAGATGAAGCTGATCAACTAACTCAGATTATTCAGCAGAAAGATTTGCAGATACATGCTCTTCACGCTAGAATGTCATCAACTTCCTATATTCAAGATGTTGTTTACCTTCAACAACAACTTAAGGCCTATGCCATGGAGAGAGAACAGCTATTCACTGTTTTGAATGAGAAGACTAGGGAAAATAGCCATCTAAAAACAGAATATCACAAAATGATGGATACAGTTGCTGCCAAAGAAGCAGCTCTCATCAAACTACAAGATGAAAATAAAACATTGTCCACGAGATTCGAAAGCAGTGACCAAGACATGTTTAGAGAAACTCTTCAGAATTTACCACGTATTATTCGAGAGAAAGAGATTGAATCAGATGCACTAAGCCAGAAATGTCAGAACTTATTGGCAGTTTACACACATCTAGCGCCGGTAATGAGGTTGGATATGTTAACAGTCATCAATTTGAGGAGCTCTTACAGGAACATGACAAGTTAAAACAGCAAGTGAAGAAAATGGAAGAGTGGAAACAGCAGGTGATGACCATAGTACAAAACATGCAGCATGAGTCCGCCCAGCTTCGGGAAGAACTTCACCTACTTCAGGTACAAGTTTTGGTTGACAGTGATAATTGTAAATTACAAGTGGACTATACTGGCCTGATCCAAAGTTATGAGCAAAACGAAACCAAACTCAAAAATTTGGGGCAGGAATTAGCACAAGTTCAGCACAGCATTGGGCAGCTTTGCAATGCCAAGGATCTTCTTTTAGGAAAACTTGGTATTATTTCACCCCAGCTGTCTTCAGCATCATTGTTGACTCCCCAGTCAGCAGAGTCTCTTAGAGCAAGTGAGTCTGATGTATTGAATGAATCTTCTGAATTACTAGAGCAAGAGCTAGGAGAGCTCAGAAAATCACTACAGGAAAAAGATGCAACGATTAGAACTCTTCAGGAAAATAATCACAGATTGTCTGATTCACTTGCTGCCACCTCAGAGCTAGAAAGAAAAAAACACGAAAAAACGGATACAGAAATTAAGCAGCTAAAGGAGAAACAAGATGTTTTGCAAAAAGTTACTTAAGGGGAAAAACCTCTTAATCAAAGCCAAAAGTGATCAATTACATTCTTCCAATGAAAATTTCACTAACAAAGTAAATGAAATCGAACTTCTGAGGCAAGAGGTAACAAACCTGAAGGACAGAATATTAATCCTAGAGATGAACATTGGCACACTAAAAGAAGAAAATGAAAAAATAGTAGAAACATCCAGGGAAAAGGAAACAGAATATCAAGCATTACTAGAGACTATCATAAAGTTTTCTATGCTGCTGCAAGAAAAAGAGTTTGAGTGCCATTCAATGAAGGAGAAGTCTTCTGCTTTTGAAGAGCTATTGAAAGAAAAAAAAAAAAAAACAGAGCAAGACTGGGTAGTTCATTCAGTTTGTAAATACAGTTAAGTCAATGTGGAGAAGACACCTGTATTTCAGCAGGAGAGAGACCGAGTCACGTTGGCCCTGAAACAAAAACAAATGGAAAACACTGCCCTACAGAATGAGGTTCAACGTTTATCTGACGATGAATTTCGGTCAAACCAGGAGGTACAGAGATTGTGTAATCATCTTATAGAATCAAAAGATTCTTATACTTGTGAGGCTTTGGCCGCAGAAGATAGAGAGGCTCAACTAAGAAAGAAAGTCACAGTATTGGAAGAAAAGCTAGTTTCACCCTCTAATGCAATGGAAAATGCAAGCCATCAAGCCAGTGTGCAGGTAGAGTCATTGCAAGAACAACTGAATGCACTCTCCAAGCAAAGGGATGAAACTGCGCTGCAGCTTTCTGCCTCTCAGGAACAAGTAAAGCAGTATGCTCTGTCACAGGGCAACCTGCAGATGGTACTACAGCATTTCCAACAAGAGGAAATAGCTATGTATTCTGCTGAACTAGAAAAGCAAAAACAGCTTACAGCTGAATGGAAGAAAAAGGAGGAACATCTGGAAAGAAAAGTGATATCATTACAGGAACATTTGGATGTATCAAATGCTGAACTGGATTCAGCATCAAGACTTAAAGAACAAATTGAAGAACTTAAAAAACAAAATGAGTTCCAACCAGAAATGCTGGATGATGTACAAAAGAAATCAATGAACTCAGCAAACAGCCCAGAAGGAAAAGTGGACAAAGTCCTAATGAGAAACCTCTTCATCGGTCATTTCCACACACCGAAAAATCAGCATCATCAAGTGTTACGGTTGATGGGGAGCATTCTGGGTGTCAGAAGGGAGGAAATGGAGCAGTAGTTTCATGACCATCAGGGTGGTGTTACCAGGTGGACGACTGGGTGGCTTGGAGGAGGATCACAAAATGTTCCCAACACAACTCTGAAATCAAATCAGCAATCTGTGCTTCATAGTTCTTTATCAGAACTTTTTGTTCAATTTCTAGAAACAGAACCTCATTCATCCATTCCACCACCAAAGCTTTCTGTTCATGATATGAAACCTCTAGATTCATCGGGAAGGAGAACACTAGATACAAATGCACCATAAAGTTTTAAAGATACAGCAGAATCCAGGTCTGGTAGAAGAACAGATGTAGAGCTGTTTTTGGCTCCTCACTCAGCAACTGTGCCTCTTATTAACCAAGCTGGACTTGGGTACTTGGACCTGGTGGGCCCCAACATCACCTTTCGAAACTCATCTCAGATGTTTGGCCTACATTTATACCTTTGCCAGTGTTACCTGACAACAGTGCTGGACACTGACTGATGGAGTTGCATTGAAAGACCTTTTAAAGTAATAGAAGATTCTCAAGCCAGAGACAGTCTAGCAATTCAAAGAAACCATGAACACTATACATATGTACTTCATCACAAAATGGACTTTTGCAAAGTCACGTATTTGTTTGTAGCTGTACTCCCTCTGAATAAAAATATTCCTAATGTTTTTAGAAATTCCAGGTGTCAGCAGCAAGTGTTTGCTATAAAATCTGCTTTATTCCTTCTGATGTGACCTAATTTAAGCTAGGAAGATTTATCTTTTATCTTAACTTACAAAAATACAGACAAAAATAGTAGTAGCTATATGTTAGCTTTTTGTTTCCTTCTGTGATTTCCAAGCCCATTTAAGCTAGAGATTGCGGTTTATACGATTGGTTGTTTTTTAATGACAAAGTAGCTTCTCTACATTGTTGATCTGAAGCATATATTGATCATCTTGAGAAGACTTTGTGTAAACAGGCCAACAAGATTGTCCCTGAAAGGTTATGAAAGGTTACAGGTACCCTGAGTATGTATTTGGTCCTGTGTAATGTCATCATATGTGTAGATTCTTTTATTGTAGTTGTCTTAAATAGAGATGGAGTCTCACTATGTTGCCAGGCTGGTGTCAAACTCCTGGGCTCAACTGATCCTCCCTCCTCAGCCACAAAAAGTGATGGGATTACAAGCAAGAGCCACTGCGCCCAGCCCTGTGTGTAGATTCATGTGACTACCACCATAGTCAAGATACAAAACGCTTCTATCACAAAAATCCCTCCCGTTGCCCTCTCATAATCATAGCCACCTCTCTCCCTGTCCCTCTCCTGAATTCCTGATAACCACTAACTGCTCTCCAGCTCAGTCATTTTGTTATTTCAAGAGTGTTATATAAATGGAATCAGTATGTCACCTCTTGAGACTGGCTTTTTTTTCACTCAGCATAACTCCCTTGAGATCCATCCAAGTTTTTGGATGTATCACTAGTTTGTTCTCTTTTATTGTTGAATATATAGTACAGATATATCACTTCACTTTAACAGCTATTTAAAAATATCATCGTAAAATTAAATGTTTCTTTAAACAAATTCATACAACTTTCATGTAAGTGTTAAATCATACAGCTGCATATACATAAGTATAATTAGCAATATCACTGAACATGCCACTTCCTGATATGAGGTACAGCAATCCGAGAGTTAACTGTTCTCATCACAGTGGCCACTGAGGGCAATGAACCATTTGATAGCACCAGTACCCAGATGTCTGAAACTTCGGAGAGTATTTCTTTAATTTTTTATAAACCCATCATAAAAAAATCCTGACTTGAAACTTAACTGTATCTGAATGTTCATATTTTTATTAGTTGAAGTTGTACATTTAGAAAGACATTTCTTGCAAATTCTGTAAATTTCTATGTGCCTTTAAAATAGAAATATTAATTAACAAAGAAATGTGAAAATGAGACAAATTCAAATATGTTAAGAGGCCTGGCTCAGGCCAGAACTAAATTTGATTGTTTGCAAGTTTTGCTGTGATTAACTGTACTTTCTAATGTATCTGGAAGACTGGAAGTCTTCATTACATGTTGATGGGTGAAACTTGTTTTTCTGAAAAATGAAGTAACTGAGAATGCTGCTTCAGAATGTCTCTATCTCCTTGGATAACTAATTTATATTGCCATGCTTTATTTAGTATACTTTAAAGAAAGTAGTCACACAAGTTCTATATTAGAACTGTCAAACTGCCTCCTCTTGGTTTTTTGCCCATTATTATTTCTCTATGAGTTGTTGTCCCTTGTTGTTTTGGGTTTTGTTTTGCTTAGTTTTGCTCTGTTTTGTTTCGAGATGGAGTTTCGCTCTTGTAGCCCAGGCTGGAGTACAATGGCGCCATCCAGGCTCACTGCTACCTCCACTTCCCTGATTCAATTGAATCTCTTGCCTCAACCTCCCAAGTAGATGGGATTATAGGTACGTGCCACCATGCCAGGCTAACTTTCGTATTTTTACTAGAGACAGGATTTCACCATGTTGGCTGGGCTGGTCTCAATCTCCTGACCTCAGGTTATCCACCTGCCTTGGCCTCCCAAAGTGCTGGGATTACAGGAGTGAGCCACCACACCCAGCCTACTCCTTGACTCCTAATAAAAATACCTTCACTGACTATTCTACATTATTTGCTGCTTGCCGTTGAAGTTTCATTTCAGTGTGGAGCGAATGAAATACTAGTTTCTAAGTTAAAAAATACACATGGTCCTTTATTTTTAAGAAATAGAATATGTAAAAAGTTTTAAATTTGACAAAGATATGCATGATTGGTATTTAGGTAGTATGTCATCACATTTGAAATGCCTTTTTTGACTTTTTTAGTATTTCCTTCTCTGACCAAAACAGGCTGTCCCCCTCTCATCCCATAGTTTACAAGTTTAAAAGCTATTGTGGGTGGATTACATAGCTAAACATCCCAGAGCTTGATATTAAATGGTTTCTATATAAATAAGTTTATGATCTTATCCTAAATCTAAAGTACCTAATGTTTTCATTGTGTCACTGAAACTATAGCTGACTGGTATGCATAGTAAGTGTTCCTTGATCTAAATCAGAGAAAAGACATCCACTTTTCTAAAACTTAGTTGTGTCAGGGATGAACCACCTGCTCACCGAACCGTCTTAGTAAGCAGACAGTGATGAGGCATATAATTCTAATGCTGGCAATGGGACATTGCTAACAGTGCGTTTAACTGCAATATTTTAACTACAGTAATATTTCTATTTATTGGTTGAATTCCAACCTCTCTGCCATAGTTCTTCACCAAGTTCCTAATGGTTTCAACCTCTCTACTGTAGTAGAAAATGCACGCAGCCATTGAATTTAAACACTATTTTACCATAAGAGGAGATCAAATTGTTTGAATTTTCATTCCTGCCATTCTTGACTTTTAACAAATGAAAGGAAGAAAAAAACTAAGCAACGAAACTCTAGGAAACAAGAAATGGCTTCTTTGCAATTAGCCAATTAAAACGTCCAATTATATTCCCCCTAATAAAGCCTTTGGTTTCTTTGTACCTCTTAATGGTTAATTGAAAAGCATAAAGAAACTATCAAAATACGTATCCAATCAGATTGGGGGGAAGGTATGTTTTCAGGGACAGGAGAGTAATGAGAATTATTTAGAAAACACTATTATGCATCAAACTTAAAAGGATTTGAACCTGATTTTTTAAAGATAATGAAGTTTCCCACATAGCAAAGTATTTAAAACCTCTTCTATCAACAAAAATTTATCTTTAATTTTGTAAATATAAAGTATAGGTGATATTTATTTTATATATTCCTATAAAATGCTACTTCAATGTTCTGACATTTGTGATTATTTGGCAGTCTTCACTTTTTAACTTATTAAAAAGTTAAATACTAAGTTTCATCTATGTAAAACTGATCAATTGTCTTTTGATTTTTAGGGAAATATCTACATGTGGGAAATTTCTAGCCTAACCTTAATATTAGATTGTGTTTTTATAGAGTTAAAGTTAATGCATTTTAGAATATCTCAGGAGCACTGCAAGGTGAAAAAATGCTCCAAATAAAAATCACATACGTAAGTTGGCCATGTCTTCATTCACAATCAAAAAAAATTTTTTTAGCAAAAAAAGAATTGTTGACATAGCTACCTACTATGTGCCAAGAACTGTTCTAAATACATTGCACATATTCAGTCATCTCTTTCTTCCAACCACCATTGCTACCACTGCAAAATGAGGAACCTCAGAGAGGTCAAGTAACAGCTCAAACACACAGCTGGTGAGTGGCCCAGCCAGCACTCAGTGGCCTGGTTCTAAAACCTGCACTTAGCTGCTATTCTAGATGGCGTCTGATTTTCTCCTAGAATTTATAGACAGATATACATGATAGATGGATGGATAAAGATGGGGGAGAGGCTTTTTCTCTACTCCCGACTTTTATTTACAGTCTTTCCCCTCTTATTTGTGGGAAATACATTCCTGTGGATGGTGCCAAACTCTATATATGCAGCACTATGTTTTTTCATATATATGTATGTGTGTGTGTATGTACATATATATACACATATATATACATATGTATATATATACCTATGATGAAGTTTAATTTACAAATTTGGCACAGTTAAGAGATTAACCACAATAACTAAAAGTACAATTGAACAATTATAAAATATACTATAATAAGGGGTTGTGTGAATGTGGCGTCTCTCCTCTCCTCTCTCTCTCTCTCTCTCTCTCTCTCTCTCTCTCTCTCTCTGTCAAGATACCTTCTTGCTCTGCACTCACCCTTTTCATGAAGGCGTGAGATGATAAAATGCCTAATGATGAGATGAAGTAAGGCGAATGACGCAGACATCGTGATGCGGCCTTAGACGGCTATTGAACTTCTGACCGTATATCAAACACGAGTCATTTATTTCTGGAACTGCGGTTGATGTAAGCGAAACCGTGGAAAGCAAACCCACGGATGAGGGGGCCTTCTGGACCTGCGGAGTAGAGCTCCACAGTCATCATCGGCCTCTGCCTCCCAGTCCTGATGGTGGAGTAGCCTCCACCATGGCCTCCTCGCCCACTCCTCCAGGGAAAGGAAAACAGTGCTGTTTATTCCTTTATCCCTGCCCACCCCCCCCCCCCCCAGTCCATTCTCTGTTCGTTCTCTGGTCCTGGAAGGCTCACCCCTGGGGACTGCATCTCCTGGGCTCCCCTGACCTCCGGCTTTCTGGGGGCACAGTCCATGGGAAGCACCACAGAGGCCAAGGGTGAGAAGCGCAGTTTCTGCGTCCCCCGTGGCGGTGGATCTTACCCTGTGGGACATTCCTTGGCCACAGCCCCTCCAAGCCTCCTCGAATTCTTAGGAGAGGTGAATCTTCCAGCCGTTAGCAGTCTTAGGGTGTCACCGTTGTTTGCTCCTTAAGTCTGCCCAGGCCTCTGGAATTCCACCATCTCTTCACTTGGATCTGCCGCGAGGCTGCTGCCCCGGCGCTGAGGCCGCATGTACTTGAGGAAAACGGCGGCGGCACCAGAGGAAGATGGCGGCGTGTCCCGACGCGGGACCTCGGCGCGCGGCGCGGGCGGTGCACAGCTCGAGCGGACCCAGTTCCTCGGGGCTGCAAAGTTCCGGCTGGGGCCCGGAGCCCGCCCCGTCGAGCAGGCGCTGCGCCAGGCTCAGAGCCGAAGCCGCGCGACGCCCCGGCTCCCGTCCCGCCGCCTCCGCCTCCAGCAGACACAGCTGCAGGCAGTAGGTGGCAAGCAGCATCACCTGGGAGCTGCTCCCTGCCAGCGCGGCCGGCCGCTGCCCGGGTGGTGCGGCCGGAAATGGGCGGCTCGGGATGCGGTGCCCGGCGAGCAGCAGCTCCGCCCGCGGGAAGGAGTCCGCGCTCAGGGGCCAGAGGCAGGCGGGCTGCGGATGGGGGACGCAGGGTGACGGTGAAGGAGTCTCAGATCCCGGCTCTTTACTCCCTGCCCTGGAACGGCCCAAGTTCCAGACCTCAGTTTCCCCGGGAAGCACGCACTCTTCCATTTTGCACGCCACAAAGGGGCAGGCCACGCCCAGAAGCTGCAGGCGATCTGAGCGCACGCGGCTGGCGCTCAGGTAGGAATCAAGCAGGTGCACCGCCAGGTCAGGTATGTCACCAGCCAGACCCAGATCCTCGTGCACCTGCACCAGCTAGTCTGAACCAGGGCGTGCATCTCCGGGGTCACAGCTCGGGGCAGGGCTCCCGGGACAGCATGCGGCACACCATGACTTCTGCGAAGATGTACCTGGCGTACTGGCGTTCTCCCTGCAGCCCGCCTCTTCAGGAGTCTTGAGGAGACACTGGGGCACTCGGAGGCGCTGCATGGAGAGAGGCAGCAGGACCCTACAAAGGAGAGGGCCTGGGGGCTCAGGGCCTAAAGAGAGGCCAGAGACAGGAGACGGGCCCCTGGCCCCTGCCTCTCACGGGCATCCTCCAGGAGGGCGTCGCAGGCAAGGCCAAGATCTACCCCACCAGCTCTTCACACTCTCAAGAGGTTCAGACTTAGGATGGGAAGATGACTATTTTAGTCAGACCCTATTTTTTCCAAGAAATCCCTTTGTGGGAAGGCAGAGCCCACAGAGGGAGCGAATCTAGGGGTCAGGTAGTGCTTCTCTTCCCCTGCGCCCCCCTTCATCCCGCCACTGCCTGAAATCACACAAGAATAAGGAGGGCTTTCCCTGACTTTGCAAAGACTCCCCTCCTCAAGCCTTCTCACTGCCGCTGAGCACCAGCTGCGCATTCTGGCCAGGGCCAACATGAAGCCTTGAGCATAAAACCCTTAAGAGGCCTTCCATGCCCCAGAAATGGCCAGAAGGAGCACCTGGCCCTCTGCCTGGGCCCCCCTGTTCCCAGCAGTTCCTGCTCCCAGGTGTGGTGCCTCCTAAAACCCTTACCCCACATCTGTGAGGGGAGTCAGAGGTAGGTGAAATTCTGAGAAGAGCCTGGATTACCCAGGCTGCCTCAGTGAAGTTAGAAGTCAAGACCATCAAGCGAGAAAAGCAAATGCCCCCTCACCAGGGAAGGGACCAAGCCCAGAGGTTCGGTTTCCTCATTTTGCAATGGCAGCAATGGTAGTTAGGAGAATTAAACAACAGCTTGAATTGTTTTTTCCCACAACCCAAGTCCTCACTTCTACACTCTCTCCTATCACCCCACCACACCCCCAAATGTTTTCTGCTTGATTCTCTGAGGACCTGCTGGAATCCCAAGGTGCTCAGGCAGAGCAGATGGAAAAGTGTGGCTGCTCCACGGGTATGCACTTTCTACATAGTAGAATCCTAGAGAGGCATCCCCAAAGAGGGGCATCAATGAGGAATTTCAGGCAGTGGTTGGGGCCATCCTGTAATCAACTTTCTCTTGCACTCAAAGCAGGTTAGCTAGGGTCAACCAGGTCATTGCCTGTGGCTGCTTCTGTGGAAAAGCTTCTCTGACACCCAGCCACACAAGATGGAGAACCTGTCACTGAGAAGTGAAATTGGGTCCAATCCTTCCCCCTCTCCCCAGCTCAGCTAAGGCCCCCAGGTAGCTGCTGTCAACAGCCTCTGTGCGGTGGTAAACAGCCCTGGCCTAGAGCTTAGAAGTCCTGCGTTCTGTTCCTAGCTGTTTCCTGATGATATTTCGCAAGATACTAAGCTTCTCTGGACTTTGCGTCATGATTAGCAAGATGAAGTTTAGTTGGATTAGGTGGCTCTAAGGTCCCTACAACTCCAATATGCTATAATCCCCTCCCCCTCCCCTCCCCTCCCCTCCCCTCCCCTCCCCTCCTCTTCCCCTCTCCCTCTCCCCTGCACACCTGCCTCAAAGAAAGCATGTCTAGATAAAGGCAGAGAAAGTGGTTCCGCTCAGTCCGGAGACTTCTCAGAGCTGCAATAAAGTCTGCAGCTCACAATCAGTCAACTGAGGCCAGCTGTCTTCAGGACTGAGCGTTTCTCTTCCCAGGTCAACCAAAGGTTGAGGCTTAGATAAAAGGCTTGCCCCATGCTCAGCTAGTTGAGTTGCTCAGCCCGCATCCAGGATTAACCAAAGCTCCTCGCTGGCTCTCTGGTTTCAAAACAAAACAAAACTTTGAAAGAGGACTGCATTCAGTGGAAAATCCCGGAGTAACAAGGCCCCTGGGAGTGCTCTGGAAGCACCATCTGTCAAGTATTTGTTCACACAACCCGTGACCAAAACAGCCTTTTCGCGTAAATACCAATAACGATAATAGCACCTTGTGTATTTAGGCAGCTCTACTGACCCTTCAGAACCCCTCATCTGGGCTCAATTTGGCCTCGTACAACTTTGTGTAGTAGGCAGAGCACCGGACTTTCAAATAACTTAGTCCTATTTTAGGCATGAGGAAATTGAAACCCAAAAAGATAACAGAGGAAGGAAAATACACATTCAGAGCTGGAACTAAGTTTCCTAATCAAAATTTACTGAGTTTCTCACACACCAGTGCCTCCCAAATACCACTCTCAGAGGCTGCCCAGCTGGCTGCATCAGGACCATCTGGGCGTGACCACAGAGATTTTGGAGGTCTTGGATAAACTCCCAAACAAGTATTTTTCAGTGATGCACAGACAGATTTGGGGACCCCTGCCCACTGTGCTGTGTTCACAGAATCTGGGAATCCTGGAAAATCCAGACTAGAAAGACCATCAGAACCACCTTCTCTGTGCTAATCCCTGTCGCAGCCTCCAGCAAGTACTTAGGATATAGACTCTGCTGAAACAACAGAACACTTGATGAGCAGGTTTCTTTCTTTCTCACATCACAGGCTGGGTTTAAACAGTGCAGAACTAAAAAAAAGTCAGCTCCCTGGGGTCAGGGACATAGGATTCTTCACTGCTCTGGGGTCTTAAGGGTGTGTTGCAGTGCGGGCTTCCCAGGAAGCAGACTTCAAGATGGAGCTCCAAATGCAGGAAGCTGATTGAAGGCTGCTCTGGGGATGAACCTGTGGGGAAAGGTACAAAGTTGGACTAAGCAGCAGAAGGAGGAGTTGAGCTGTGACGCAGTCACAACCAAGCCCTCAGCCAGACCCAGGGGAGCCCTGAAGCTGTGGTGGCCTTTCAGGGTGGTCTGAGTTGAGATAAGGGAAGCCCTAACCCCCAGTACCTCAGAAATGACACCTTATTTGGAAATAGGGGCGTTGCCGATGTAATGAGTTAAGATGAGGTCATATTGGAGTAGATGGGCCCTAATTCAATATGACTGGTGTCGTTATACGACGGGGCAATTTGGACATGAACTTAAACAGAGGAAAAGCGACATGAAGACACAGGGAAAAGATGGCCATCTACAACACAAGGAGAGAGGCCCGGAATGGATCCTTCCCTCAGAACAACCCTGCCAACATCTTGATCTCAGACCTGTAGTCTCCAGAACTGTGAGAGAGTAAATTTCCATGAATTAAGCACACAGTCAGTGGTACTTTGTTACAGCAGCCCCAGCAAACTAACACAGAGAGTTGCCATCATTCCACGTGATCTACCATGGTTTTCCATCATGTGCGCCTTCCAGCCACAGGGAAGAAGAAGGAGGAAAGAGAAATCAGACAGATACGCCCCCGCCCCCAACACCGGATAAGGTTTTAAAAGTTTCCCACATCACTTCTGTTCATATCATAGCTTGGTCACATGGACATACTAGCTGCAGGGAAGGTTGGGAAGTGGAGTCGTTATTCTGGACAGCCTTGCGAAAACTGGCTTGGTGCAGTGGCTCATGCCTGTAATCCCAGCACTTTGGGAGGCCGAGGTGGGTGGATCACCTGAGGTCAGGAGTTCAAGACCAGCCTGGCCAATATGGTGAAACCATGTCTCTACTAAAAATACAAAAATTAGCTGGGCATGGTGATAGGCACCTGTAATCCCAGCTACTCGGGGAAGCTGAAGCAGGAGAATTGCTTGAACGTAGGAGGTGGAAGTTGCAATGAGCTGAAATAACACCATTGAACTCCAACTTAGGTGACAAGAGTGAAATTCCATCTCAAAAAAAAAAAAAAAAAAGAAAAGAAAGGAAGAAGTAAAAACTTATTACTAAAGAATAGGATCATGAGTAAAGTTAAATGACCCCTCCAAGGAGCTCAAGTGAGATCAGGGGGCAGACATAAAAACACTTTTCTTAGACAACCTTGCCAGAATGTCTCAAAGAAAGGAAAGCACACAGGAATGTGGGAGCACAGAAGAAATTCAGCCTCACTCTGACTGAGAGCTGGGTGGGCTTCATGGAGGAAGTGACCCAGGAGCTACTCCCAGAGATAGAGAGGACATTCCCAAAATACAGCCAGATGGGGAGGGAATTGCAGGAGAGAAGAAAGTATGCCCAGTGTGCAGTGTGCAAGGATCTGTATGTCCATGATCTCATTTCATCCTCAGCTCTGCACTGTAATGCACCCATTACTATCTCCATGTCACACAGCAGAAATCTGAGAGGTTCAATTGGGAGGTTAACTTTGACAAGTTTCTTGTCTTTATGTCTGCCCTCGATCTCTGTCCCCCAGGCGGGAGAGCAGTGGTGCAATCTTGGCTCACTGCAGCCTCTGCTTCCCGTGTTCAAGCGATTCTCCTGCCTCAGCCTCCCAAGTATCTGGAATTACAGGCATCTGCCACCATGCCCGGCTAATTTTTGTATTTTTAGTAGAGATGGGGTTTTACCATGTTGGCAAGGCTGGTCTTGAATTCCTGACCTCAAGTGATCCACCCACCTTGGCCTCTCAAAGTGCTGGGATTATAGGCTTGAGCCACTGCTCCTGGACACAAAGGCTCTATTTCTAACCCAGATACAAATGGGCCTCCCCAAGCCCTGAGCTCTATAGAGGATTGTCTCCAGTGGACACAAATCCAGCCACACGATGATAATCCTTCCAAAAAATGTGCACATTCCCTGAGACCCATTCATTCATGCTTTCCTATCTGCCTTGGGGGCCAGCCTGGACAACATAGTGAGATGTTCAGATCACCCTGGACAACATAGGGAGACCCCACCTGTACAAAGAAAAAAAAAAAAGAAATTCCAGATCTTTACTGTCGCCACTTGGCGCCAACCGTTCTATTTAATGAGAACAAGAACCTCTGCCACCAAGCCTAAGTCACTTGCAGCCTGTGTCATTCAGCTGTCTCTCCTCTCGTGAGCACTAGAGCCCGACAGACCTAAGTTCAAATCCAGCTGCACTTGATTGGTCAAGTAACCAAATATATCACTTCACCTAAGTCTCAGTTTCCTCATCGGTAAAATGAGGGTGAAATGCCTCCAAGAGCCGTCTTGACCCATCCTAGTGTCAACTTAGTATAAAATCCTTATTTTTTACAATAAGGAAGTAAAAAATCTAACTGGGGATGGAGTAATGGGAACAGAGTCACCTCATGGCCTGCATAACCGTCTTTGACTCTCCAACCCTAGCAAAGCCCTAGCAAAGGTCTGGGGATGGTTCTGTAGCTGACACTAGCAACATCAAGCCCCATTTACACTGCCCTATGGTCAGTGAACAGGCTTCTCACCTCGCCTCCAAGACTTCCCATCACACGGGGGTCTGAAAAGGTGCAGTTCAGTTTGTATGAAGTTCTGCTTTATCTGTTATCTTGTAATGAGGTACAAAAAGAAAAGCTGGAACTTCAGTGCAGGCTGCAGGGCTGGGTAATTTTGGCGGGAAAGTAGGGGGGTCTGGCTGTCAGTGGCTTGGGTTGAGCTTGGACTGGAGAGAGGTGTAGAGCCAAGACAGGCAGGCTCAAGAAATACTTTAAACTAGGATCCAGGAATGACCCTTAAGTAAATCAGAGCACACTTGTCTCTGGGAAAGCTTGGGAAGGGAACTCAGCACTCCCCTAACGTTGTGCATATTTCAAGTAATAGTAATTAAGTCACTCATTCCTTCATTTATTCCTGAACATTCATATGAGCAGTAAATGTCTTATAGGCAGGTGGTTACATTGTGCCTGATCTGGAATCACACAGACCTGGGTTTGAATCTTGGCTCTGCCTCTTATTACCTATGCATCTTGGGCAAATGTTTCTATCATCTGATCCTCAGTTTCCTATGTAAAAATTTGGAATTTATCATGCATCCCTCAAAGGATTACTGTGAGGATGAAATGAAATCATTGATGCCAGGCACAGTGCCTGACTTACACAAACACTCAATTAACAGTAGCTTTAAAAATCTGACCTGGTCATAGCAGTAAACACACTGATGGCTAATTAATGGCCTATTAAATGGTGTTGGCCCCTGGACCCATGCTCCCACCATGGTCCCTCTCCAATAACCCTGACACAAGCTGGGCCAATTGGATTCTGTTTCTCTAAAATTTGTAATTGCTACTCAGCAATTCCGGTCCTTGTAGCCAGGCGTGGTGGCTCACACCTGTAATTCCAGCACTTTGGGAGGCCAAAGTGGGGGGATTACATAAGTCCAGGAGTTCGGGGCCAGCCTGGACAACATAGTGAGACCCCCATCTTTTCCAAAAAAAAAAACAGAAATTCCGATTCTTTACTGTTGACACTTGGAGCAAGCTGACAAGTAAGAGCTGAAGCACCCATTGTATCTCCTGTGTCCACAGAAGCAGAGGAAGCCTTTGGGAAGAGGAAAAGATGAAAACAGGCAGAATGAGGAGCAGAGATGAGAGGCCACAGGGTCTGGGGGAGAAGTGGGGAAGGAGAAGAGAGAGAGCGTGCATACACACACACGCACATGCACACACACACGCACACGCATACTTAGTTTTCATAAGCCACCCCAGGATGCTCCCCATTGAGCCCTGCTTTCTGCTAAGTCTGATATAAGAAATCTCTTCTTTCAGATCTCTCTCAGGCTCACCGATTCTTCTCATGTCCCATCTGATACAAGCATCCTAGTTCCTCCTTCCACAGATAAAGACATGAGGCTCGGAGTGGTTAAGTGTCTGGTCAAGGGCACACATCTGGCCAGCATCGGAGTCAGCATTGAAACTCTGATCAGCCTCCCGATGGAATGGACACAGATCCAGGAGTCAGAAGACTTTTGTTGGAGGTGTGGTTCTTCCACTCACCTGCCAGGTGACCTAATCCAATCCCTCAATCACGGAGCACTCTGCTTGCCTGTTCTGTACAACAGAGATTAGTGTCCCCTCTTCCATCTCACAGGGTTATTCAATGAAATTCTGTAATGAATGAGCTGTTTAAATTGCAAAACACTACAAATACTAGCTATTATTATGAGTTCACACAGCTTTGTATATCTTTGCCCATCTTACAAGATTTTTTTCTTTTTATAATGGAGTCTTGCTCTGTCACCCACACTGGAGTGCAGTGGCACAATCTCGGCTCACTGCAATCTCCACCTCCCAGGTTCAAGCAATTCACCTACCTCAGCCTCCTAGCTGGAACTACAGGCATACACCACCACACCTAGGTAATTTTTTATATACAGTAGAGATAGAGTTTTACCATGTTGGTCAGGCTGGTCTTGAACTCCTGACCTCAGGTAATCTACCCTCCTCAGCCTCCCAAAGTGCTGGATTACAGGCGTGAGCCACCGTGCCCAGCCTCTTACGAGATTTTAAAGTTGAAAATCCTGTGGATAGGAACTATGTCTGCTCGAATGCCCCAAAAGCACCTGGAAGTCTGCTTTTCCTTGGAGAATGTTTAATAACTCCAAGTTACTAAAAAAAAAAAAAAAAAAAAAAAAAAAAGCAAGCACATTTACCTTTCTAAAGCAGAGGACACATATTTCATAAATAGAATAAATCTATTGAGAAATTAGTCATTTTCTCAACTCTTGTTCCCTATTATTCTTTGGAAAACTTGGATGGCATTTGGAGTGATTCACAAGGAAGAATAATTAATGTGTCTTGTGTAATTTCTTCGAATAGCTATTAAAAACACAACGGAATAGCATGTGTTTTTCCATTCTCTGAAAATCAAGAAATATAAAGCTATTTTTACTCCAACTTTTCCAAAACAAATCACCTTTTGCGATGAAAAATGTTGCCCTAAGGAGAGAAGTTTTCAGGAAAATTATGAGTGAGTGAAAGAAAACAGAACACCAAATAGAAGTCCTATTTAATGAAAACAAAAACCTCGACCAGCAGACCTAAGTCACTTGCAGCCTGTGTCACTCAGCTATCTCTCCTCTCATGAACACTGGAGCCCCAAAGACCTCAGTTCAAATCCAGCCGTGCTTGATATTGGCTGAGTAACTGAAGATGTCACTTCGCCTAAGCCTTAGTTTTCTCATCTGTAAAATGGGAGTGAAATGCCTTCCTTGTGGGCTTCTGGAAAGATTACATGAGATTATGTATTTAAAGGGGCCTATGATATTATAAACTTTAAGTTTGTAATTTCTCTGATTATGCTCAACATGTGTAGTCCCAATTAACATACAACACTTCCCTGTAAGGAACACTCTCCTGGTAGTGATGCCTACTAGAAAATTCTAGTCCCTAAAACTGAGATTTTAGGCCCCTCATTCTGGCATCTAACAGGAATTTGGTTTAGAAGAGTAAAATTATTTTGTTTTCTCACTTTATGGTTTAAAATGGCATTGTCAAGTGTAAAAGAGGGGAAGGAAACCCGCTCCCTGCCTGTCACAGGTGTATGTGGTGTGTAAGGAGGGTAAGGTAGCGAGAGGAAGGAGGTGGGCAGGAGTGGACCGAGAAGGACAGAGAAAGAGGATTTCAACTTTATCTTCAAATTTTGTATTTCATGGATATGAAAGCATTTGAAGCAAATAAAATAAAATGTTAACAGCAACTCAAGGCAGTGAGTATGTGGATGTTTGCTATGATAGTCTCTGTACCTTTCTGCATTTTTTCAATATCAGATTCATTTCCAAATTATTATTGATCATAACAGTAATGCGTTTTTTCATGAAAAGAACTTCACAAATATCCTGACCACTCTAATAATTGGTGTAACTTATATTCTGTTTATTTTTCCTGTCTTTATATGTGGGTAAAGTCACTTTACAGAGTATAATATATAATTCATTTCCATTTAGGAATATGCCTGGGTGGCCGGGTACAGTGACTCACACCCATAATCCCAACACGTTTGGGAAGCCAAGGCGAGCGGATCTCTTGAGGCCAAGGCAGGTGGATCTCTCAGCCCCCTGAATAGCTGGGACTACAGGCATGCATCACCAGCCTGGGCAATTATGACAAAACCTCATCTCTACAAAAAAAAAAAAACACAAAAATTAGCCAGATGTGGTGATGCATGCCTGTAGTCCCAGCTATTCGGGGGCTGAAATGGGAGAACTGCTTGAGCCCAGGAGGCTGAGGCTGCAGTGAAATGTGACTGCTCCACTGCACTCCAGCCTGGATGACAAAGCAAGACCCCGTCCCAAAGGAAAAAAAAAAAAAAAAAAAAAAAACAGTGAGAGATGGGCAGGTAAGCAGCCCATGAGAGATCCTACGAGGTGATGAGGTGCAACGATGGAGCAAGGCAAGAAGTGCACGGGCACGGGGCGGCTGCAGGATAAGGGAAGACTCCCCAGTAGAGGGGATGATGAGAAAGAATCTTGAAGAGAAGGGAAGAGTTTGTTAACATTTAAAACTTGGGAGTTGTTTTACGTATTTAAATCCAGATGTTTGTGCTTATCTTTAAAAAATCAAAAGATCAGGCAGTACTCGGGAAGAGTCCTACCAGGCAGACATTGGCCCTACCTGAGCAGAAGACTGTGTTCCTGAGTGAGGGGCAGTGATTCTGCAGCCAAGCCCAGTCACACTCAGCTGACACCGCATGGGCCAGGGGCCTCCCCACGCCCCTGGGATTTCTCTCAGCTTTGGGAAAAGAACACATTGGCTCCTTCAGGCAAACGAAATGATTTCAGATGTTCTGTCCAAGGCTCTTCCAGAGCCAAGATTGCTTTCACACTTCATCCTTTGGGAATAAATCCAGAGCTCTTGCCTCTAGGCTGTGCCCACTGCCTCAAGCTGGAGAAGTCTACCTAATGGCGATATTGGGCACCATGGGAAGCCAGTCAGGATGATGGTTTACGGTGGGCAGTTAATTTGGTTCTTTTTAGATGATACCTCATGGGTCACTTCCTTACCTATTGCCTCACAGAGAGATATTCCTGGGTAAATGAGGAGAGGAAAGAGGGTAGTTAAGCTCTCACACCCATGTGAGCTGAAGCGAGATGATATTCAAGGAGGGTGACCAAGAGATGCATTGATCCCTTATTGATAGAAAGCCTACAGAGTAAAATCTTCATACCCTCAAACCTAATAAGATGCTTTGTCGCTGTGTGTGTTGTTCAGTGGTAACTACCTACTAGGCATTATTCCAGCATGGACCATTTGATCCTTACAAGAGCACTGGAAGGGAGGCTTTTTTTTTTCTTATTATTCTTTTTGAGATGGAGTTTCGCTCTGTCGCCAGACTGGAGTGCAGTGGTGCAATCTCGGCTCACTGCAACCTCTGCCTCCCGGATTCAAGCAGTTCTTTTGCCTCAGCCTCCCCAGTAGCTGAGACTACAGGCAGGTGCCACCATGCCCAGCTAATTTTTATATTTTGATAGAGACGGGGTTTCACCATGTTGGCCAGGATGGTCTTAATCTCTTAACCTTGTGATCTGCCTGCCTCTGCCTCCCAAAGTGCTGGGATTGCAGGCATAAGCCTCTACGCCCAGCTCGGGAGGGAGGCTTTCTAACCAGTATTTTAGAGATAAGCAACCGAAGCTCAGCGATTACATGTGGCTTTTCCAGGTCAGTACCTATTGTCTAACTTAAAGACCTAAGATCTTCCTGCTAATATCCACAGTCAGCTTCCACCAAATCCTGGGAACCTAGAGATATCAGTGTAGGAAGATATCTCAAACTTAGAGAAAGCTTTATTATGTACAAAATTTACCCCAGGACTATGTATACGATTAGAGAAATTTTATGTCATATTTTCATATTTTATGTCATCTAATACTGCCTGGCCCAGTGTGGGCCCTTCAACAAACACCTTTCAGATGAACAAAAAGGAACTAGTTAAAGAAATGATGGGCTTTAACTGTCGAAGGAGGTGAAGTACGTCTCCAGCTACTCAGCGTATTTGATGCCCTTTACCAAGTGCTCTAAAGAAGAGTGTATGATCATATCCTAAGGGCTTGTTATAATATTATAGGAAAAAGCTAGGTACACGATTTATGTATTATATGATCTCAATTATGTTCAAACAAACACATTTCATGTAGACAAAAAATGCAAGAAAATGTGAAGTAAGAGTTTACAGTCACTGTATTTGGCTGTCAGTTTTAGACTACTGAAGATTTAGTTTTTTCTTCTTTCCTATTTTCAATAATCATAAGTGTGGATCATTTTTATAACAAAGAGGAAACAATTTATTTAAAAGAAAACCTGGCTTTCCAGAATTCCAGTCTCAGACCATGAAGACATGGAATTGGAGCATACTGAGAAAAGTGGCCCGGCCAAACGGCCAGTCCAGCAAGCAGGCGCCAGGGAAGGGGCAGCTGCTCTGGGACAAGGGCTCACGGGAGAGAGCAGAGTTGACAACAGGGGACATCTGCAAGGGAGAAGAACATTTTTTATTAGGGTATGGTGCAGGAAGGGCCTGGGGCTAGGCAGGAAGGGGTAGCCACAGTTACACACATGGAATAAACAGATAGGCATTTATTGAGCACCTACCTCACGCTACTTCTAGGGAAACAGGAACCTAGGAGAGCCAGAGTGACACCATTTTAGAAATCAACTCCATCTTAAAACTAGCAAGGACATTCCTGCCAGTCATACGGTCCTAATATAGTTACAGTTGAGGAAACAGCTTAAACATGTCTGCAAGGACACACTCCTACAGCTACGGAAAGTCGAGGTGTCGCAGTGCCCATAACAAGTTGTGCTTTTAGGATAATTACAGTTATGCTTTGATGTATGTACACACTAACATGTCAAGAACAGTTTCCTTTAAATCAATAGAACAATCCATTTTGTCATGCTGCCTGCTCACCACAGGTAGACAGAGCTTAGTTTAGTCTTTACATAGACAAGACCCCTATATGAGAAAAATGTAAAGACAGTGTGTTCTTCCACTTGCTTTCTGAGGATGCCCCACTCTGTAACGGAGTAGCTTTCCATGAACTATCTCTTCTCACTGCACTCTGCGACTCACCTTGAATTCCTCCCTGCAGGAGATCCAAGAACGCTCTCTTGGATCAAGACCCCTTTTCCAGTAACACGATTATGTTTTCATTGTGCATTTACTATGTATGGGGCACTATGCCCATATTATCTCATTTAATCCACCCTACAATACTGTAAGTTTTATTGTTTCAGTTTGACAGTTTACAAAATAACTGATTTGGAGCCATTTTGGTGGGGGTGGGGGGTGTGCATGCCTAAGAATTGATGCCTGGCAGGAATTCCCAGACCTAACTGTCTATCAGAACCCCAGGGATACTTTTTAAAGCATAGAGACATCACACAGCTAGCAAAAGTAATATTGTCATTAAAACAGCACCGTGTAAAATGTAAAATGACTAAAAGTCACTTCTCAGAAACTGGCTTCAAAGTCATTTTTCAGAAATTAGAAAAAAATAAAACAGAAACAAGGCAGGAAAATCACAACTGATCCAAAATGAACAAAGGGAAGGTCCAGGGCTCAGCCAAAGGAGGTAGAAATGGTCAATTTATTGCAATTACACCCATTTTCCATCCTTTAATCTAGATGCACGCTGTCATTTTATTGGCTTGTCAACTTTTAGACAACTCGACCCTGTTCTTCATTTATTCAGTCACCACTGCAGCCCAGAAGGAAGCACGTGGCCCACTAACTCATTGTTTTTCCTGGGGCTCTGTTTGTTTCATTGCCCAAGGAGCTGTCCATTTCTCTACTTGGTTACTTTTCATTTTCTAACAACCCTCAATGCCACGTTTTGCGCACCACCCAGGAACACAGACTTCAGAGTCAGCCTGAAGTTTAGTTTTTAAGCCCAGCAGGGCCATAAAGGTTGACAGTTGCCTTGGATACTGGAGTTTTCAGAGTCTCGGTTTCCCAGTCTGTAAAATGGGAAGATGGGAATAACAAAATTACTCGTTATTTTTTGCATTCAATAAATGAGATTATGTATGTTAAGTAGCCAGCATATAGTAAGCACTCAGTAAGTACTGATTGCATTCCCCGACACCATGTGTGACACACATATCATTGTTTTAGCTCAGGATACCTCACTAGTTATCATTCAAAGTGCCACAGAAGATTACAAGTTCTTTAAGACTTAGAGAACACAAAAGGGGAAATAGTTCTCAAAAAAAATTAAAAAGTAAGGTTTTCTCTTTTAAGATATCAGAATGGCCGGGTGTGGTGGCTCACACCTGTAATCCCAGCACTTTGGAAGGCCAAGGCAGGCAGATCACAAGGTCAAGATATCGAGACCATCCTGGCCAACATGGTGAAACTCCGTCTTTACTAAAAATACAAAAAAAATTAACCGGACATGGTGACACGCACCTGTAGTCCCAACTACTAGGGAGGCTGAACTGGAAGAATCGCTTGAACCCAGGAGGTGGAAGTTGCAGTGAGCCGAGACTGTGCCACTGCACTCCAGCCTGGCGACAGAGCAAGACTAGATCTCAAAAAAAAAAAAAAAAAAAAGACATTAGAATTGGGAATCCTAAAAAACATGACTGGAAATGGAGCTGGATATAAATCCAGAACCTAAAGGCACTGAGAAGTTCAAAAAGAAATCTGTGTCCCTTTGCTTAACTAAGACTTTTCTAAGCTTATTTGACCATAGAAACTTTTGTCAAGTAGTACCTATTAATTTCCAAAAATCCACATGACCATAAAACACTTTGGAACTGTGGCTAATTATTTTAAGAATATTTATAGCTATCACTGGTCAAGATGACCCTGTATGTTAGGTATTTCAACAGCTTCATCTCTGCTCACACATACACTGAAGTCATTGTTGTGCATATGAGGAAACAGTCTCTAAGGCAGGTGTCCCCAAACTACGACCTGCCGGCCGCATGCGGCCCCCTGAGGCCATTTATCCGGCCCCCCGCCGCACTTCGGGAAGGGGCACCTCTTTCATTGGTGGTCAGTGAGAGGACCACAGTATGTGGCGGCCCTCCAACGGTCTGAGGGACAGTGAACTGACCCCCTGTGTAAAAAGTTTGGGGACACCTGCTCTAAGGAGCAGCTCAGCCTCACACAGGCAGGACAGTATCAGGTCTATACCCGAGTTTACCAACTCGGAAGTCTGCGGCCTTTCCCCCATACCATCTCCTCTCAATTTTGTCTAATTTCCGACCCCTTCTTCTGAAGCTAAGCTGTAGTCACTTTCTCTTTAAGTTCTATTGAATCCAGCACTTTTACCATAATGCTGTGATCACGCTGATATAGAGTGTGCCTTAGTCAGCAAAGAAGCACCACGAATCTCTCAAGGCATCATCCAGACTTCCTGTCCTTCCGGACCTTCTTTTCCAGACCATCTCATAGACGTGCTTCCAGAAACACTTAATTGGAGTCTCTAAGAGCAACCTCAGTAGAGGTAGAACTCTGCTTCGTGTGATCAAGTCGTGATTTTTCCTCAGTGTGTGACCACAGTAGGAATCAGAAAGGGGGCTCTTACGAAGCTCCATCTCAGTCACGGGTGTGTCCTTGAGCAAATCCTCAAAACTCCTGCTCCCTAGAATTCCCATGTACCAGCTAGAAAATAAACAGGGTATACCAGATAGCTAACTTTTGGGCTTCCCACCCGGCTCATAAATGATGAGATAAGCTGAATTTGCTATTTCATAGGGATTTAAGTTCTGAAGTCTAACTGCTTGGGTTGAAATCCTGGCTCTACCACTTACTTTGTGACCTTGGGCAAGTTACTTAACCTCTCTGTTCTTCAGTTCACTTATCTGTCAAATGGAGTTAAATCACAGAATTTAATTTGAAGAGCTAAGTGATTAAAACAGTGCCTGGCACATTCCAAGTGCTTAATAAATGTTATTAATATTAACCTTAGCCTGTGGCTCAGCGCTGCCTAAGAGGTTAGAAATCCCCAAATGCCCTGGTTCCTGAGCAGAGATGACCCCTCTCCCACAGAGCTCACCCTCTCCCCGCTTCTCTTCCCCTCCTCCTCCACACTCCCCTCCACTCCCCACACCTGCCCTTCTCAGCCTCAGAGTCCCTCAAGGAAGAGTCCCCAAGGAGTGTAAATGGAAGCCACCCTGCCTGAGGGGAGAGAGGCTGACCTCACACAGCTGGACCAGGCTCATAGTGACCAAATGAGCCATGCAAGGTCTGGGACAGCAGTGGGGTGACCCAAGAAATTAGCCAGGTCACCAGCCCATTCATGGCCACCTGGTGTCCTGCCCATCCCCAGCCCTCAGGGCCCCTGGGGCTATTGTGAGGGCAAAGTCCTCCTGCTCTGCTGGGCGTAGCCCCTTGGACCCCACAGAGGTTCTGGCTGCCCAGAGCTGCCCCTAGAAGGGGCTCACACCCATTGCGGGGCCTCATTCCTGCACCTGGACTCAGAGAAGAGCCAAAGCAGGAAGGGGGAGTAGGGAAGAGACATGGGCAACAGCTAGGATTTCTGCCACCAGCTGAACTATTTACGATGAAGGGCAAGCCCTGAGGAGAGGAACTGCCCAGTGCAAACACAGCTGCCTCAGACTGCCACCCCAGCCACCAAGCCCCTCCACACTTCAGCTTGCTGAGAGGATGGATGAAACGATGTGTGGAAAACTTAAAAAACAAGAGAAATACACAGTAAATCTCAGCTACTATTACCAAAAGCATTCACTTACTCCTCACAACAATGTTCTATTAGAAAGAAGTAGAAAATGTTTTATTTTCCTGATGAGGAAACTGAGGCTCACAGAGCTCCTACATTTGGGACCTGGGTTCAAACGCAGCTCCGACCCCCATGTTTATGCTGTCACCACGGCACCCTCTGTCCTGGGATTCCAGGCAGCCCCTCTTCAGCACATTCTCCTCTGGTGGAGACAAAAGCCATAGGGTTTGTCCATTCAGCCAGGATCTGGGGTGTGCCAGGCACCGTCTCAGGTGTCGGGGGTGTAGTGGGGGACAACAGACGGAGTGAGGGAGTATAATTCCCACATAAAGTGAAGATCCAAAGCTGTGCTGTCCGAAATGGAAGCCACTTGCCATAGGGGGCTCTTTAAACTTTCCCTCCATCTCTTCACAGAGTCTGGGTCAATCCTTTCACCTAAAAGAATATAGGCAGCAGGTGTTCATTTGGGGAGGTCTATGATCCATGTCATTTCCTGGCTCCAGATTATAAAACAAAACCACTTAATTAGGACAGTATCGAGTGAAAGAACAGGACAGGGCATAAGAGGAAAGGCTGATTCAGTGAAATACAATGCTTGAATGAGAAAGCCTTATGCCTCCGCAAGAATCAAGTATTTTAGGTTTTCATTCTTCAGATCCTAACTTTCATTAAAATATGAATTAATTAAAATCAAACAAATGAATAGTCCAAGTCTTCCATCACACCAGGGCCAAGTGCCCAGCAACCCATGTGGCTGGCGGCTGCGTGCCGGACAGCACTAACAGACAGCATTTCCCTATGGCCAAAGCTTCCACCGGAGGGTGTTGCTCAAGAGGATAGGAACCAAAACCATGAGCTCGGGGGACTCAAACACTGAGAGGCTCCCCTGAGGAAGTGGCATTTGAGCCAGGACTAAAGGATGGGGAAATCAAGTGGAGGAAGGTTGGGGATGGGCAGGAATGCCCTGTAGGAAGGGGAAACAGTGCCCATAAAGGTCAGCGGTAGGAGGCCCCCCTGCAACTGGAATGAAGAGAGACTGGAGTGCTTCAGGGCCCAGTCTCCCCAGGACTGGCTACCTAGGTCTGTATCCCAGCCCTAGCTCTTCCAAGCTGTGTGACCTTACATAAGTTACTTGACTCCTCTGTACCTGTCTCCCCCTGTCAAATGAGGATAATGATAGTACCTCCCTCCCAGGCTTGCTCTGATGATTGAAAGAGCCCCACACATGCTTAGCACTGGATGTGTGTTTGTTGTTAACGATTGCTGGCCCAAGATGAGGTCAAAGAGGTAGGCAGAAGTCAGACTGTGCAGGCCTTGTGGGCTGTGGAAAGAATCTGGTCTTTATCCTAAAAGCAAAAAGAAGCCTGACAAGTTTTAAGCATAGAGGCCAGAGGGTAGGCGGTAGAGAACCACAGCCCATCTGAAATGAAGGCTGCAGTGGCCTCCACGCAACACGAGCCAGGAGCTGGAGTATACAGTAATGAACTCAGCATCGCCTGGCCTTCCACAGGGCTGGAAATTGATTTGTTGTTGTTTTTTTTTTTTTACATAAAAATCTCCTAACATTTCAAAGTAGGCCTCTTATTCTCAAATTTTTAAGTACCTTGAGGAACAAACCAGGCATCCACGAGGACATCTGGTCTACCCCACAATCTGCAGCTCCTCAAACCTCAACAAACCAAAATCCATAATTAAAGTCATATCCCCAGATGAGCCAGGTGGCTCCAAGAAGAAGCCAATAGACCACCTGGAACAAAAATGGCACATCAAAAAAGCTGCCAAATTAAATCTGAACCAAACTGCTATATAATTGGGCTTGAGGATCCCAGTGCCTGAGTAAAAGAGCCCATGGATAAAAGCATAAACAAACTGAACAGTCTTTTCCTTTTTGACTTTTTGGTGGTAAAAAGAAAATATATGAAAAATCGTATTCTCTTCACTCTGAGATTGTGAAATGATTTTTTTTCTCCAACCATTCCCAGAGTCTCGGTCAATCCTTTCACCTAAAAAAATAGAGGCAGCAGGTGTTCGTTTGCAGGTCTACGATCCATGTCATTTCCTGGTTCTAGACTATAAAACACAACCATTTAATTAAGACATAGTATTGAGTAAAAGAGCAGGAGATGGCATAAGAAGAAAGACCGATTCAATGAAATGAAATGCTTGAATGAGAAAGCCTTATGCCTGAGCAAGAACCAAGTATTTTAGGTTTTCATTCTTCAGATCTTAACTTTCTTTCTTTTTTTTTTTTTTTTTTTTTTTTTGAGACGGAGTTTCACTCTTGTTACCCAGGCTGGAGTGCAATGGCGCGATCTCGGCTCACCGCAACCTCCGCCTCCTGGGCTCAGGCAATTCTCCTGCCTCAGCCTCCTGAGTAGCTGGGATTACAGGCACGTGCCACCATGCCCAGCTAATTTTTTGCACTTTTAGTAGAGACGGGGTTTCATCATGTTGACCAGGATGGTCTCGATCTCTCGACCTCGTGATCCACCGGCCTCGGCCTCCCAAAGTGCTGGGATTACAGGCTTGAGCCACCGCGCCCGGCCAGATCTTAACTTTCATTAACCATTGCTTTTTTGTAGAGTTTTTTTATTCCCAAAATATTGAGTATCTAACATGTGCCCTGGAAGCTGGAGCACTAGGAGAACTGGTAGTATTTTCTAGTTCTCCTCCAGTTGATGGGATATGCATCCTTTCACCTAAAAAGTATAGGCAACAGGTGTTCACTTGAGGGTCTATGGTCCATGTCATATGCATCCAGTCAACCAGAGGAAAACTAGTGAATACGTCGGTGATTGCTGTTACGCCAGATTAAGGGAGAGACCCTGCTAAGCAGTTGTTCTAGGTGATAAAACATTTCTAACAAAGATAATAAAGAAAAATCATGACGAGTTTTTGTATGTTTTTCTCCCTCCCCAGTCCAGTCCTCTAATCAGGAAGAAAAAGTGGGCATTGAATTTCCAAGGGAATTTTTTTTGAATACTGAGGGAGTGCTTCAGAAGAAAGAAGCTTCTAACACTTTCTCTAATACTGGACCTCCAAGCATTAAGCTTGGGAAAATGCCATTTAGAAACACTAGATTGCTTTCTAAGAAGGATGGGGTATTTTATTGGGTAAAGTTTGTTGGTTTGGATTAGCACTGAATTGACCTGAGATTGGAGCCGAGGCTTAGGGTCGCCAGCAGAGATTTAAACTCCTTTCCATCCCCCTCCACCACCCCAGCACTTCCTGCAGGTGAATGATGGAGAGGTAGGTTATGTACTGGCTTAAGGTACCTTTTTGCCCCAGTTCAGTTTTAAGAGAATTGAGTGTCTGAGTCATGATTCAGAGACATACACAGAATGCTCCCAGATCCTAGATCAAAGACATCTACTGAGTCATACTAGAGCAGAGTTATTAACCTACAGCCTGTAGACCTGTAGATAGAATTTACAGGCTCCTTGAACTTGGAAGAGATAAAGATTGTCTTAATGTTTGCTAACCTCTAACTGAAATGAAACACACTCTTCTATTATGAATGTAGGCAACAACCTCAGTGGTATTAAGAGTACCCGTGACTTTGCCAAAAACTGTAATCACAGATATTGTCATATCATATTTCATTGGTGGCAGAAACCTTGAAATCACATTGAAGTCCATTATTACATGAAAACCATGGCATTTATTAGACCTGCTGCTGGGTATTGTTATATAATGCAATAATAATGAAGCACATGTGTTACTATACCACTAATTCAGTTTTGTTGCAATATAGTTCAAGACATAAAAAGATTAATGGCCCATGAACTAGGGATGATAGCACAGTCTTTTGAATGACTGCTTGCTTGAGTTTAAAGGGCATGAATCAAACCAGGCAAAGGAAAACAGTAAGAGGATGGCATTTGAGGCTAGGGAATAGCATTTGTAAAATCACATGCTTTGCAAATACTGTAACTGTTTGGTGTGACTGCAGAGAGCCTCTGAAGCCGAAGGGAGCTGAGGGGCTTGGGAGTGTGGCTGGACCCCCATTCAGCCTGGGCCTCACCATCACAGACGGCCCCAGATTCAGACTGGACCCTAATCAACAAATGAGATTATATAAACAGTGAACTTTTACTGTGTGTGCTAAAAGTGTTACTTAACCAAAACATTGATGCCACAATTGTCCTGACCCTACACTGGTGTGCCCTCATTGTTCTTCAGGGAACCACTAGCCCACGCATCTTTTGACTTCTGAGGGAGTAAATTTGGCCAAGAGAGAAGGATTTACTGGAGGTGGGGAAAGACTTGAGTCAGCAAAGTAAACAAGAGTCGGGATTGGTCGATCTTGAAAATTATGCGTGTTTCATTTAAGTTTGTAGGAAAGTGACATAATCAGTGTAGGATTCGTTTGCTGATTTCCCTGCCCAAACTGCTTATTTCCACTCCCTTTTTTCTGCCAATAGTAGCTAAGAACCTCTCTACAACTCTTAGAGGTAGGAAGGAGGGACATGTGACACAGACCTGGACAATCAGAGCAGAGAATTCCTAAAGCCACAGTGATCGGCTTAGAAGTAAACTTATCAGAATAATTCTATCCTCTGACTATAGGGAGTGTTTCCAGGATGGATATTTACCCTAGCTGGTTCAACCAGAGTAAATCTTGGGATTTGCATGGCCACTGTTGGTGAAAAGATGGTTTTTTTAGGCTGCATTGTAACTAGAAGGACTTAGGTCTATAGAAAGCAGCTGTTTTGCTACCCTGTAAGACTGAGAATGAAATCAAACATAGCAGAGTCAAGAGATGAAGAAAGATAGGGTTATGATGCTGCTGTACCTCTGGATACAGAGGCCAGATCACCCCTGGATTGGGCCCAATCAATCACATCTTATTTTAGAAAGAGCATGCCATCTGCTGGGAGAGGAATGATCAGGGAAATCCTGCAGTAGAAGCAGGAAGACCCAGAACTTCAAATTTGAAGACTGTACAAGTCCATTTTCCTTAGGTAAGGCTGCAGTAACAAACAGTCCCAAGCTTCCAATGGCTTACAACAACAAACGCTCGTTTTTCGCTCACATCACATGTTGGCTGCAGGTTGGGACTGGCTCTGCGGCTCCACTCCAGATGTCTACAGCATTCCAGGATCCAGGCTGGGAAGCAGCTCCTATCTTAGTCTCATGGAAGAAAGTAACAGAACACTATCTGAACCACACCATGGCTTTTAAAGCTTCTGCTGAATGTGGCTCTGTCACATCTGCCCACATTCCACTAACCAAAGCAAGTCCGTGGCCAAACCCAACATCAATGGGAGTCACTGAAAGTTGTGTGGCCATGGGCAGTCATGTATAATCCTCTTACGAGAAGCACTTGGCTAACTGGAAACAATAATGTGACCCACTGCCAAGGCTTTAGACGTGATTTGGTTCAAGCATCTCATTTGAAAGATGGGGAAACTGAGGCCAGGATTAGTTAAGTAAATTGCTCACAATCACACAGCATTGCCAGTGGTAGAGCAAAGGCAAAGACCTAGGCCTCCTGCCTCCCAGTCCAGGGTTCTTCCCTGCACCCCAGGCTGCTCCCCTGCAGTTTCACTTTGGCAAGTAAGGAAAGATTGTTCACAGTTGTCCTCTTCAGTTCACTCGAGCAGTATGTTTCCTAGCACAGAGAGCTGGCTGACAGTCAGGGCAAAAGCAAAACTTCTCCAGATTCATTCTTTGAGCTTGTTTCACTTAAGGCATCAGCAAGAAGATAAATTTGGTTCGGGGTGATTGAACAGAGCCTTGGAAGCAAGCACAAGAAATGACAATACTGCAATGTTTTTAGACTTAGTGATTTGGATCTGGAATTGGGAATTTGGGGCTCCTTCCTTTCATTCTGATTTGTCTTGTTTTGCTTTGTTTTGTTTTTACCAGCTTTTAATCCCACAAAGAAGAAAAAGTAATGGCTATTGAATATCTAGAAGGAATGAGAGTGAGAGTTTTGATACATACATAATCTTTATTATACACATTTTCCTGAATAAGTAGAAATTTTAAAAAATATATTTCTTAAGTTATGTGTTTCTCTCCACCCTCCATGCTTTTTGATTATTCAAATATTTTATATACCATATTTCAAACACTCAAACACTAAGCATGTAAACTGATGATAGATGCTAAGAAGTTTGCAGCAGTTACCATCTGAACAACCCATTTACCTTGGTGAAGCAGAACTGATGGGGGCAGGGCACCCGGATCTGTGCTCAGCTTCTCAATGAGGATTCCACTGGACTCAGTGACCTGCATCCCATCCCAGAACCATTTTTAGCAAAAGCTCTCTTAATAGAGTTAAGGGGAGCCTATGTGCCCCGTGCCGAATATTGGAACCAGGTAGGAACCTTCTCCAGGTCTTCCCACCCAGACTGCTATGTCTCTGATCCAGAAGAGAGGAGGCACTAGGCGACAAGCTACTACTTGAGGGAAGTGGATAAATTCTATTCTCTTCATTGGCCTTCACCATATCGTTGCCTCTGTTCCCATGTCTCTGTTTTCCTTTCTCCCCAGTCACCATTGATTCTCTAAAGGTCTCTCTTTACCTAATTGCTTCATTACCCAGCACATTAGCTTCTCCGATGCCAAAGATAGCACTACGTGATAGACACTGTTATCTCCATTGCACAGATGACGGAAGTGAGGCTCAGATCAATTTGGGCCATGGAATTGTCAAGCCAGCATTTCATACCACATCTGTCCGACTGCATCCAAAGCCATAGATGCTGAAATTCATTCCTTCACAAATATTACAGAGCACCTACCGTCACCAAGTCCCGTGTGAAACTGGAAATAAATGGTGAACAAGATCCAGTCCTCGTGCAGCTTATTCAAACTTCACTCGGTAAATATTGTCTGAGTTCCCACCATGTGCCTGGGCCATAGTCATTTATAATCTGCTAGCAAATGCAAACAAAATTCACATGCAACTAATAGTTCAATCTGGTAAGTGCTACAATAGTAAATAAAGGGACAGGTGAGAACAGAGGAAGTGAGTGAGAGACACATTTTCCACAACTTGCCTTGTGCTGAGTTTGACAAACTTGCAATAAGCCTCCCAACCCCACTCTCTCCTGCTCTAATTTTCCCTTTGCTTAGCAGCTCATCAAAACCAGGGATGTGCAGGGATTTCGGATATACTGGTTTTTGGCATATTCTTTGCACTACAGAGAAATGTACTGGAGCAGTGCCTTAGGCCAGAATCAATTTCCTCTCCCCTCCAAGAAGTCAGGCAATGTGCTTGCTACTTAGTAATGGGAGGGAGTGAGGAGAAAGTCTGAGATCATTCTAGAGAAGTCCAGAGATGGTTCTGCAGTCAATTACTGATGATGAGTGAAAAATGAGGTCAGCTCCCTGACAGCAAGGCCTGAGAGAGGCAGCAAAATACCACAGAACCCCCATTCTCTGTAGCCCCAAGGACACACATCTAAAAATAGACATACAATATCACTTGGATCTGCCGAGGATTTCACAACTGCTGGCCCAGCACAAAATGTGTGGCTTTGGCCAAATCAAGATGCAATGCAAACCAGCCAAGAAGCAGAGCATGACCAAGATCAACATTCCCCAGGACAACAGCCACCCCTGTGTCCAGAGGGCCTTGACCACAGCAACAGAGTTCCCCACTGCCCGGAGTCCTTGTTTGACTTGCTGTGCAACTTACAGAATGTTTGTCATGCATGCCAGGGACTTTCTAAGACACTTCATTTCGGGGACATTAGGGCACGGGTATTTGTGGAAGTTTGCCCTGACAACTAGAAAATTGGTGAGAAATGTTCATGATTTTAATTTAAGGGGAAACACAACTGCGAGCATGGGATGGAGATGGAATGGGACGAGAAAACATTTGAAAGAAAATAATTACAAACACATGAGAAGGTGAAAGAGCATGGCCCAAACTAGAAATGTGTAAGAAAATAAAACAAAAATAGGAAAAGATTTGGCACTCTATTCATGGGTTTAAAACCAACTTTAAAGGTGACAATTCTACTCTACTGGCAACCGTTTATTTCTGTAATTTATGGGACATTATTTCCTGAGTGGGTAGCAGGTGCCAGAAGCTGCCCTCAACCCTTCATAAGCCTCTTCCAGCCTAATCCTGATGCTAAACCTGTGGGGCAGATACTAACATTATTCTCCTTTTTCAGATAAGGAAAGCAATCTCAACCCTTCAAAGTTTGAGCAGCCCTTAGCAGGCATCTTAGCCAGTGGTTCCTCACCTGACTTGTGCATCAGATTCACCTAGGAAACCCTAAATACTACAGATTTTAGGACCTAATCTAGACATGGAATCAGACTTGATGGGAGTAGGCCCAGGAATTGGTGTTTACAGAGCTTCCCATATGATTCTCATGTACACCTCCATTTGGAATCCACTTAACAATCCAACTTACCTCTTCACTTTTCCAGACCAGAACACTGAAGCACAGGCAATTCTAGTAACATGCCCAAGGTAACCAGCCCATTGGCTGCAGAGCCTGGGCTAGAACCTGGGGCTTGTTGTGTGGTGCTGTAGACATCAGATCATGCATCTTCCACTGTCCCAAATGGGATAAAGGTGTGGTTTCTTTCTCTCTCACTAAGTCACTAGACATGGCATTGCATTCACCCAACTCTTGCCCAAACCCTTCAACTCAACTCAGTGCAATTAAACAAATATCTGTTGAGCAGCTGCCATGAGCTACACACTGTGCTTAGTGCTGAGAATCATGCTTTCTTACCCTCATGGAGCTTAAAGTACAGCAGAAAAGAAGAACATTTTAAGGACTATAACCAGCTTAGTGAATGAACTGGGATTAGCAAAAGCAATTTGTATTTTCTCATTACTGCTCCTTCAAACCTTCTCTCTCTTTCTATTCCCCACATATCTTACATATCTTAGATGGATTCTATAGCTATTGTGGTCACTCAGGCATTAAAAAATGCCTCAGTTTTGGATGATGTATAAAGTCTCATTCATTCTAAGGTAAGGCTGCAATCTCAATAAATTAAAAGATCTTCTCCACTTTTTGGCTTAGGACTGGCTCTTGCTGAGAAGCTGCAGAGAGAAGATTGTGTGGGTTTCTGTACAGTTCTTGCCTTCCTCTCTCATTCTTTAGTCTCCTAGGGGGCCAGGGCAAGAGGCCCAAGGAGCAGGAAGGAGTGATGCGAGAGGTAAAGAAGGTGAGGAGGTCATTCAGAGCCAGGGCCATCTGTACTCATTGAATATCCCCAGTCACAGAAGTTGTCCAAATGCTGCTTATCTCTCCCATGAAGGCTTCTTCTCCACTCCCTTCTGCCATTGATAAAATTAGCCGCCTGCGATTCCCTGACACAAGCCACGCCTCCTCCAGCTGACCTAGCCCCTCCCTACCAGCATTCTATCCTACTGTTGATCTCAGCCAGAGGCCAGGAAGAGATCCAGCAGCCTATCCTAGTTAGACACTGTTGTGGTCACCTTGCCTCTCAGTGAAGATTCCCTCCTTGACCAAACTTTAACCAAGCTCCTCTGAATCCTCTCTTTGACTAGACCTCAGCCTTGGCCCATAGAACTACAGATTCTCAGCATAAATGATTTTGGACAACCCGTTTCCTCCCCACCCACATTAAAAGGCTTAAACACCAATGCAGTTTCTAACAGCTCAAACCTGAGTCCCTAGGATGACCTTAGCATCCCATCCCCCACCCCCTACCATAAAGTGCCTGCCTGAGAAAGCTTAAGGCTGCCAGGAGAATTTTTCAGTCTTTCTCCTTCAGATCCTTCAGGCATGAGTCTGCACCAGTCACTAAGCACTTCAATGCCAGGGATTTTTCCAAATGATTCTCAGAAGCCTTCCTCATCTGGCTTGGAGAAACGGGAGAGAAGCACACCCCTTTCTTCCCCTGTGAGGTGGGAAAGGGAACCACACACACATACACACACACACACACACACACACACACACGCACACACGACACTGCTACAACTTTCACAGCAGAACTGCTCACTCACTCTTCCCTCTCTCTCAATATGTCCCCTGGCCTCTCCCATTAACGTGCTCCATGTGGACGACAACCTAAAAACTTTTTTAAACAACCACTGATTTTGCAATCTCTTAGCATGTACTGCACAGATGGTCTCAACCCTTGGATACTCTGCCAAAACACCAAAAGTCAAATTTAACATCCCGTTATGTAAGAAATTACAAATTCAAAGTGGCAAGGGAATGTACAACAAGGGCATTTGGGGCCAGCTGATAGTTTGTAGGGTTCATCCCTCACATCCCTCTAGTAAGGAACCAAGACATTCTTTTTTTAGGCCTGCACAGAAACTGGATTTCCAGAGGGCAAATGAGCAGCTACTTGCTGTAGCTCAGGATTCAACCACCCCATTCCACCAAAACAACCACTGATTTGCATTGGGCAGTATATGCTTAACATTATCAATGTGCAGGTTCTGTGTAGCTATGTAGATCATAAACTCCTATGAAGGTATCCTAGGGCATCTCTAGGATGACGTGGGAAGTTTCTATATATGATGGTGGCAATGATGATGATGATGATGGTGACAATGATGTCGGTTACCCATCATGAAAATGATTAGGGATGAGAGAGCAAAGAGAAATGACTGGTTTAGATATCCTCTATTTTCTGACTATTAAAATATTGTCCAGACTTCTATATCCAATTCAAAATTTATCATTTCTGTCAATTTCGTTCCAAACACATGAAATACCTTATGAGTACCTCCTATGTGCTAAAGAGTGGATCATAGTAAGCAGCCTCCACAATAGTCCCCAATGAGCCTCACCTGAGATCCACTGCTTTGTGCAGTCCCTTTCCACATTGAATAGGGCTGACCTGTATTACCAAAAGACTATTCTGGAATTGATAGTGTGTGTGTACGCATGAGGGACCACAGACCTAGGAAATGAGCCACGCTAAGAGGGCAAAGATTCTTAACCTGGTGTGGCAGATTAAAAATGACTGTAAATTCTTCAACATCCATCCCTTGAGAAATGGAATCTATTTCATTTCCCCTGAATCTGAGCTGTCCTGTAACTGCCGTGACAAATGGAACTGATGCTATGCCAAATCTGGGTCCAGTCTTTTAAGAGGATTTATAGCATCTTCTTTGGTCTGTTGGAGGGTCCAGATCAGACCACTCATCAAACGAGTGCCACCAGGCAATTCCAGGCAACACCATGTGCAGCAGCAGAATTGCCCAGCTGAGCCCTGCCCAAACTCCTGCACACAAATTTGTGAGACAGAATAAAATACTGTTGTTTTAAGCCATCAAGTGTTGGGGTCATTTATTATGCTTCACAAGATATATCTGGAATATCTTGGAGTCCACATATTACAAAGTGCTGATGGGTAGAATTCAAGAAGCCCATAAATTTAGGGAGAAAAAAAGTTACGTCTTTATTTTCACTACTCTATAACCAAATTATGGCTTTGCGTGGGTTTTTTTTTCTTTTTTTCTTTTCATTTAGAATGTAGGCAGCAAACCACAGTAGTATTAATGGCATCTGTGACTTTGACAATGTTTTTTTATAGGCTTTTCCAAACTGCCAAATTTATTCATTGTTACACGTACATATACACATGCACTCAGGTACACATACATTTACACACACACACAGCTTAGGAACACTGGAAGAGAGGGTGAATGCCCACAAGAGAAGGTCCAGGGCAGTGGGCCAGTGTAATAGGGAAGCAGGATGATTCTGAGCATGGGAGTCTATTCCCAAACTGTCTCTGACTCTTGCCTGAGCCGCAGAACCAGGGGGCTACCCTGAGAATAGCCAAAGGAGCTGTTTTACTGAAATCACTGTGAGACCTTGAGTCTAAAGTGGCATTGACACAGCAGCTGAAACAACTCAACAGGAGCCACAGACAAGCAGAGAATGGGGCGAACATCTCCAGGCGGCTGAAAGGACTCTGTGTACACAGGCTTCAGAAACCACTGGGGATAACTCTGAACTGGTCTGTAGATCAAGAAAAAAAAAAAGAATAGAAAGATATTCTTTTCTGACAGTTCAGTGACACCATTTTCTCCCCAGTTGGAATGGCTTGGAAAACATGAATTGTTCGTATGACATAGGTGTAATTATCCATTATTCTTTGCAGGAAACCCAAAGAGGTTTAGAAACTTAACAGGAGGCATCAGAGGTAGTAAGTGGCCTAACAAAGATTTTCTCCGGAGTCCATGTGATGTGCCTTACGTTGACCCATGTCACCTCCTCTCACTCCTCCCCAAGGTTTCTTCATCTTTTCAATCACACATTGAGTTTCTAAACAGCTGTGTTTTTGCCCATCTTGTTCCCATTTGCTGGCTGTCCTTCCCCAGTTCCTCCTACCCACCCCCACCAGCAGCCCTGAAAATCCACTTTCTATGAAGCCTTTTTTTTTTTTTTTTTTTTTTTTTTTTTTTTTTTTTTTTGAGACAGAGTCTTGCTCTGTCACCCAGACTGAAGTGCAATGGCACAATCTCAGCTCAATGCAGCCTCAGCCCCCTGGGCTCAAGCAATTCTCCTACCTCAGCCTCCCAAGTAGCTGGGACTACAGGCACCCACCACCACACCCTGCTAATTTTTGTATTTTTAGTAGAGATGGGGTTTCACCGTGCTGGCCAGGCTGGTCTCCTGGCCTCAAGTGATCCACCTACCTTGGCCTCCTGAAGTGCTCAGATTACAGGAATGAGCCACCGCACCCACTCACCTTTTCCTGTTCCATCAGAAGAATTTATTGTTCTCTATGTTTCCATGATGCTTCATGCATTATAGGTTTTATCATGTTATAAAATTTGGTCTATTTTTCTGCCTGACTAGATTACTCACAGTATTATTAATAATAGTAACTAGCTATCATTTACTGAATATTTGCTAAATACAATTCCAAAGACAATAGCCCCGTAAGATAGGTACTACTGCTATCTTTTTTTACAGACATGAAAACAAAAACTCCAAGACTTGGATTAACTTGCCCAAGGTCACCCAGCTACTATTGGGCAGATCTGGGATTTGAACCCACATCTGACTCTTGGGCTTATGTTCTTAAACATTAGATTTTTAAGGCAGAGATTATACCATATCTCTCTCTGCTTTCTCTGCACCCTCTGCACCCAGCACAGGATCTAGCCTTCAGTATGTGCTCACTAAATAACCGCTGGATGAATGAGGGAATAAACGCATCATCTTTGTCTGTCTGCTGCTGCATCCCTAGCTCCAGATCTGGTGCCTGGTACAGGGGAAAGATGCTCAATAATAATTTGTCGGTTGACTGACTGAAATAAATAATCAATTTGTTTTCAGCTCTAATACCCGTGAAGACGTGGCAAGAATACAGAAATGAAATCATCCTTCTCAGATAAGAGTTATTATAACTTCTTGATTCTGAAGACTCTATTCTTTTCTGGGGCCATCGCCACCAAGGACTATTTTTTTTTAAAAGCATAGCAGAACCCACGTCCCACAGAGTTCTTGGACTGACTCCTCAGGGTTCAGGGGGAGTCAGGTGAGTGAATTAAAAAGTGACTGAGTGGGTAGTGTGTGAAGTTCACTCTAAAGTTATTTTCCAAGCCAGACCCAGAGGCCTGGTCTTGAAGCAAGCCAAAATTCATAAAAAGCAGAGTTAGCATTCTCCAGCCACTACTTCAATAAAACAATAATAATGAGTTGAAAGAATAACTGCTTCTAGGCCATTATTTATGAACCCCGGGCCAACCAGGAGGCTTCAGTGTAAAGCCTTCTAGGTGACACATGTGATAGGAAAAGATGAGGTGTGGAAACAGACGGAAAAAATGGTCTATTTGGCTCTCTTGGTGTGACCTCTCATGGTTTTGCTGGAGGTCTGGTCCCAGTCAGATGCACATGGAAGCCACTTTTCTTAACCTGGCTTTAATCAACCACTGAGGTCTCAGGAGTGCCTTTTGACCTGCCAGGTGCATGGCAAAGTGGGCACATAGAGAGGGAAGGAGAGGCCCAGAGGAAAAAAAATGCGGGTGCATGCAGTTGGGGTTTATTTTGAAATAAAACATCAGCCATGAAGTTAAATTAAATAATAGTCATAAAAGAGCCAGCCCAGGACTTGGCACAAGATTAAATGCTTAGGAGGTGTGAGTTCCCCTTCCTTCTGCAAATTATAGCTACAGTAACAGAGACCTTCACTTTGGCAATGCCTGTTCTCCAAACATGCTTAATACACTGTTAAAGGGAGAGTATAAGATTTCCAACTGCGGCATTTAGTGTCTCAGTCAGGGCTAATATTCAACCGCTTTGCCCAAAAGGCTATACCAGTTTGTTTACAATGAGCATCCATCCCAACTGGATCACATCTGTGCCTTCTAGTTAAGAAATAGTTTGAATATCACATCTGGTTCCAAGTATTCATTTATTTAATACATATATATTGAGTGCCTCTTCTATGCCAGATGCTGGTCAAACAGCAGGGAAAGACTGGATGGAAAAAAAAAAAAAAACTGGAAAATGTCTTCTCTTCATGGAGCTTACATTCCAATAGAAAAGACAAGCAGAACAGAGTACAAAACGTGGTAGGTTCAATGGTGATAAGTGCTATGGAGAAAAAGTCAGGTAGGAAAAGGCATAGCAAGTGCGGGAGTGCACTTTTTAAACTTTTCATTGGAGTACATACATGCAAGGAAAAGTGATCAAGCCAGAAGTGTAATAGATTTTCTCAAAGTGAACATACCCGATATGGTTTGGCTCTGTGTCCCCACCCAAATCTCTCCTAGAATTGTAATCCCTGCATGTTAAGGGAGGGACTTAGTGGGAGATGATTGGATCCTGGGGGCAGTTTTCTCCATGCTGTTCTCATGATAATGAGTGAAATCTGATGTTTTAAAAGTGTTTGGCAGTTTCCCCCTCGCTGTCCCTCTCTTGCCTGCTGCCATGTAAGATGTGCCTTGCTTCCACTTTGCCTTCTGCCATGATGGTAAGTTTCCTGAGGTCTCCCTGGGAATGTAGAACCATGAGTCAATTAAACCTCTTTTCTTTATAAATTACTTAGTCTTGGGTAGTTCTTTATAGCAGTGTGAAAATGGATTAATACCCATGTAACCATCACCCAGTTCAAGGCACTGAGCACAACCAGCACCTATGAGGTTCCATTTTTCAATATGGTATCAGAACCAACTCTCTTATGATGTGGGACTTGTTGTTGGGGTTGTTGCCCAAATATTTCCAGCTCACTGATTCCTGTTCTTAAGGTAGGAATGCACTTCACTGCTGCCCACCAGGTGCAGCCATTGACTTGCTCTGGTCTGTATGAGCAAAAGTGATGAGTATTACTTCTCCATGGTCTCTGTTATGCTGTGGTAAACTGTGGAATCTGTGATGCAATGGAGCTTCCATCAGCCTCAGTCCTGAGTAATTCTGTGGTGCAAAGCAGCACTGCATACCATAGAGGGCATGTAGTATGAAGACAAATACATCTTTGGTAGTTAGGTTCAATGAAATTAATGGCGTGTTACTTCGGCATAACCTAACCCAAACTGACTGAGAATCAAGAGGATAGCTCAGTAAAGATCTGAAGAGATAAAAGAGTGAATCTTCTGGAAACTCAGGGGAAGAACAACCCAGAGACAGCAAATGCAAAGTTCCTAAAACAGGAATGTGTATGGTGTATTTGAGAAGCAGCATCTGCTGTGGTCTGAATGTTTGTGTCACTCCCAAAATTCACATGTTGAAATCCTAACCACCACAGAGTGATGGTATTAGGAGGCAGGGCCTCTAGGAGGTGATTGAGTTATATGGTCAGAGTCTTCATGGATGGGATCAGTGTTCTTATAAAATAGGTCCAAGGGAATGCTTTGGCCCTTCTATCAGGTGAAGATATTGAGAGAAGATGCCATCTATGAACTGGAATGTGGACAATCATCAGACACCGGATCAGCCAGCACTTGGTTTTAGACTTCCCAGCCTCTAGAATTGTGAGAAATAAATTTCTGTTGTTTATGTCTCTTATGTTTAAGCGTCTCAGTCTATGATATTCTGTTATAGCAGCCTGAATGGACTAAGACAGTCTTAAGCAAGAATCCTCCAGAAGTAGACCCTGAGACAAGAATTTGAATGTAAGTAGCTTATTTTGGTAGGTGATCCCAGACACACTGAGAAGAGAGTGAGAAAGTGAGAACAGAATGGGAGGAAGCTGCTATAGGAAGGATTATGCAATGACCAGGTTACCACTATGGGCAACTGAGGCTCAGTACCCTGGGGACATCAGAGAGATGGCACAGAATATGCTCCAGAGTTGTCCCTGGGGTCTGAGGAGGCTGAGGCCTTATTCTTCAGCATTGGCTACCGGCTGAGGCTGTTCCCAAGTGTTAATGCCCAGGCACTCCAGACCTGCTGTGGGGTAGCCAAGAGTAGGCTAGCAGGCAGCACTCCAGGTGCCTGTCCCTGCCACAGGGTGCACCAGGCATGAAGGAAAAGGGCAGGGCACTGACAGAATCTGCTAAAAGCAACAAGGAGGCCAATGTGCCTGGAGAACAAATATATACCTATACGAAAGTGTACATTACAAGGCCCACCCAAAAAACCATCCGCAGAATCCCCAGGCTAAACAGATGATTCAAGTTCTTACCCGTTATCTAGACTATATAATACCCTATCTATTACCCCTGCTTTCCACCTTCCCCTGGTCTAATCCACTCTGCATACTCAACCAAAATGATCCAAAAATCATAAGAATCTGACAATGACACACCCCCACTCAAAATCCTTTGGCAGCATGTAGACCCTGATCCTGTAGCCACACCAGTCAGTTGACCACCCTTGCTGCTCCCTGTTCTCTCAAAACTCCATGCCTTTGTGAAGGCTATTTCCTCCAGCAAGAGTCCTAGACTATCGTCCCTCCATCTTTGTCTACCTAGTCAACTCATTCATTCAACAAATATGTGTTCAGGCATACCATGTACCAGGCTCCGGGAGACACAGCTGGAAATAATCAGGCCCGGCCCCCACCTCCCGACTTTCAGTGAGGCTTATGGGGAGTGCAGGGTAGAGACCAATAATTTTAAAAAGTAAATGAATAAGAAAATCAAAGAGTAGTAAGTTTGAGGAAACAAAAAATAACAGTGTTATGTGACAGAGTGGAAAGCAATTGGGTATTCAGGGAGGGCCTCCTGAGGAGGTGACTGGCCTGAATGGCAAGAGTGATCAGCCACGCCAGAACCAGGACACAGTGGGTGAGAAACGCAAAGGCCCTAAGCTAGGAAGGAACTTGGAGTGTTGGCATCACAGAAAGAGCACTGTGGCAGGGGCATAGCAAGTTGAAGGAGAGAGGCAGGAAATGTGCTTAGAAGGCAGGATCAGGGAATACTGGAGGCCTTTGCTGGCCACACAGCACTGGACTTTGTCTTACCGTCTTCAATTCCCGCGACACCTCTATGTGTGTCCTCCTCTATCCTCCAGAGGGTGCTGAGGAACAGAGGGATCGCTTCTCCTAGCATCCTTTACATGCACCATCTTTATGGCTGAGACCCTTAACACAAAGTTCCCCATAACTGATTTGCTTCTGGCATCTATTCTTGGCCTTGCTTCTGCCTGGCTGTGTGACATTACATAAATTATCCAACCTCTCCATGCCTACAATTTCTCCATACATGTCTGTTCCATCTGAATGTTATTGAATTAACTTAGCCTTGCAGGTAAATCAAGAAGAACAGCAGAATTTTCTCCTATCAGAAAAGTGTGTAATGAGTCTTCCCCCTTTACCACAGTCATGAAGAACATGGGCTTTGACATCAGACAGGCCTGATTTCGCATCTGGTTTCACTGCTTTCTTGGTCAAATTATTTAATCTCCCGAAGTCTAGGTCTTCTTAGTTGTAAAAAGGAGCTAATAACTGCCCCCCCTGGATAGTGCTCTGGGAATGGTTCTGTGAAGTAGGGCCTCTGATCACTTACCTTAGTCTTTGCACAAAGTGAAGCTCAGTAGATAGTTTCTACAATTTTTCATTCGATCCTTCCGACACCCTCTGGGCTTAGAATTGCTTCCTCTCCAAAAAGGCTGTGATGTGCATTGCAAGAATCCCTCAAAAGTTCACCTTCAAATCCTAGTGCAGTGGAAAAATAGGGAGTTGTAAACTAGGATCCAAATCCCATCTCGGCCACTGACTGTCTTTTCCATTTAAAGCAAATCCCCTCTTTCCTCACCACATGACTGAAAGAACTGCCTTTCAGAGCAGCCAATAGTAGGCAAAATCATGGCCCTCTCACCCTGCCAGATGTCCACATCCTAACCCCTGAAGCCTGTGAATATGTTGCCTTACATGGCAAAGGGGACTTTGCGTGTGTGATTAAGTTAAAGTCTTGGAAGAGGACATTATCATGGGTTATCCAGGTGGGCCCAAGCATCCTCATGAGGGTCTTTACAAGAATCAGAGAGGGATTTGCAAAGAGAAAAGCAAAGTGTCAGAGGAACGTCAGGCTGATCTGAAGACACTGCACTGCCAGCTCTGAGGGGCACCAAGGAATGCGGGTGACCTCTGGAGCTGGAAAGCACAAGGAAACAGATTCTCCATAGAGCCTCCAGGAGGAACGCAGCCCTGCCAATGCCTTGATTTCACCCCAGTGAGACTGATCTGGAACTCTGACTCCCAGAACTGAAAGAATAAAATGTATGTTGTAAGGCACTAAGTTTGTGATAATTAGTTACAGCAGCCAGAGGAAACTGATACAAGGCTGCTCTATGAAAGTTCTTTAAAAGTCACTCTCTGGCCGGGTGCGGTGGCTGACACCTGTAATCCTAGCACTTTGGGAGCATGAGGCAGGCAAATCACTTGATGTCAGGAGTTCGAAACCACCCTGGCTAACATGGTGAAATCCTATCTCTACTAAAAATACGAAAATTAGCTTGTGTGTGGTGGTAGACACTTGTAATCCCAGCTACATGGAAGGCTGAGGCAGGATAATCGCTTGAACCCAGGAGGCAGAGGTTGCAGTGAGCTGAGATCGCTCCACTGCACTCCAGCCTAGGTGACAGAGGGAGACTCCATCTCAAAAAAAAAAAAAGAAAAGAAAAAAACAGTCACACTCTAACTGCTTGCTTACACACATACACACACACACACACACACACACACACACACACACCATGGCCACTGCTAACATTTAAAGTGAGTGACTTGGCAGATCAGCCGGTAGTACACACTCCAGCAGAGGGGAGAAGTGTAAACCCAACACTTCAATACCCAGAAGTCAAGGGTCCCTGAACCCTCATTAGATCAGACCCAGATGTCACAGAAACTAAACTGGGAGCTTCCTATTCCCAGCCCCCTGGGAGACCCAGAGTCTGGAGAAGGTCAAGGAATTTCCCATCTTTCCAACAAACACTTATTATGCTTTCCACCCTTACTCAGAACCATAAGATTTTGTCCCAACCAGATCCATCCTGGCAAAAATGCACCATCCGCAGGAATTTAGCACAGCCGTGGCTATTTTGCATCCAACATGAAGAATACTAGGGGAAAAAACGAACCTCCTTCCAGTGGTCGCTGACAGAGTTTCACTCCATCGTCTGTAATTACCCTGTGTTACTGTTGGTGTCTTGTGTTTTTCTTTTTGTCCCCCATAAACAATGCAATTTGCCTTTGCTTTTTGAGAAAGGTCCTTGGAGAAAGTGCAAAAAAAAAAATGTTTTTCGGGCTCCCTCCCTGTAGTTTCAAACTGCTCGACTCCAGATTTTTCTGGGGAAAAGTTTCATAAACATTCTGCCACGTGAAGAGTTCTTGCCTGGCACAAGGAGCATTGTTTTTGGCAGCCAGGCGTGTTGCCGGGGTACACCTGCTAAAGGCAGCCCTCTCTCGTGCTCTGCAAAAGCTGAAGTTAGGTGAGGAAGTGGGACGTGAAGGTGGGCAGGGCAGAGAGGGGAGCCACGGGCTGGGGCTGGGGCAAAGCTTAATAGGAGACACCTGCTGGAAACAGCCTCGCAAGGGAGCCCTCAAGTCAGTTGGACACTTTTCAAGACCAGGTGCTGTGAAAACGCAGACTGAGATATAGTGATAATAAAAGGGGTAGAGTCTTGTGCAAGGAGAAGGGACAGTGGGTTCGTGAAAGCCAGTGGAAATGGAAAAAGAAGAATGGAGAGAAAGAAAAGGAAGGAAGGAAGGGAGGGTGGGAGGTACTATTAGTGTTGGGGTTATACATATTATTTTTTAGAATTTATGGCTGGGAGAAACACACACACACACACACACACACACACACACACACACACCCCACTTAAATGCTATCCTGAGAGGTCAGTGTTCTGTGGAGCTCACTTCAATTCAAGGTCTTCTTTTTTCTGGGACACTTAAGATGCCGGGGTCTCCCTCTTCATAGCTCACCCTCCATGGCTGAGTCCCCCGGGCTCTGTGGAAAGACGACTGCTCAGTTCAGGAGAGCGAGGAGCTGCTCCCTAGTCTCTTGCTTTTTGTTTCCTTCTGCAGCCCCCTCCCAGTGAATGGAGGGCCAGGGAAATGGTGCCTTGGAGAGGCAAAACCCAAGTCCCAAGTGAGCCTCTAACCACCAAAATGTGCCAGCTGCAGGCTAACCAGACCACATGGAGGAAGCTGCCAGGCTGCGAGGGTTATACACCGGGCTACGGGTCTGAGGCCTCAGTGACATGGTAGGTGACGGGTAGCCAGGGAGAAATGCAGGGAAGGAACATGTTTGAAGCTGGTGATCTTTGGCTGAGCGGATTACAGGGAGAGAAAAGGAAAAAGTGTGAGAAACAGGAGAATTTTGTCACTTTTCTATAATAAAAGGAAAAGAATGACAAAAGGAAGGGCTAGAAATAGCGGCTTTACAAAAACAGACTGATTGGCTTTATCTTTCTCATTTTCATTCTGGAAAAAACAGAAAAGGATAATAAAAATAAAAGCGATGAATAATCCTACCATCAAAAATTGTTTTGTTAACAGCCTTCCCAAAGTACAACTAGCAGACAATGAAGGGCATGTGTTTCAAGTATAGAATTTAGTAAGTTCTGATATATGTCTACACCCATGAAACCATCACCACAATAATACAATGATCATGTCCGTCTCTCCCAAAAGTTTCTCCTATCCTCTTGGAATACCTCCTTTGGAATTTTATCTTCCATGGTGGTTTATTAGCTATAACTTTTTTTTTTACAATTTTAGTGTATTTTCTAGGGTTTATAAAATACACCTTTAACTCACAGTCTACCTTCAAGTAGATAATGCTGCTTCACATATAAGAATCATACAACTGTCCTATTTTGCCCTTCCTCCCTTTTTGTGTTCTTGTTCTCATGCATTTTATTTCTATACATGTTATAAACTCCACAATAGCTTGTTACTTTCCAAATTTAAACAGTCAATTGTAGTTTACAGAATTTAAATAATGAGAATTTTCACTCAACATAATTAACAATTCTCAGGCTCCTCATTCTCTTACACAGATTCAAATGTCTACCTAGTAGCATTTTCTTTCTGCCTGGAGGACTTCCTTTAATATATTTTTTTCGTTTTTTCTTTGAAGTAGGGTCTCACTCTGTTGCCCAGGCTGGAGTACAGTGGTATGATCATGGCTCACTGCAGCTTCTACCTCCCAGGCTCACAATCCTTCCATCTCAACCTCCCAAGCAGCTGGGACAACAGGAGAGTGCCACCATGCCTGATTTATTTTTTCTTTCTTTCTTTTTTTGTAGAGACGGGGTTTCGCCATCCTGCCCAGGCAAGTCTTGAATTCCTGGGCTCAAACCATCCTCCTGCCTTAGCCTCCCAAAGCACCGGGATTACGAGAGTGTGAGGCAGTGCATCCAGCCTAATATTTCTTATAGTACAAGTTGGCTGGTGATATTAATAAATTCTTCAGCTTAATTTTGCCTTCATTTTTGAAATGAGTTGATGGTTTTTCTGTCAATATTTTAGATATATTGCCCAATTCTCTTTTACCTTATGTTGTTTCCAAGAAGATATCTGCTTTTTTCCTTCTTTTTGGTAGAAAATGCGTTTTTTCCCCTCTGGTTGCTTTTAAGATTCCCTATTTGCCACCTGTTTTATGCAATTTAATCATAATGTATCTTAGTGTCATTTTCTTCATATTTCTTGAGGTTTAGCAAGAATCTTGGATTTGTGGGTTTATACCTTTCAACAAATTTGAAAAATGTCTGCCATTGTCTCTTCAAATATTTTTCTGCCCTCCCCTCTCCTCCAGAGATTCCAATTACATGTATATTTGGCTACTTGCAGTTTTGCCACCTCTTGCTAATGTCGTTCATTTTGGGAATCTTTTTTAATGTTTCATTTCCAGTAATTTCCATTATTATGTCTTCAAGTTTATTAATCTTTTTTCTCAAATGTTTAACCTGCCATTAGCACCATCTAGAACATCATTGTTTTCACCTCTAGAAGTTTGATTTGAGTCACTTTTATAACTTTCCTATTTCTACTTATGGTGTTCAATATTTCCTCTAGCTTCTAGAATACATGGAATACATTTATAATAATTATTTTAATTCCCTTGCCTATAGCTTTTAACATCTGTGTCACTCCTAGGTCAGTTCCAATTGATTGAATTTTCTCTTGACTATGGGTTGCATCTTGCTGATGTTTTGCATCAGCCCAACATTGTGAATTTTACCTTTTTGGGTGTTCTATATATACATTTATTATTATAAATATTCTCAAACTTTGTTCTGGGACACAGTGAAGTTACCTGGGGTCAGTATGATGTTTTCAAGAATTGCTTTTAAACTTTATTGAGCAGTTTGTCTGAGGCTAATTTTCTTTTTATCTGAGTCTTCTGCCTAATGTACTGTGAAGTATGAGGTTTTGACTTTTTCACATTTACTGGTGGGAACAGAATCCTAACCCTACATGAGCTCCAAAAATTATGGCCTCTCATTATTTTTTTGTTTGTTTGTTTTTGAGACACAGTCTTACTCTGTCATCCAGGCTGGAGTGCAGTGGCATGATCTCGGCTCACTGTAATTTCTGCCCCCTGGGATTAAATGATTCTCCTGCTTCAGCCTCCTGAGTAGCTGAGATTACAGGTGCATGCCACCAATTTTTGTATTTTTAGTAGATTCGGGGTTTCACCATGTTGGTCAGGCCAGTCTCGAGCTCCTAACTTCAAGTAATATGCTCGCATTAGCCTCCCAAAGTGCTGAGATTACAGATGTGAGCCACTGCACCCAGCCACACTCCAGCCTGGACAACAGAGCAAGACTCTGTCTTGAGGGAAAAAAAAAAAAAAAAAAAGGAACATAGCCTCTGGAATGTCAGCATCCTGACTCTGCCTTTTATTACCTAAGTGACCTGGTCACATCAAGTAAGCCATATGAAACTCAACTTCCTCAGGTGTAAATGGAACTAATAGTAGAAGCTGCTTCACACACTTATGAGGGATAAATGAGCATGAAAAAAGCATGAAAATAATAACATGTAATGATCACTTATTATGTGCTTATTACTTAGTTGTTCCAGACAGGTGGGTAAATCCAGTCCCTGTTACTCTACCTGGCCAGAAACAGAAGTAGAGATCTTTTTTGTAAAATGTATTTTCTTCCAAGATTTTTTTTATCAGCATACATCAATCTGCATAATATACACATGCACGTATATATTCAACAAATATTTGTTAGGTGCCTAATAATAAATAATGTTCTAAGCACTTTACAGATTTACTTCTCACCAATACTCTGTGAGGTAGGTACTATTATAATCACCTCATTTTCCAGGTGAGGAACAGAGGCAACAAGAAGTTTAAGTGCTTGGCCCCAAGTCATACGCCAAGGTGGTCTAGCTCCAGAGCCTAAGTTTCTAGCCACGAGGCTATCCTGCCTCCACCAGCTCCAGGAACAAGTCCAAGAGTAATACCAGGACAGTGGGTAAAAGGGCCACAGCCATGAATGCAGGAATAGTCGGGAAAATGGGAAGTGTGGTAGGGCCTGAACAAGTCTCACCTACTCTATCCAGCCTTCACACTTCTGCTGCTGGTTTTGTGGTGCTGGATGATTCTGGCAGGATCTGAGGCCAATGGAGAAACAGATACCCAGAACCATCAAAAATACCCATTTGTCTCTTAATGGCAACTGAGGACACCCACTGAAATGACTCCAATGGAAAGAGGCTCTGCCCAGAGTCAGAGACTTGGGGGTGAGGGGGGCCACCAGAGGGGTTTCTGAAGCATAGCAAGGCAAGTTCAGTGGCTGCTGAGCTGAGCCAGAAAGGGTTCACCTGCTGACTTCACTTTTTATCTCTGCCAAGGAGCACCCAAGGCCACCACAGACGCTGCACCGAGCCATTTCTGGAAGGCATTCCCATCAAGAAGGAAAATAGGCTCTGCTATTACAAAATGCAGAGATGGGCAAACCACCAGTGTGTGCTCTCTGTAACTTTAATTGTTTCTTTGGGATTAAACACTCACCCCAACAAGGGCAGCAGCAGGCTATAATGTCATGCTGGATTCCAGTGGACTTGGGGTGGTTTGACAGGCTGCCCAACATGAGCATGTGACCCAGGGGAGCTGTTTTAAGGGTTTTTTTTTTTCCTCCTGGATTCACTTAGATTTGAGTCCCCAATAAAAGAAACTTCCCAGCAACACCCACCTCCACCCCCAGCCCTTGCTTCTGGTTTCTTCCTTCTATAAACCCACTTGGAATTCTTGGCTGATTCATTCCAGTTCTCTCCTGACGGGATTGCAGAATGTCAGATCTAGAAGAGGCCATCAGGAAAAACTGGGCCAAGCTTCTTAATGGCAGGTCCCAGCTACTTCCAAGCATTATGAAATAGAACCTTCCTTGGCTGCAGCTGCCCACTCCTGGGCCGCTGCACTACAGTGTCCTCTTCTGGTAGTGGATGGAAATTGCCTCTGAGTGGCATCTGATTTTCAGGACTGTCTTGTGGCTCTGATAACTTCTCAGCATAGACTTTCTCTGCAGAGGTGTCTAGGGGTTGAGTGTGTAGGCTGCCTCTTTGCAGATCTTACTCCCTCTCTCCCATGCCCCTCCCTACCTTAGCAAGCCCCAGTGCCTTCCCATGAAGGATAGGAGGAAAGTAGCCATCTGCAGAAGAATGTGGAAAGGAACTGCCTGGTGGGCTTTAGTTCTTGGCTAGAAGAGCCTCTGCTCTTGGCAAGAGAAGTCAAATTGCACAAGAAAACCCAAAGATCTTCTTTGATGTACAGAGCCATGAAGTCACAGGCCTTAAAAGAGATCGACAAAGAGCCCAAAGTTTCCATTTCTCAGGTTGACAATTTTCATGTAATTCATCTCACTCACTGTCAACACACCAAATGCTTCCAGGAGCCAGACAAGAGGCCTGAATGAATGGAGAAGCAGACGCAAGTGAGTGGTGGGAACTGTGAGAATCTAGAGGCCACAGGCCCACCTGAAGGCACTTACAATCAAAATTCTAAACTCGGCGGGGCACAGTGGCTCAGGCCTGTATCCCAACACTTTGGCAGGCTGAGACAGGAGGATTACTTGATCCCAGGAGTTTGATACCAGCCTGAGCAACATAGTGAGACACCTGTCTCTATGAAAAAATCAAAACATGAGCCAGGTGTGGTAGTGTGCACCTGTGGTCCCAGCTACAAGGGAGGCTGAAACGGGAGGATTGCTTGAGCCCAGGAGGTAGAGGCTGCAAGCGAGCTGTGATTGTGCCACTGCACTCCAGCTTGAGTGATGGAGTGAGACCCTGTCAGAAAAAAAAAATATTCTAAACTCACATTTTGCAGGCCAACTATAGGAGGGCTCATTTCACAAGCCTGGCATTTCAATTTCCTGCATTTAGTCAATTTCGAAGTACCAATAATTGAGCACTTCACTGTCATGGCCGCTGTTCTAAGCACCTCAGATGTAGTAAGCCTCACAACAACCCTATGAACTAGGCTCTAACGTTAGCATCGTTTGCATTTATAGGTGAGGAGACTGACGCAGGAAGCATGTAAGTAACCTTTCCAGTGTCAGACAGATAGAACATGCCATGCCTGGGAACTCAAATAGTAAGGCTCAAAAACCCAATTTACCCAATTTTTTTTTTGAGACAGGGTCTCACTTGGACTAGAGGGCAGTGCTGCCATCACAGCTCACTGCAGCCTCAACTTCCCAGGCTCAAGCAATCCTCCCACCTCAGCCTCCTAAATAGCTAGGTCTACAGATAAGCACCAGCACACTGGTTAATTTTTATATATTTTGTAGACACAGAGTTTTGCCATGTTGCCCAGTCTGGTCTCGAACTCCTGAGCTCAAGCAATCCACCTGCCTTAGCCTCCCAAAGTGCTAGGATTACAGACATGAGCCACTCCACCCGGCCAGAACCCAGTTTCTTAACCACAAGTATTATAAGCACAGTACAGGTACATAGCTGTATTCTGGGACATTACAGGAAGCTGATTTTATTACTATGGGAAAGGGAGTGTGGTTTAATGGACAAAAGGCAGGCTTTGTTAGAGACAAACAGATTTGAGTCTGAGTCCTGCTGCTGCCACAGACTGTATACTCTGAAAGCAAATTAGTGACCATTGCTTAGCTGCAGTGTCTGATCAGTAAATCGGAGACAACCATTTTTCCTCCCTGGGATAAATGTCAGGATGAGTGAGATGAGAAATGTGTTCCACCTAAGGCATGACATCAAACACAAATGCACAATTATGGGTGGCTGTTAATTAAGGACTAAGTATCCAACATGTGACTTGGCTGACTTAAAGAGCACCACCTGCACATCTTAACTAGCTGGATGTAGGAATGATAAAGGTCCTTAGGTATCTAAACTGCTAACAAAAGGTTCATATTAAAACCCTTTATTAATATCTAAGTTTTCAAAAGGGGCTAATTAGTGTGATAGTATACACATTACAAAAGCATTGATGTCACAGAGAAATACACACATAGGTCTTTTAAACAGTGGATTTTTCTGGTATTTTTAATAGTACAACTGGATTTTATCCCTTCTCAAACAAGAGCTAAAAATGAAGAAATTATTCCTGTGATCCCTGACTCAGACACTAGATGGCGCAAAATTCTCACTTCAATTATGTTCTCTGGGTTCCTACTGCCACCGTCAGACTGATTTGGGGCTAGTCGCCAGCTGAAAGTTCAGGGGCTTGAGCTGCTTTGGATTTTTTACTGATGCATCCTGGCATCTTCTGAAAGTAAACAGTCTTTAGATGAGGTTATCCAAGATGTCCCGCCCGGCCAACTCTTCCCATTCTACCCCAATAAATGAGAAAACATTGTGACCCAATGTGTCCTGGCCCCGGTGGGAAATACAAACAGACCCTTGGTTAAGACAGAAGCCACCCTGAACCCTAGAGATCCGCGCATCGTCCAGCCCTTCTTCCCTCAGCCTTCCTCCTGCCCACCTGAGGCTCCAAAAGAACCTTGTGTGATGATTAAAGTCAAGGAAATTTGGATCTGGAAGAGAACACGAAGATGGCTTGATCTCCCCTCGCATTTCAGATAGGAAGACAGACAGAGCCCTAGAGAAAGTGTTATTCCAGATAGCGCAGCCCAGCAGAGCAGCACTAGGACCAGAGTCCTGATTCCAGGTCATTTCCTCCATCCCTACTGTTCCTGTTATCCCACCTGGGAACTCCCTCCTGGAGTGCAAACCAAGATCAAACCAGTGAATGGAGAAAATGAAAAAGACCTAGGTTTCTGAGTTTCCATGAAGATCTCTGTGAGACAGGATGCATCCTAACACCGGCAGCTACACCCAATTGGCAATGCCTCTTTCAACACAACATCACCAGGCACTGAACACGGATCAGTGGGGTTTCCCCACAGGCCCATTACCCAACAGGTGTTGCTCCTGAGTGTTCATTGCCGTGCACGGGGGCTTGCACAGCAAGTCCCAGCTGCCACACCCCTTCCTGCCAAGAGTGGGTTTTGCTGCCTGCAGCAGCTTAACTGTCCTGATTCTTTGCTTGCTTCTGAGCATTTTGGGTCTGTGCTTAGTCCTGAAGTGGATCCAGAATGAATCATGGGGAAGAAGAGAAGACATGAGGCCCAGTCTTCTTAACCAGTTAGTTCATGAGCTTGGGTGAACAACTTCCCCTCTCTGAGGCCCAGTCTTCCCATCTGTAAAACAGCAGAATTAGATGAGCGCCTCCTCTCAGCCTCCTCTCTCTCTAATGCCTGTCACATGGCTATTTAGCTCTCATTACTATGAAAAGTCATTAATCATGTGTAAATGAAGCACTTCATGCAGTATATGTAGGCATCATTTGCTTTCTGATCTATACTAGTTTAACTATTAAAAGTATATGCTTTTAAGGGGAAGTGTTTCTTCCCCTTTTTTAAAAAAAAAGTTTAATTATGAAATATTTCTGACCTATGAAAAGATATCAGGAACATGGGGAGGGTGGGTGTGGTGGCTCACACCTGTAATCCCAGCACTTTGGGAGGCCAGGGCGGGTGATCACTTAAGCCCAGGAATTCAAGCCCATCCTGGGCAACAAGGGAAGACCTTGTCTCTACAAAAACCAAAAAATTTGCCGGGTGTGGTGGCACACGCCTATTAGTCCCAGCTGCTACTTCTCAAGGACAATCACTTGAGCCCTGAAGGTGGAGGTTACAGTCAGCCAAGATTGGCCACTGCGATGCAGCCTGGGTATATATATCACACATATTTACCATCTCCCCATATTGTGTTTATTTTTTTGAATGGAGCAAGACATTGTCGATGATGTCAATGAACATAGCGAAGTGTTTGTTATGGTATCTAAGTAGTAGATATGTGAGTGTCTTCTGGACAATTCTTTCAACTTTGCAGTTTGAATTTTCATAATAAAATATTGCAAGGAGAACAAAGGTATTGTGAGTGATATCATGAACACTTAGGTATCCCCCACTCAGCCTAAGAAATTGAATGATCTGAATTTGGATATTCAGTCTCCCAGTCATTTCCTGGTCCCTTTGCTACGGTACCTAGTATTATTTTGCGGAGTAAAATGCCATAGTTTTAAGAACTAAGGAATTTCCGAAGCGTCACACCGTGTATTTTGTCTGCACCTTATTGTTTTGCTCGGAATTTCAGTTGTGAGATTCATCCCCAAAATACAGGAGATAAGGATTTATTCATTTTTGTTGTTTTGAGGTCTATTGTATGAACAAGTGATAGTGGACTGAATGATCTTGTAGCGGCTTTCTAGGTGTTTCCACTTTTCTTTCTTCATAAGTAGCACTGCTGTGCCCATTCTCTCCATGGCTCCATGTCGCATGGTGTGTGGGAAAGGGGCCACAGCGGTGTTCAGGTGCTCTGTGGAGACACGTGGCCTCTGGCACAGGTGACCCAGGTGTTCAAACCGTGTCCTCAGGAACCTGTGTTTTGCTGTCTCTTGGTTCTGTTTTCTTCTATGCGGGCCTCATTCTCAGCGGCCTCTGCACATGTGACGGCCCTTAGCGGCCCTGGGCTTTTATGTAGCCAGCTTGGCAGTCCCGGTGGGCAGAAGGCATCCTTTCCCAGACAGTTCCAGCAGTAGTCAGAGGACCCGATGGCGACCTGTGTTCCTCTTACACAAGTCAGATCAGATTTCTCACTGGCCAAACCTGGGTCATGCAGTCAGCCCAGTCGGTCTCATTAAAACCACATGGACCGAGAGTGGGGAAGAGCTGATTCCCTAACAGAAAACAGAGAAGTAGTTTCCAATTTGAAGGAGGACTGGATGCCGGGCAGGCAACAACAACACGTGTCCAGGACCCGGCAGTCCTCATGCGGTCCCTTCACCACCACACAGGTCACCCTGCACGTGATTACGGTGCCATTTACATGTCTGTGGCCCCTGTTTGGCTGGCAACCTCTCGAGGAGGGAGACCTCATCTTTTGTCTCATCTCCTCTGAGCAAATGCAGCTCAGCGCCCAATTTATAATAAACGACAACAGGTGGAATCCATCCCTTGACCAAACACAACCCGAAGAGGGGGAAGGGCAATTCGACCCTCTGTCTCTGAGGCTTTAGGTCCTCCCTCTGTGAACCCAGCCAGAGGGGTACAAAGAAAATTTCCACTGCACCCTCTCTTTTTCTCTTGGAGTTACTGACCATCAGGACAAATGCACTGTCCAGTTCAGAAGTCCGTATGTTCTCTTTATTGAACAGCTGCTCTTCATTGAACACCTACTATGTGCCACACATTTTTTTATATATGGCGGGGCAAGATTCATCTAGATAGGAATGTTTCCAACCTTCTAGCAATATGCTGAAAACAATTGTACACTTTAATAGGGCGAATTTTATGCCATGTGATTTTTATCTCATAAAGTTGTCACTTTTTAAAGAAATACCAAGTCTTATATGGTATGATTTCATCTCTATAAAATTCAAAAATGGGCAAAGTAGTCTACAGTGATAGCAGTCAGAATAGTGGTTAGGTGAGAGGGTATTGACTCAGGAGCACAGGGAGCCCCTGGCGTGCTGGAAAAGTTAAGTATCTTCATCTGGTGATGAGGACATAGAGGTATCGTGTGCAGAAATTCATTCAGCTATATATTTCAGATGTGTGTGCCTTAAAGCATGGAAGGTATACCTTAACAAAAAGTAATCCCAAATAGTGATGTCTTATTAAGTAAAGAAACCGGTTCTAGACCAGTACAGATTTTTAATGCTTTACCATTAAAATGTAATGGTTTGCCATTAATTTTAATGGCAAAAGTGCAATTACTTTTGAATCAACCTAATAACTCAAGCTATTGAGTTCTAAACCTGGCTACCCCACTTACTAGCTATGACTAGGAAGTCCTTTGTCCAAGTTACTGAATGGCTCTGTGCCTCAGTTTCCCCATCAGTAAAATGACGAGGCTAATAGTACCTACCCTTAAGACTATTATAATGATTGAATGAGATAATCCTTGTAAAACCTTTAGAGCAGTGTCTGGCACATAGTAAATGCTCAATTTTAGTTATTTCTATTATTACTATATGGGCCAAGCACAGTGACCTCTGTGGATACAGAGACAAAAGACAGAGCCTTACTCTCATGTGGAACACAGCAGAAGCAAGCGGTCATGAGACAGACAGAGGAGCGCTTTGAGGACAAGAAGCACTCAGGGTGTGGGCTTTCGTGGGAGGAGCTCCATAATTCAGCCTGTGGTTTGGGTTGAGGGGTGCAGGGAACCTGCAAAGGCACTAAGAGTGACAGAACCAGGGACATGTGACGGGTGGTTAAGCCAATCAGGGCAGCTACAAGCAGAGTTTGCAGAAGAGGAGACTGGAGGTCAGGAAGGCAGAGCAATCAGAAAGCTTCTCAGCCACACCCTAGAGCCAGGCTGCTCCTGAGGCCAAGGGGAGAGCCTAGGGATTTAGCGGGGAGGGGACACAGGCAGATTTGCTTTCGAGACAGAGAATGCTGGTCATCCCTGGAGGATTCCCCGAATGGGAGCCAGGCTAGAGACAGGGAGGCTAGTTAGGAGGCTGTACCCATCCCTCAAGCATATACTGCAGTGTTATAATACATTGCCCTGTTTCTGTATATCTCCTCACAGCTGCGTCATGAGCACCGTGAAGGCAGGAACCATACCTGTAAAGTCATCTCCTTAGTCTGGCAAAGGGTGTGTGCTTTCTGAATGTTGTTGAATGGATACTGAGCGCATGGACAGTGTTTCTGATCTCAGTTGAGATCAGAAGCACCATGGGGGCATGGCCGGGGCTAGAGGGGTGGATGTGTCAAGGCCTTAACCCTAGGGGATGTAGAAGGAGGGGAAAGGGGAGACAACGGGTGACCCCTGAGTTTCTGGCTTAAGCAGTGAAGGGGCCAGCTATGTCATTTACTTTGAGGGGCAACAACTTTGATTTGGATACGTGTGATATTTCTAGGGGTGGGGGGACAGCAAGGTGTCCAGATATCATTGGAAAAACAGATCAGTAGCTCAGAGGTATGGTCTGAGCTAGACATAGGGATTTAATAATTTAGGAATAATTATTATCTAGGTGGCAAATTACATGAATGCATATACCAGAAAATGTCTAGAGAATGACTGCATTGTTTGGCATCTATGTTGAAATAAAAAGCGATTTAATGCATTCATTCATACCCATCCTTGTGATGAAAAGAATTTGAGATGGCACTCATCAATACACTCTTTATATTTCTTTTTAGACTTTAGCTTCCAACTCCTTCATCTTTTCCCTCTAGGTAGAAATAAATACACCTGGCACCATTGAATTTTAGCCCTACGCTCTAATTTTAGTCTTGGTAACCATCTAGCCTAGTGGTTCTCAAAGTGTAATCCCCAGACCGGCAGCATCAGAATTACCTGAAGCTTGTTAAAGATGCAGATTCTTGAGTCCCTCCCCAGACCTCCTGACTTGAAACACTGGAGCCTGCAATCGGTGTTTTCACAAGGTTTCAAGGGGACTCCAATGCATGTTACTATGTGAGAACCACTAGTCCGGCCCAAGGCCATCATTTTGCAGATGAGGAACATGAGATACAGAGAAATAAAAGATGTATTTGCCTGACATCACACATCAGCCATAGCAGGATATGACCCAGACATCTGAAGGCAGACTAAGATTGAGCTACACAGCCCAACGGAGGCAGCTATCTTCATTGCAGTGGTGGTATCAAAGAAGAAATTATGTCCTCAAGGGGTTGATTCTGCAAAGCCATCTCAAGTCACTCAGCTTCTTCAGTGTCTACTGAAAGCAGGGCCCTGTGTCAATCTCAAAAGTAAGGCATGGCCACTGCTGGAAACCATGAAAACAGCATATTTTATCAAAAAAATGTCTCACCCATCGGAGGCCTTTGGTATGAGTTAGGGTCTCGTCAGGAAACAGACATTTAGTAATTTAGTTAGGGGAATTTCGGCATGCAGAATTGTGACCCAGTGAGGCACGGTTCACTACTCAAGCCACGGTGCTCGTGGCTGCTGACTGGTCTCCTGGGCCTTTCCTCGGCTCTTCCTTTCCTTACCATCACTCCCCATTCGTTTTCCTCCGCCCTCTCTGATCATTCTCTCATGGGTTCCTTTCCTTCACATCTCCTTTAAACCATCTAAGCAATCTCATCCACTTCCTTAATTTAATAGTTAGCATCGATGAGTAATTCTGAAAGCAGGCCTATCATCCGAGCTCCAGACCTGACCATCCCATGGGCTCTGTCTGTACAGGCAACATGAGCATAACTCATCTTCTCATATCCTCTCCCAATCTGGGAGGAACATTGTGTTAGAGGCCTCTGCCTTCCTTACCCCACATGCATTCAGCAGCATCTAACCTAGCACGTCTCTGACATCCATCTGCAACCCTCATCCTCAGGGCACATTGGACCCAGCCTAGACCATTATTTCCCAATGTCCACCTGCCCCTGTCTTGCTCTCCTCCAGTCCTGCCAATGTGGCAGGCAGAAGCAGGGGCATTCTAAAACCCAGTTCTGACCATGGTTACTTGCCCCATCCCACTTTAACCCTTTCGTTCATTCCTCATAGTTCAGATCCAGACTCTCAGGGATGACACACAAGGCCTCCAGGTCCTGGCCCCATCAGCCCTCCTATTCCATCTCCACTCTGCTGCCCACCTCTGCTCCCTCTATTCCCTCCTCAAGAACCGTGCTCAGCCTCTCAACTCTCCTGACAACTTCAAACCTAGCACCTTTTCCCTGGCTACCTGACAACCCTACTTATTTTTTAGAACTGGGTTCAAGTTTTACCATCTCTTTATGTAGTCACTTCATTAAAACAAATCAGGTGGCTCACGCCTGTAATACCAGCACTTTGGTATACCACAAGGCGGGCGGATCACAAGGTCAAGAGATCGACACCATCCTGGCCAACATGGTGAAACCCCGTCTCTACTAAAAAAATACAAAAATCAGCTGGGCATAGTGGTGCATGCCCGTAGTCCCAGCTACTTGGGAGGCTGAGACAGGAGAATCACTTGAACCCAGGAGGCAGAGGTTACAGTGAGCCAAGATTGCACCACCGCACTCCAGCCTGGTGACAGAGCGAGACTCCGTCTCAAAAAAAAAAAAAAAAAAAAATTAGCGGGGCATGGTGATGCGCACCTCTAGTCCCAGCTAGTCTGGAGGCTGAGGCAGGAGAATCTCTTGAACCCAGGAGGTGGAGGTTGCAGTGAACAGAGATCCCACCACTGCACTCCAGCCTTGCAACAGAGTGAGACTCCATCTTAAAATTTAAAAAAAAAAAAAAAAATCATACACACCTGCCAATTATTGAGCTCACAAGGAAGGATAATTTCAAAATATTTAACCACTGGTAAAGCATGGGCACCCACCCATCAGAACAAGTGCAGGCCCTGGGGCAGGAGCAGAGTCTTATGGTCTCTGCTATACTAGAATATTAACCTATTAGGTGCTGGACTGTAAAGAGGTATAGTGGTCCAGACAGAGGACACGCAGGGGGCTCAGGGTAGCAGCTATTCACCAAATAGGACAAAAGTATTTCAATATTTTAACCTCTTGTATGATCCATGCATGATCACTGAAGCACATAAGGCATGCCAGATGCTGTGCTAAGCGAACCCCTCTTAACACACTACCTCATTCAGTGCTCACAACCATCGCTTATCACCACCATCATCTTCATCAATTATCGACACCATTGCCATTCTAAGTGACTTATCCAAGGCCACATGGTAAGTGGTATAGTAGTCTCCTCACCAGGGTGCTGTCAGTCCTGCCCGAGAATTTTCACTGCAGCCTCTTATCCTGGTGCTGCATCTGTAGTTTAACCAACACGTTCAGTAATTTGTGTCTATTATTTGTTTAAAGGGCAGGGCAACCTGTTTCCTGAAGGTTCCCATTACTCATGGAAGCATTCCAAGGGACTTCTCCCAGGCCCTCAAAAACCTGTTCTAACCCCCTCTAGACCAACCATGGCAGAACTGGCCACTCCTTCCTCTTGGTGCAATACACCCGGCTCTGATACCTATATTTCTTTATAACACCTACCATGTTACGTGACTGTCATACCCACTGGGCTAGTCCTGTACATTTTAATTCACTGATACTTAGCAAAATGTCTATCAGCCCAATAAATGTCTGTTGAATGAATGGACACTGTATTGAATGAATGAACAAGACTGAGCTGTATTTGGTATAAGACTCTATAACTGCCCCACCATGAGAAATATGTGAATTCCTAATATATTTATTTTCACCACTTGAACTTGTATTTATCAGACACTTGTCAATGTTTGCTTTTATAATATTAATGAGAATCTATTAAACCACCCCATAGTCAGAGATTAGCAACTGCAGAAATGACAGCAGGAGACAGAACAAGAACACACTCAGTGCAACCAACTGGCCTGAGAAGGAACTGAATTTTAATTTTTTCCATGCATGCAACTTTATGCTGTTCTGCACTCTCCAAGGTGAAAGTAGTCATTTAAAGCATACATGTCAATACTTAAGACTTTAAAAAGTAAAATGATTTGTTTTGAAATAAAAATAGAAACGTACAGATCCTGTCCTGATTTGCTAACTGCTTCGGAAAAAACTTCAACCTCCAAGTTGTGAAGCTTTGCGGATGCTGCCTCAGGGACCCAGTGACTGACAGCAATTCAGAGACGAGGGGCTCTTCAGCCAAAAAGGGGACATCAAAACACAGGACCTCAGGTCCTAGCCACCCTCTACTCCCTAGGTGGGGAAGAAGAAATCTGTTGCAGCCTCAGGCTCTGGAACAGGACAGTACATGTTCCACAAGCCAAACGGAGCTCCACTGGTGTCAGTGGACATGGACGGTGGAGGGTGCTGTCACACTTAGAGCAAGGACGAGGTTCAAAGCTTACTGCCGCTTCCTAGCAAATGATCTTGGATGAGGTTTCTCAGCCTGCTGTCCCTCTGTGAAGTGGGAAATGATTCTGTCTACCTCAGGGGACTCTAAGGAGGAATAACAGGTTATTACGCATGCTGAGCACAAGACCTGGCACACAAGTACTCAATAAACAGCATGCGCTTTTTATTAGGTGGAGGGTGGACGGCAATCCAGAGAAGGAACTGTGCCCAGGTGTGCTCTAGGGCTGAAGGTCACTAAGATGGTCTGAGACACTGGTTCTCAACCCTGGCTGGGCATCCGAATCAGAAAGGAAGCCTGTAAAATACCAGTGCCAGCCTCTTTATGCCTATTCAGTGGGCATCTGTCGAGGCAGGGCCCAGGCATTTTTTTAAAGCTCCCAGGAAGATTCTAATAAGTAGTCAGGGTTGAGATCCTGTGCTTGAAGCTAAAAGAGCTGGAGACAAATAATAATCGAACAATACACCTGCTAACAGTCCATCAAAGGAGGTCCCCAGCCCAAGAGTGAGACCATCTTGGTTTTAGAATTAAAAGAAAAAACAGCCTTAAAATTGTAAACTTACCTATTTGCTAATCCTGAATATCACATGCTAACAAAACACATCATAATTATAAAATTCTCAGAAAGCAAACCACTCTGGAAAAGTCATAACAAAGCTCAAGTGTTTATTAAGAATTAAAAATACTGTAAATAAGCCATACAGTTCATTTCACAGTAAACTAAACAAAACCTTTTTTTTCTTTTACTTTTTGGGGTTTTTTTCTTTTTTTCAATTTTTTTTTTTGGAAGGGCAAGAGAGCCATTAAAGAACGATACAGCTCAAAGGGAAGGGAGATACAGCAAACAATTACAGAAACGCAGTACACACGCTCCTCACCAACAGACGGGGCTGTCCAGACAGCAAACCTCTTCATGGACATGTTAAAATAAAGGGACTTGGCCTACATTCCCCAGGGAGACACCCCATTCCACTGTGGACAGCTCTCCTAACGCATTTGTTGAAAGAACCCAATGACACCCCTTTCTGGGATTTTAAACCTGTGCATTCCTTGGTAACCTCCGGAGAGAGAACACAGGCTGGCCAGCGGGGACAGAGGGCGCCAGGACTCTGCTGGGTACAGTGCTTCACATTCAGAACCGTCTGGATGCTTTGCATAGTTACCTCTGATATCCCAAGATGCCTCAGGAACAGAAACGACAGGCACACCATGGGAGGGAGGCGGCCCTCAAGCGGCGGATTCCTTTCAAAGAAAGACCCAGGGGATTCTCCCTTCCTCATTCCAAGCTGACAGCTATGAGCTTTAACTGGTTCAAAGTGGAAGACATGTGAGAGATATCTCATAAAAATCTCGGCCAGAAGTACAAAAAATAAAAAGTAAAATTAATTTTTCTTAGAGACAACTAGAAAGTAAAGTGTCCCCCAACCCATTTTTTTTCTAACTTGAAATCTGCCAGCCAGACAAGATTTTTGAGGTTAATCTGCTTCTGTTAATCCTCAATTGAAGCCGTTATCCTTTTTCTCTGACTAGAGACATCCCTGAAAAGCCACCTGTTATTCACAGGGGCTGCGCTTCAGGAAACCAACCAAACACAGAAGCAAAGAACTTAAGAAACCAACAATATGGTAAACATTGTAAATAAATTATCTGGGCAGGAAAATGCCATGCCTCGGTGTTCAGGTAGTGACAACTGCTCTTTAAGAGGGCACAAAAAATTGGGAGGTGGGGGACACATGGGAGAAAACCACACATTTTTTTGGTCATGAGAAGTCGGACTTTAAATCCACACCCTGCACACGCAACTCATTTAGACCTTTTCGTGAATCTTCTCCACTTTCACAAACAACCTATCCAGATCATTCCTCAGGTCATCTAGCAAACCCTTGGCTGATTCCAGGTTGTTCTCGTTGGTTTCTATTTTGACCGAGTATGCAACCAAACTGTCCACGGCAGTCCTGAGCATTTTCAAGTCTGCCTCCACTTGGCTGACTGAGGCTTTCAGGTTGTCTAGAGAAGAAAGTCTGTCCAGGAAGTCCTGAGGAGGCTGACGGGCAGCCTGGGCTTGGTCCTGACTGAGCAGCGTGTGCACCTGCTCCCGCACCTTCTGGAGCGATTCCACGGTGCTGGGGAGCTCGCCCACACTCCTCTTCAGCTCCTCCACGTCACTGTAGAGCACCAGCTGCGCCTCGCCCAGGCTCCTCACTGTGCTGGCCAGGCCATCCTGGTCTGCCTCCGAGGACCCCAGGCCTTCCAGGTGCCCCTGCAGGGCGGCCAGGCGCTGCTCATGCTCCTGGCTCTTAGACAGGAGGGACTCCAGGCTCTCAGTCTGGCGCGCAGAAGCTGCCTGCACGGAGAGCACCCCATCCTCCACGTGCTGGAGCCTGGAGTCCAGTCCCTGACTCTTTTGCTGGAGTGCCTCAAATGCTTCAGAGTGTCTGAAGCCTCCATCCTCCTTCGGTCTATAGGAGTCGGCCTTCAGCTGGTGGAGTTCTTCCTCCAGTCTGCGGATCTCCTCCGGGAGGCGGGAGACGGACTCTTCGGACCTGAGAAGCTTCTCCGTGAGGGCCTGCAGGGCAAGCCGCTCCGTGTCGGCTGCCTCCTTGAAAGCCTGCTGCTCCTGCTTGAGGCTCACCAGCTCGCGGACCTCCGTGTAGACGTCAGACTCCATAGTCTGCAGGGAGTTTCTCAGGGCCTGCATTTCCCACTCTCTGGACTTGGCTGAGGTCTGTATCTCCTTCACAGCTTCCTTCAAGGCTTTCAAATCCTGCTTGTGCCCCTCAGATTCTTCCAGGGAGGCGACCTTTGCCTTCACATCGTTGATCTCCTTCTGGCTTCTCTTCTGGACTTCCGTGAAGATGGCGATATTGTCATTGATGGATTTGGTGAGCTCCGTCAGCCGCTCTTCCACTGTGTTCTCCAGGGACGTGAAGTCCCGCTCCCGGGCGTCCTTCACCACGTGGATCCCATCCGAGAGGTCTTTGAGTATCTCATTCTGGAGTTTCTGTAGCACCTCACTGATCCGGCTGACCTCACTCTCTCCTTGCTTTACAGCTTTCTCTGTGAGGTCTTGTTTATGCTGGGAGCTTCTCAAGATGGACTCAAAAGTTCCAAATGTGGCTTGCAAAGACTGCACCTGTAATCAAAATCCAGATGTTAACTGCTGACAAGAGCTGAGTTTCATATGGTACAACTTTTTTTGTCTGCCCAGACTCCAGATCCTGTTTTTTTCCATAATGGCACGATTTTCCTTCAGAGAAACATCCTTCCACACATAGTCCATATGGTTTTGAGGACCAACCCTAGGTCCCCTCCTAGTGCTCCAGGGATGATTTATAACCCAGGCCTGACTAATTGGCTCTTTCCACCCTCCACCCCGGAGCCACTGTAATTAGCCCAGGGGTAGGCATGTGGCCTCACAAAATTCCAGGATTTCTGTTAAAACCACTGGGAAAGCAAGCCTCTTTTCCCACTGGGATTGCTGGGTATAGGATGAGGTAAGCCTGGAGTTGCTCAGAACAGCACAAGGGGCACTAATCTAACAAGCCAGCAGAGGGAAGCTGAACTGAGACATGGCAGGATCAAGTTCTGAGGACATCATGTGAATCCCTGGATACAGCTGTACCTCAAGGAATCTACTCTTGAACTTTCCAGTTTGAGCCAAACAACTCTCTCTCTTTAAGCCACTCTGGGCTGGGCTTCTGGCTCTTGCAATTTAAAGAGCCTCACAAGGGTCCAGGTCTCTGCTCACCACTTCTAACTACCTGGCTCTGAATAAGCCACTGTCCTCCCTGGATCTCAGAGTCCTTACCTGCAAAATGTGAGTGTGGACCAGATGATTCCTTAACATTCCCTAGCTTTGGGAAAGTACTATGATCTCATTTGCCATGATACATTCATTGTAAATCAATGCTACCCTAAATAAAGTCTGACCCAAGAACCACCCAGGAGAGCCAGTTCAATATACTGAGAAGCTGGACCGCACAAAGATTAATAACCTGGTAAGTTTTAGCCTGATGTGCCACATGGTGCCACCTTTAATGCTTTATTCCAAAAAAAAAAAGGGGGGGGGGGATGGGGAAAGACAGAAAACAAGAACCTGACTCTATCAAGTCCCTGGGTCTAAAACCGTCAATTCACAGAAAAATGCAGGAGAGACAGATATCATGAGGATGCAACCAGCCAATCCCACAATGTAGAAAATTCTACAGGACAAAGAACCAGCATCTTCAACAACCAAGTGGCACTTAAAAAGAAGGAAAGATAGGAAACTTACAAACAAAATTTAAGAGATTTTTTTTGATCAAATATAATGTATGGCTCATATAGAGATCCCAATTTGAATAAACCAACTGTTAACAAGATATCTTTGAGCCAGGCCTGGTGGTGTCCACCTGTAATCCCAGCTACTTGGGAGGCTCAGATGAGAGGTTCCCTTGAGCCCAGGAATTCAAGTTCAGCCTGGGCAACAGAGTGAGGTTCTGTCTCTAAAGCAACAAAAAATTTTAAAATAAATTAATTTTTTAAAGACTTTTAAAATAATCAAGGAAATGTGATTACAGAATGGGTGCCAGATGATGTTCAAAAATTACTGTACACCTTGTTAGGTATGATATGCTGTGTTTTATTAAAAGAAACAGGGAAAGGAGTAGAAAGGAAAGGAAAGGAACCCTTATCAGTTAGAAATAAATCATAAAATGCTTTGGGTAAATTTAGTATGCCAGCCAGGGATTCATTTTAAAACTAATTCCTAATTCCCTATCCCCTGGATCTGTCGGGACAACACAGGCTCTTCAGAGGCTCTAGAGCTGAACTGCCAACATTTCCTGAAGCCCTGGACCCATTTCTGCCTGGTAAATCATCTGGCTTCAGGACAGGACACTATGCCTGCACTATGGCCATTCAACACCAATGGTAGGGAGACCAGGTGAGGCACCCATAGGGCAAGAGAGTGGTTCAGAGTCAACTTCTAACTTTAGCCAAAAAAAAAATGGCCGAGTGGAGGGAGGGGTGCTGATGGAATGAAACAAGAATGGCAAAAGATCAGTAATTCTTGAAACTGGGGTACATTATATTGTTCTTTGTTCACACTTTAACACTGCTATGATAAGAAGTCAAAAAAGAAAAGAGCACAGACTCTGGAGCCAGACTGCCTAGGTTCAAATCCTAGCTTCGATGCTTCCCAGCAGTGTGATCTTGGGGAAGTTATTTAGCCTATCTGTTCCTTGGTTTCCTCAGCTGAAGGATGGGAAAACAGTACCTGACTCATACGATCGTCTGTAGTAGGATTAAGTGAATTATTAATATATCAAGTACTTAAAATGTACCCAGCTTACAGTGAATGCGCAATACATGGCAGCCATCATCATTGTGATTATGTCCCATTTCTTCTGAAGTACCTGGTGAGTCTGCAGATTCCGAGCACCACCCTCAGCCCAATGCCAAACGGCAGGAGGATAAACTGAAATGGGATGTGACAGTACATCTAGGCTCTCACCCCAGCCCTACCAGTAACCAGGTCTGTAAGCACGACGAGTCACACTCACTTTCCAAGTCCTGGCTCCTCATCTAGCAGCAAATAGGTCTCTAAAGTCCGGTCTAGCTCCATCCGTCTGTTTTAAGACAGCTTAGAATAAGGTTCTCAGGGGCTCCAGAATACTAGACAAATTCCCTGCCCAACCAAATGCAACCTGAGTCCTAAAGGACACTCTGTGAAGGTACTAAAGAGAGCCCATCTCTGAAACTAGGTTATTAAATCACAGTGTCTGCCTGTTCTAAGCATAGCACTCAGAACAGAGGTGTGAGCAAGTGACCACGGTACCTTCAACATGGCAGGCTTTCATCCAGTGTTTTCTGAAGGAATCACAGAATGAAAGGATTCAAGCAAAGCTTGATGAGCTGGTCCATGTCTCCTCTGATCCCTGTCAACCTTGACCTGGGCTGGCTCTTCATAAATGGTTAGGAAGGAGACTGGAACAGAAATTATACCCAATACCATAAAAAGAACACGGTTTTTCCCCTACGGAACGTGCTAAGAGTTGTATATCATAATGTTTAAGATAAACTTGAGAGATTTTTCAGTCAAAGATAATGTGTGGATCTTAGAGAGACCCTGATTCTATAACTCATTATAATAACTCATTATCATCAATATGCATTGGAAATATCTGTTCCCCCAACATATGTGGGATGCCCACTAAGTGGCAGACACCAGGCAAGATGCCAGAGATGAAATAATGGCTAGGATCCTTGCCCTCAAGGAGGTTACAGCCTAGGGTGAGAGGGTTGGGTGTTAGCAGTGGTTGACATTCAACGGGACACTTGCGGTGTCCGATAACTGTATGAAGGACTTGAGACACATAATCTCATTACACCCTCATCATCATGAGTTGGTGGCTCCCAACGATCTCCATTTTACAAATGAGGAACCTGGCAAGTGGTAGGCTCAAACATCAAAATCCCAAAATGCTTGATTTCAGAACCTGAGCTCTTAACTACTATGTGATATGCCCAGGCAGGGGCACTGACTTCAGAGTGCACTGAATGGCTGGAAGAGAGGCTGCCAACTCCTGAAACCCTGATTCCTTATGCAGAGAACCTAGACGAGAAAAACAAAGAAATATGATCGGGGAACTTACTCTTCCACAAGTAAGTCCGAGTCTCATTAAACTGTCTCCACCAGGCCTAAGCCTTACTCCTACCATTGCTTTATATCCTGCTGGATCTACCAGGGCAACACAGGCTCTTCAGAAGGCCTACAGCTGAACTGCCGACACTTTCTGAAGCCCGGGACCCACTTGTGCCTGCTGAACCCTCTGAGTAAGGCTAGGCCAGCCTCTCTGCCTGTGCTACAGTCATTCAGAAGATCTGAGCCATTCTCCAACAATAAGGACATCTGGAGAACAAGACATAGGTGTGCACCCAACTCCAGCTACACCACTTATGGTCTGTGTGTGACCTTGAACGAGTGACATAGCCAGTCCTCAGCTGCCTCACCTGCAAAATGGTGCTACTAAATGGTACCCACCTCAGAGGGTGGCTGGGAGAGCAGATATCATGACTAAAAAGCATTTAATAGCATGCCTGGCCTCACAGTGAATACCAATTATGAATAATACTATAAGTACACTTCCCTGCTAAGAACCAAACTCCACCCCCACCAAGTCAAAAAGAATTATAAAGGGGTTCAAACTTAGGCTGTGAGAGAACCAATCACTCAGTGCAAAATAACTTATTTACTGGCCACCCCAAAGATGCAGACAGAGTGACCACATTCTGTGGCAAATCCTACCACTGTTTTGGCCATGTTCTGGGTCTCAAGTCAATGGAATGTTTACTGAGCACCTACTATGTACTAGGCTAAACAGTGGAGTGGTTAAGAGTGTCCTAGGAGTTAGACAACAGTTTGGATCCTAGCCCAGCCACTTATTAGCTGTATAACCACTCGGTTACTTAGCCTCTCACTTTTCTCATCTGCAACAGAGGGCTGATAATACTACTTACCGCTTGGGGTTGTTGTGAGAGTCAGAAGATGATGCATTTCAAACGCTTTGCATAGTGCCTGGCACATAAGTGCATCATAAATATGAGAAATTAAATTACAGTTTTATTACACTACTAAATTAAAAGAAAAGTGGTCAGCCGGGTGCCGTGGCTCCTATCTGTAATCCCAGCACTTTGAGAGGCCGAGACAGGAGGATCGCTTGAGCCCAGGAATTTGAGACCAGCCTGGGCAACACAGCAAGACCCTGTCTCTACCAAAAATTTTAACAATAAATAGTTGGGGACATGCTGGTGCACACCTGTCGTCCCAGCTATTTGTGAGGCTGAGGCAAGAGGAATACTTGAGGCCAGAAGTTCAAGGCTGCAGTGAGCTATGATCACACCACTGCACTTCAGTCTGGTGACAGAGCAAGACCCTATCTCTACAAAAAATATGAAATTTAAAAAAAAAAAAGAGAGAGAAGTGGTCACTATTACAATGATTTTAGAGCCACGAGGATTCTTAAAAGTCTGGATGGAGCTCTCTTCTTATTGTGTGGATGGGAAAACTGAGCCCGAAAGAAGAAAGTGATCTATACACATAGCTGTGATGGAGGAGTGAGAACCAGAAAGAAGGGAGGGGCAGGGAAAAGCAGAGAAATTAACCTGGATTCCCTATTTTGGCCTCAACTTCCAACCTCCCTTCTCTCACAATTTCCTAAATGTGATTCTGCCATGAGTAGAGTGGCCACCTCCTCTCCCTCACACATGCTCAAAATAGTGCCCCTGCCAGGATGTTCATCACATTCCTTCTCTGAACATTTATCGATCACCAACTAGATGGCTGGCACTACCCTAGCCACCAGGATACAGGCGAAATTCCACACCCTCGCTCTTACTAAACTTTCACTGGAGTTAACCTCAACTGACACCTCCTTATGCGCTGCACAAATGATTAGAGTCTTTGCTCCTTCATACGCTCCCACAAAGCCTACACAGAGCCATGCAACCATCAGACGTTAATAAATATTATGACTGATTAGTAAGTAGGTGGATGAAAGTGAAGAAATAGAGGCTAGTGATTACACTCCAGCAGTATGTCTATTTTTTAAGAATGGTTTGACATTCAGATAGGCAAAGCAGCACTGCCTACTTAATTCCCTTAGAAAAGTCACCTCCCTTGGCCTGCAGCATTTAGCAGGCTCTGACTCATTCCAGTTGCTCTACCACTTTTTTATTTTTATTTTTATTTTTCGGAGACGGAGTCTTGCTCTGTCGCCCACGCTGGAGGGCAGCGGTGCAATCTCCACTCACTGCAACCTCCACCTCCCAGGTTCAAGCAATTCTCCTGCCTCCACCTCCTGAGTAGCTGGGACTACAGGCATAGGCCACCACACCTGGCTAATTTCCGTATTTTTAGTAGAGACGGGGTTTCACCATGTTGGCCAGCTGGTCGCAAACTCCTGACCTCAGATAATCCGCCCACCTCGGCCTCCCAAACTGCTGAGATTACAGGCATGAGCCACCACACCCAGCATGCTCTGCCAGTTTTAAGAGGAAATTCCTAGTCCTGCACACTCAACAAAAGTAGAAACTTGGCAGGACAGACAGTATGCTGGGAAAAGGAGGCACAGGCTCGGGAATCAGAAGTGGCGGGATTTTTTGTTTCAGTCTCGCATGCAACTTTCATTGAGCAATGACATCATGGAGGGTGAATGAGATCAAAGCGGCCATACTTGGTCTGGAAAAAACCACAGAAGGGTGGAAGCTAAGGACCTTTGCCTTGGGAGTTGGGTCCATCCATACCTGAAATGGACCCTGAAGGAACAGTGGCCTAGACATTCTCATGTGTCTGCCACTCACTAGCTGGGAACTTTGTCAACTCACTCCTCTCTCTAAACCTCAATATTCTGGTCTGGAAAATGCAATCAAAACCGTTAGCCTTACCTCCCTCCCAGGATGGCTATAAGAATTAGATACTATGTGAGTAAGCACTCTAAACATCATACAAATGTGGCTATCAGTATTATTCACCAGTATGATCTAGCATTTTTGGCCTTTCCCTTCCCCTAAAGCTGAAGTAGGGCTGGGCTCTGTGGCTCACGTCTGTAATCCCAGCACGTTGGAAGGCCCAGGCAGCGGATCACTTGAGCTAAGGAGTTCGAGACCAACCTGGCCAACATGGTGAAACCTCGTCTCTACTAATAATTTAAAAAATTAGCCGAGCGTGGTGGCGCATCCCTGTAATCCCAGCTACTCGGGAGGCTGAGGCAGGAGAATCGCTGGACCCCGGGAGGCAGAGGTTGCAGCGTGCCAAGATCGAGCCACTGCACTCCAGCCCGGGCACAGAGCGAGACTCCCTCTCAAAAAAAAAAAAAAAAAAAAAAAAAAAAAAAAAAAAAAAGCTATAGTAGGACTACTTCAAAGTCCCACCTGGGCAGGCCAGTCCAATACAGGACAAGGAACCTAAAGATAGAATTTCATTTGAACCTGCAAATGCGTAAGAATGCCAGCTCCAAGTCTATTAAAAACCCGCTCAGATGTCTCCCACTGGAAGAGCTGAGGTGGGGCCTTGCCTGAGGCTTCCAGGGATGCGCTGGCTTCCCTTCCAACCTCCTTTTCAGACAACTCTGCCCATTCAGCGGTTCCTAATCCAAAAAGAATGGGCTCCCCGAAGCCTGCCGGCTTCCTTACAGGTCACCGCTAATGCCCTGTGACAGGCCCTTGGCCCACCCTGCCAGGCCGGCCTGGCCATCCTCGCAGCGGCCCATCCCTCGGGGCCGATTCCTCCGCAGCCATTAACAAAGGGGATCTGGGGACTGCCTCGGAATGAGGGGGCCGGATAAAGGGGGGTGTCCAGGCCAGGACCCGCCAAGCAGGGGCGGCCGGCTCCTGCCTCGGGGCCTGGACAGGCAGGAATAGGAACGGGCCGGAGAGCACAAGGGGGCCCGGCCGTGGGTCCGGAGGCCGCAGTCGGCGGGGACAGTTGGGGAGGTCGGGGGTACCCACCTTCTGTTCGACGCCCTGCAAGCCCTGGCCCAGCTCCTCCCTCTGCCGGGAGAAGTCCTGGTGGCTGCGCCGGACCTGCTGGACCTCCTCCAGGACGTGGTGGACGCACCAGCCCGAGAAGGTGGCCGCCGCCACCAGGGCGAGGTAGAAGAGAAAGTTGAGCGCCCTGCCGAGCCTGCGCGAACAGGACGCCGAGGACGAGGCGGCGGCAGCGGCGGCGGAGGACTTTCCGCCGCCGCCGCCGCCGCGGTGGCTGCCCTTGCCGTGCGCCTGGTTCTGCGGGTGCTGCTGCGGATGCGGCGCGGGAGGCGGCGGCTGCTGCTGCTGCGGCGCCGGCGGCGGCTTCTTCGCCACGTCATCCGCGCCGCCCGACGGGTGGGCGCCCTTCTCCGAGGGGCTCGCGGCGCCGTGGCCGCCCTTGGAGCCCCTTTGTTTGGCCGAGGGCATGGCGGGCGCGGCGGCGGCTCGGGCCGCGGGCTGGGAAGCTAGCGAGCGCAGCGCGCGGCCCGGGAAACTTGCTGGAGCTCCCCCGGGACTGGGCGAGCGGCACGCGGGCGCTGCTGGCGTCGGAGCGGCCGAGAGGACGCGCGGCCGGGAAGGAGGCCGGGCCGACGAGGAGGGAGGAGGGGGCCTGCCTCCGCCGCGGCGCCGACCCCGCCTCCCGGGAAGGGAGGCCGAGCGAGCCGCGCCGGGAAAGTCTGCCACGCACGCCGGCCCGGCGGCCCCTCCTCCCGCCGCCACGACCCCGGAGAGGGAGGCCCGGGCGGGGTCTACGGGGGCCGGGAAGCCGGCGCGGGGGCGGTCGGGCGCGGGGCGGGGGCCCAGGGGGGCCTACGGAGGCCGCGGCGGGCGCCGATGTGGCCGCGAGGGGAGGTGAGGGGAGGCGAGGGGAGGCGAGGGGAGGCGGCCTAGGAGGGACTGGCGGCCGGGCGGGTTCCTTGGAGGCCGGGGGCGGAGGGCCGAGTCGACCCGAGCCGGGGCGGGCGGCCGAGCAGGGTCGATGGGGGCCGACATTGAGCGGCCAGGCGGGATCTGAGGGACGGAAGCCGGGGTGACCCTACGCCGCGGGCCAAGCGCGACTCCCTCCCTTCTCGACCTGTGCGGAGAGGAAAGAAATGAAGGCTGGCGCCCAAGGAGCCCTGGCCCCGGGAGTAGGAGTCGGGGTGGAAACGGATCCCCCTTCCTTTCCGCTGGGAATTGGGGGAATTCCCCCCGCTTTCACCCTCCCAGCCCGCCACGGGGTTGGGCTTTGTCCCTTGTCTTGGGTTTGAAGTCGGAGGCACAAAGGGCTGTCCACAAACCAGCCAGCTTCGGAGGCATACATTTGATGCGAGTTAGCAAAGATTCTCGACTGTGGTGAGTCTGTTCAAGGGTACGCTTTCACTGAGCGTCCCCATTAGCCAAGTTAGCCTGCTCTGGACAGCTCTTTACTTGTTACCCCCCGAAGGCCCTTCGGCTCTGTGTTCTCTTTGGGGGTCATGAAGTTTGTTCACGGCCCCTGCTCAGGACAGGCTCTGGGATGGGTGCTGGGGAGCCAGCAGCAGCCGCGCGGAAAGGGGCAGATCAGGCTTGTCACTCCTACTTTTGTAAAAGGAAATTTAGTATTGCCAGGTGTCCTGGGCTGTGTGCTTAGCGACTCACATATGTTCTGAAGCCCTCACAAAAGCCCTGTGAGGTAGAAATTATTTTATCTCTTTTGTAGGAAGGAAATTAAGGCTGAGCCAGCCGGCTTCGGATTGGCCCAAGGTCACGTACAGCCATCACTCGAACCTCTCTCAGTCTGCTTCTTTCCGGAGTCTGTGCCGCTTAATCAAGTCAGAATGGGAAGGAAACTGGGCCCAGGGAAGTTAAGCAACTTGCCCACTCACTCTGGCTACTTGGTGTTGGGGCAGGGACAGTACTCACTCAATTCCACTGTTTTCCCCAGTTCCTGGTGAGTGGTGTGTGCCTGGCACTGTGTGTACTTGGCACTGTGTGTGGTGGAAATGCTGTTTCTTTTGTCTGTAACCTCCTCCCAATTCTGTTAACAAAAACAAAAACCATGCCCTGTTCTTAAAGCCTGTAGGGTTCAAATGGCCACCTCTTTGATGATACTTTCCCTGTGACAGCACTTGATACCTCTCATGGGACTTAGCAAGTAATTGTAATACGAGGCATATATGTTGTTAGTTCAATATAGCAAACCTTTGTTGAGGGCCCACTATGTGCCACGTATATCTGTAAGCTACTCTCTCTTCCTTGAGGACTGGAAGCCACCATATTTCTCTTTTCTTTCTCACTTTATGAGGTGCTGCTAAAAGCCTCTAGTGAATGAATGAACACTTATATGTCTGCCATCTAGGAGTCTGCATTACACTTGGAGAAATAGACCGAAACCTGTTAAGGGCTAATTTAGGTAAATTGAGAATATAAATGTAAGGCGATTTGGAAGGCAAACCCGTGGGCGGTACATGGGCAGTCTTTGGGGGCAGAAAGACCTTGAGCAATGCCTTGAAGAATGATTTGCATATGGCAAGAGCAGGGAGGATATTTCTGTGGCGGAAATGGGGTGAGCCCCGGACACCTGTTGGACTTGAGGATATGTTCTACGTGTAAAGAAGGAAGAAACGAACTGCGTGGAGATTGTAGAAGGCTGTAGAAGCCAAGCTGGCAGACAGAAAAGTCACTATTAGTGTGGGAGGCCAAAGTAAATGATAGGAATTTCTGGGCTGGTGATAACCATCTGCCCCAGACAGAGAGGAACATCCCCACTTCAGCTAAATACCAGGAGCCATTGTAGGAGCCTGGTATTTAGGGGTGGGAAGATGGCAGAGGAAATCAGAAGACTCACTCATCACAAGAACCTTGTTTATAAACTATTCAGCTAAGTTCGGGTTGTGTTGTTAAAATATCTAGTGCACAAAAAGTGGTCATCCCCCTTCAAGCAGTTCTCCATGTTAGGGGCAGAGGCATTGGTGCTTCAGTTTGTAAAGCACCTTGCTGCCTAGATCTGGCCTTGGAGGCAAAAGCTTTACTCCTTTAGTGCTATCACTAAAGAGTGTGACCTTGAGAATTATCCCAAACCTCCTCTCTAGATTTCAGGGTCACCATTTCTGTAAGGTGCATCTTTAAGGATATTTCTTATTATTAATCTGTTTCTTAGAGAAATAGGCATCTGATTATTGTCAAAAATAATTCAATGATATTTAAATTTTTAAAAATTGATCCAGGCTAAGTACAGTGGTTCATGCCTGTAATCCCAGCACTTTGGGAGGCCAAGGCAGGAAGATCACTTGAGGCCAGGAATTCAAGGCCAGCCTGGATAATAGCAAGACCCCAACTCCACCAAAAATCAAAATCAAAGTTAGCTGGATATGATGGCACTCAGGAGGCTGAGATGGGAGGATCGCTTGAGCCCGGGAGTTCAAGGTTACAGTGAGCTATGATGGCACCACTGTATTCTGACCTGGGCAACAGACCAAGACCCCATCTCAGAAAAAGCAAAGAGAAGAAAGAAAAGAAAAGAAAACCACCCAGACTGTAGGCCAGATATGAGAAGGGAAGGTTTCTCAATTTTTGCCTCTACTGAGCACTGAATAAATAGGGGGTAGGAGGAGGGGACTGTTCATATTTTCAGCATTTCCCTCTCATTCTTTTCCTCTGGGAGATAGTGCATATAATGGTTAAGACATAGGCTGTAGAATAGACTGACTTGGGTTCAAATTCAGCTTCATGACTGCCTTTGGAGTGTGACCTCTCTGAACTTCAGTATCTTCAGCTATAAGACAAGAGTGATAGCTACCTCACTGGGTCAGGTGTGGTGGCTCACACCTATAATTTCTAGACTTGGGGAGGCCAAGGCTGGTGGATTCCCTAAGCCCAGGAGATCAAAACCAGCCTTGGCAACATGGCGAAACCCTGTCCCTACAAAAAATTTTTAAAAAAATTATCCAGGCCTGGTGGAGCATGACTGTAGTCCCAGCTACTTGGGGAGCTGAGGCGAGAGGATCACTTGGGCCCAGAAAGTCAAGGCTGCAGTGATTCCTGTTCACCGTTGCACTCCAGCACAGGTGACAGAGAAAGACTTTGTCTCAAAAACAAACAAACTGCCTCACTGTTATTAGGATTAGACGGGAGACATCACATGATGCTGGGCATATGGCAATACTCAGTGAATATTGGACAGCTAATATAATTTGCAGAGCCACTATATAGCTTCACAGAACTTCTATGTCCAGATTTCAATGATTTTCTTTCATCATTATTTCTTGGGACTCCCAGGACCATATGTGGCTTACAAACCACAGGCTAGGATGTGCTTAATGTTAAAAGCAGGCAGTGTGTTTCTCTGAAGTGTGGCTCCACCATGGTGCTCAGTTACACCCAGAGGAGGAGGCTGGTGGGCAGTCATGGAAGCCCATCTTCCAGGGCAAGAAGGGACCAGGGGCTCTTGGAGACTTCCATTCTCCTACTCCAGTTTCTGAACAGAGCAGGCATCTAGGGGGGGTTTCTCTTCTTTTTTTCTCCTCGTTTCGCCTGCTCTATCCCTTTTCCTTGCTAAAGTGTGTTGGATGGTCAGGAATGTGGGTGGAGAAGAGCAGGGAGCTGGAGACATCTCTTCCTTTTATCCAGCTTATGTAAAAATGCCTCTGAACTTCCTTGCACCACATGGACCATAAAATATAAGGTTGAGCTTTGCAAGCCTGCAACCCTCTTGGCTTTCTGCATGTTGGTTAGAATGCCTAAATAGAAAGCCCCATTAATGTTGATTGCCTCTTCTGTGTTCCAGGTTGGCAAGGCCTCCAGTGGCCAAGGAACGAGTCTGGATGCCCTGCAAACAGTATGTGTTAGGGATGGGGGCATTCTTTTTAGTTTGGCTCTGAAGTGCTAGGACCACCTTTCCCAGCCTCAGGGGCGCACATCCTCAGGAGCTGCCTACCCCCAGATGTTGTACCTCCATGTAGAAGAGGAAGGGCCCAGCTGGGCACCTCTTGATTGAGGAATGGGTATGTGACATTGTCATGTGGGCACATTTTGATACTACTTTAAAAATAGGCCAAGCATAGTGACTCATGCCTGTAATTCTAGCACTTTGGGAGGCCGAGAGGGGCAGATCACCTGAGGTCAGGAGTTCAAAATCAGTATGGCCAACATGGAGAAACCCCACCTCTACTAATAATACAAAAATTAGCTGGGTGTGGTAGCAAACACCTGTAATTCCAGCTACTCAGAAGGCTGAGGCAGGAGAGTCACTTGAATCTGGGAGGCAGAGGTTGCAGTGAGCCGAGATCACACCACAGCACTCCAACCTGGGTGACAGAGTAAGACTGTCTCAATCAATCAATCAGTAAATGAATACATAAACACCTTTCTGCTTGTTTTTGCAGTCCTAAGATATGTGCTCAGTAGCATCCCTGGCCTTCTAATGTGAACTTGAGGTATGGGTAAGACCCAGAGATGGCATGGGGGACAGGAGGTACGGAAGGCCTACCATTCATATTACTCGTGAACCTAAAATGGTTTTACATTTTGATGCCACTTCATTAAATTGACTGTGTGATATGAGCTGACTTTACACCCTCCTTTAAATTCTGTCTGACAGAATAATCAGTTGATAATGCTCATGAAAATATTTTGTAAACTACAAGGTGCTAAACAATTGTTTGCTTATATCCCTCTCTGTGGGATACAATTGTTTGTTTATATCACCTCTGTTTGGTGCTATGCACAAAGCTGTGAAGTCCCAACAAGAATGGTGGTGACTACAATGAGCACAAAATAAAGTCTTTTTGTTGTTGTTGTTTTTCTTTTTGAGACAGGATCTTGCTCTGTCGCCCAGGCTAGAGTGCAGTGGTGCTCAATCTCGGCTCACTGCAACCTCCACCTCCTGGGTTCAAGTGATTCTCCTGCCTCAGCCTCCCAAGCAGCTGAGATTACAGGCCTGTGCCACCACTCCTGGCTAATTTTTTTGTATTTTTAATAGAGATGGGGTTTCACCATGTTGGCCAGGCTGGTCTTGAACTCCTGGCCTCATGTGATCCTCCTGCATCAGCCTTCCAAAGTGCTGGCATTACAGGTGTGAGCCACTGCACCTGGCACAAAATAAAAGCCTAATAAAATAATATTAAAATTAACAGCTAAATTTCGTTGGGTCTTATGTATGGTCATTGTACTAAGCACTCTGCATATTTTTTTAAATTTATTTTTTATTTCCCTAAGCTTTTGGGTGACAGATGGTGTTTGGTTACATGAATAAGTTCTTTAGTGGTGATTGCTGAGATTGAGGTGCACTCATCATATCCTTTAAACTTCGCAACAACGCTGTGAAGGACTTATTCTTCTCCCCGTTTTACAGATGATAAAAGAGAAGCATAAAACAGTTGAGAAACCTGTCCTAGTTCCCGCAGCTAATAAGTGATAGAACCAGGATTTGAACCCAGGTGGACTGACTACAGAGACTGAGCTCTTAGGCACCATTTAGCTTAAATCCTGGCAGGCCCAGCCAGCACTGAAATGGGTAAATAATGGTCACTGGGTGGCTAAGGATGAAGAAATCTTCACACCCAGAGCTGGAATGGAAATTAAACAGCTCAGTCCATGGTGCCTTAGCAGTCACCGAAGCTCATTCATTTTCAAGTTAATGAGTCAGAATTTTCACTCACCAACCAAAACTTCACTGGCCAAAGGAATCTGGAGCCTCCTCTAGCTGACATGAGTCATGTTAAATTTGGTGGTCTGGAGGGTGAGCGACTCTCAGTGTTCTCTCTGGAGGTAGGGAAGCCTTCATGTGCACAAATTTTACTCCTATGGAAAAGAGGGACCTTGTTAAGATTGAGTGGCAGCCATCAATATAACCCTTGACGGTCAGTGGTAAAGCCCTTGCAGCTGAGAGTTGGTTGGAACCCAAGTCTAAGGAAGCCAAGACCAGGGCTTCTGTGAACTTGGCGTTGTTATAGGGTTATAGTCTGTAGAATCAGGGAGAACTAATTCAAATCTTGGCTCTTGCCACTTACGTGACCTTGAGCAAAATACTTCACTTTAGTGAGTCTCAGTTTTTTGGAAAATAACCATAGTACCTACTTTATGGACACAATATGAGCATAAAATTGATTTTCTCCTCCACATCTGCTCACAGTCTTCCACATCCCAGCACATGCCAATTTCATCTGTTCAGTTGCTCAGGAATCATCCTTGATTTGTTTGTTTCTCTCACTCCTGTTCCATATTCAATGCGGTATATTAGCAAATCCTGCTGGCTTTATCTTCAAAATATATCGAGCATCTCACACTTCTCATGACCTCCACAACTACTCCACTGATCCCAGCCACCAGCAACTCACACTTGGGTTATGGAAATATGCTCAAGACTGGCCTCTGCTGAAGTACTTGTCACCCTGTCTTGTGTTTTGAGCACAAAAGCCAGAGTGACTCCATTCAAATATAAGTCAGATCGTGTTACACTTCTTTCCAAAACCCTCTGATGACTTTCCAAGTCAATGAGAGTAAGGACCAGAGTTTTTACAATGACCTGGTCCCCATGTTCTGCCCCCTGCTGCGTCTCTGATATCATCCACTGTTACTCCCAGCTTTCATCTAGCCACACCAGCCTCCTTTTTGCTCCTCACAAGCCAGGTATGTCTCTACCTGGGGGCCTTCATAATTTTCTTCCTGGCCTTTGCCCCTCTGGTATCCACATGGGGCCTCCTTCCCTTCCTCAATTCAAATGTCACCTTGAGATGAGCCTTCTTTTTTTTTTTTTTTTTTTTTTTTTGAGACAGAGTCTTGCTCTGTCACCAGGCTGGAGTGCAGTGGTGCAATCTCGGCTTGCTGCAACCTCTGCCTCCTGGGTTCCTGGGTTCAAGAGATTATTCCACCTCAGCCTCCCGAGTAGCTGGGACCAGAGGCGCATACCACCACACCCGGCTAATTTTATTTCTATTTTTAGTACAGATGGGGTTTCACCATGTTGACTAAGATGGTCTCGATCTCTTGACCTTGTGATCCGCCCGCCTCAGCCTCCCAAAGTGTTGAGATTACAGGCAAGAGCCACCGCGCCTGGCTGAGATGAGCCTTCTTTAACCATTCTAAATAAAAATGACAACTGCCCAACCCCAGAAACTTCTTTCCCTGCTTTATTTTTCTCTCAAAAAAAAAAAAAAGTATTTATTTTACTTTGACATACTATGTATTTCCTTGTAGTATGTCAAATTCTATAAGGAATATGTAGTATGTTAAAGAAAAATAACTGTCAATCCTTGTAGTATTGTAAATTCTCACTTGCGGAATTAGGTTAATGAGAAGCGACAGACATACTGTCTGTCGCTTCTCATTAACCTAATTCCGCAAGTGAGAATTTAATATAGCTCACTCCTGTATTCTCTGTGCCCAGAAAAATGTCTGATGTATAGTAGGAGCTCAATAAATTTTATAAATATCACATCATAAAAATCTAGGTAGGGCCTTCTTTTTTATAAGATAACCACAAGGAAGAAGACTGGAAACGGAACCCAGTGAGGAATGACCTCTGAAAGCTTCAATATGATTGATGATGATTAGGAGGAGGGTGGTGGTGATGATAACAGTGGTTATAGTGGGGATGACAGTGCTGATGATGATGGTGCTGTGAGAATGATGATGGGATGGCAATGACGATGAAGACAGTTACCACTGTGGATGTCAGTGAGAATTTGATCACTAACACCTTTTGGCTGCAGGGGAGCTGCAATGAGTGACACATGCCCGTTTGATCTTTAACATTTACTGATCACTTACTGTATGCCAAACACTATGCCAGGAGCTTTACATGCAATACCTCCTTTCATCCTCAGTAAATCTTTGATAAAGGCACCACAGTGCCATTGATGTAGTTTGCTGATGAGGGTGGACAGCTTATTCAGGGTGACCCAACTTGAGAATGATAGCGGACAGAGTAGAATCCAGGCAGTTAATGCTAAAGCTCACACTCTCAGCTAGCATACGAACAGATGAGAGATAAGAACAGAAAGCCAAGTGTAATGAAGTGACTAAGCCAATACCATTCAGTCTTCAGATAAAATCCAGCTTCTTACTAAGCATCATGAATCTCAAACTGTGAAGGGGAAGGCAGGGCTATATCTCAACCTGACACTGGTAATTCACCTCTGCAATGGTTCCCTCTCACCACACTGTTGATGGACATCCATCATCCCTTAGGTATGCTATAGGCAGGGAAAAAGATTACAAGGCGCTCTGCCTTAGCATGACATTAAAACAAAAACAAAAACAAAACAAAAAACCCTTTCTCAATCCTTCTCTCTCTAGCCTCATTTCTCCCTCCAGTCCCTTCCTACTATACATTTAGCCAGACAGAGCTTTCCTGCAATTGCCCTAATTTGCCTTATTCTCTTAGGAACTCGGCTTCCTTGACCCTTTTTCTGCTTTCACCCCTGACCTGCATAAAGCGTCCCTTCTTGGTATATCTCCAGCTCCCAGATGGATCATGACACTTAATCACAATGTATTGTAATTGTCTGAAATTACCTACTGTCATCCACACTAGAACTTTCAGAGCAGAGGCTGATCTGTTCCTTTTTTATCCCAACACTAGGCATTTTGCCTAGATTGTTGCCTAGATATATTGCATAGG